>NC_135311.1:124120783-124449672 GCF_048772815.1 Callospermophilus lateralis | reverse complement strand
AGACTACCATGCTAAGTGAAATAAGCCAATACCAAAAAAAAAAACAGAGGCCAAATGTTCTCTCTGATATGTGGATGCTAACACACAATAAGGGAGTAGAGGGAAGAATAGAAGTTCAGTGGATTAGACAAAGGGGAATGGGGGGAAGGAGAAATATGGAGGGGGGATGGGAATAAAAAACACTGTAGAATGAATCGACATAGCTTTCCTATGTTCATATGTGAATACACTACTAGTGAAACTCCACATCATGTACAATCACAAGAGTGGGATCCTAATTAGAATAGTTATACTCCATGTATGTATAATATATCAAAATACACTCTACTGTTATGTATATCTAAGAAGAACAAATTTTAAAATGAACCTAAAAAAATGAGTAAAGTTCTCTGGGCCAGTGTGAGGGATTCTCCTGGGGGTTCCCTGGGAATAGGGTGGCGTCAGGTGGCCCCAAGGCCTTCCACCTGCAGTTTTCTGTCTGCCATCAGTTGGATGGGGAGCCTGTGTATTCTATGTGGTGAGAGATCTCTACTGTGCATCTTCTAAGTTCTCTGCATGGCTTTAGCAATTTAAAACAGGAAAGCAGAGCTGCCAAACTTGTAGGTGGCACCCAGAACCTTGGCCAATGGGCCTTAAGTGGCCTCCACTAACTACTGTGCTTCCTTTAAAAGCCTCTCATCAGGATAAGCGTGGTAGTGCATTTCTTTAGTCCTAGAGATTCAGGAGGCTGAGGCAGGAGGATCAAGGATCATGAGTTCAAAGCTGTCCTAAGTAATTCATGATAACCTATCTCTAAATAAAATATTTTTAAAAAAGGCTGGGGATATGGCTCAGTGGTTATGTGCTCCTGGATTCAATCCCCAGTACCAAAACTAATTAATTAATTAATTAATTAAAAAATAAAAGCAACTCATCTATCCTGGAGTGGTGGTGCATGCTTGTAATCCCAGCAACTCAGGAGGCTGAGGCAGGAGGATTGCAAGTTTGAGGTCAGTCTCATCAACTTAGCAAGGCTCTAAGCAAGGCTCTGTCTCAAAAATAAAAAAAACAAACAAAAAGGGATAGGGATGTGGCTCAGTGGCACAGCACCCCTGGGTTAAATCCCTGATACAAAAAAAAAAAAAAAAAATGGGAGTTCATAACCCACTTGAATCAAAGTGTGAAATATGATATATCAAGAACTATGTAATGTTTTGAACAACCAACAATAAAAAAAAAAAAAAAAAAAAAAAAACAAAAAACATTTGAAGCAGAAAGCAAGGTGTTAGGAGAGTCTGGTGGCTACCTGTGTGACCTGCAGGAACCACTGACTCTCTCTGAGGCTGTACAGTCAGGGAGTTGACGGTCACTGGATTTTTTACTCATGGTTTTAACATAGTCAGAGCCAGGCCATGCTGGCGGCAGTGATGCCGAGATGGACCAGTCCTACCTGAGAGCTCATGCTAGGAGGCACGGCCATGTGAAAAAGGCCAGAGAAGGCAGCACTAACGCTAAGAGAAAGCAACGACAGGGCTGTCCTGAGGATGGCTGAGCCAGCTGGCAGAGGAGGGGTGGCCGGGGAAGGGCATTCTAGGCAGCAATTTATGCAAAGGTACAGCAGAGCAGAGCCCGTGGGGAACAGGGCACAGGCCACCCAGGGCTTGGCCCTTGCCAAATGAGGAAACTGAGTCCTTGTCTCCACAGGTTCCATCTATGAGATCGATGGGAATGAGTGCTGCCTCTCCACAGGGGACCTGATCAAGGTCATCCAGGTTTGCCTCCAGAAGGTGATCTGTGAGGATCCAGGGACAGGTCAGACCTTGGAGCTCCCTCCCAACTTTCAAGGTAAGGACACCTTTGCCTCCCCTGGCACCCTCCAGGCATGCCAGTGGGTCACTTGTGGGTGTGCTTGCTGATCCCAGTACCTACTCCCACCCCTCTGGCTTTACACACGAAGTTCTCACATCCACCACTATCCAGCCTCAAGGCCAAGGATGAGTGACTTCAGAGCAGTCTGACACTCTGATCGCGTCTGCTTCTGTTCCAAGCCTTTGCCAGGGGCCAGTCTCTGTGCTCACTCACATATTCACTCATCAAACATCTGCCAACACCCATATATGACAGGCCCTAGCAGGGGCAGGAGTGTGGAACTCAGGATGAACCAGGTGCTTCCAGGGTGGCAGTGAGGGGTGGACAACAGCTGAATAGGCACATACTTTAGAGAGGACTCTGGGTGCAGAAACCTGCCCTGCCAGAGCTCTGTAAGGCTTGCTGGAAGCAGTGGCTCCCAAGCTAGAAGAAGGGTCCCAGCTTGAAATGCACATGTATATGTGGTGTTTAAAAAACCCCAAGGCACCCAGTGATCACCCGAGACCTGTACCAGGCCCAGACCTTCAACAGCAGCCTGGATGGGAATCCCAGATCTGCTATTATCTCTTGACCACCACAAGTTCCTGTGGTCTCACTAGGCCATAGCTTCCTCCTCTGTAGTGAGGGCATTAGGCTTGGTGTGAGGATTAAAGGAGCTGGGTGTGTGACGTGGAACAGGGCTGGCACACAGCAAGCACACTCTGAGGACTTGCTCTAGGCTGATGTGAAAGGGTGTGGATTCCAGGAGAGGGGACGTTGAGAGAGGTGAGCAGGAGCCAGACCACCTGAGGCTGTGAGGTGGGCTCAGCACAGTTTGGTCTCTTATTCTTTATTTATTTTTATGTGGTGCTGAGGATCAAACCCAGGGCCTCACGCATGTTAGGTGAGCTCTCTACTGCTGAGCCACACCCCTGCTCCTGGTCTCTTATTCTTTCTTTCTTTAGTTTTTCAGTACCAGGGATTGAACCCAGGGGCACTTTACCACTGAGCTACACCTTCAGCCCTTTTTATTTTTTATTTTGAAACAGTCTTAATAAGTCACTTATAGCCTCACTGAATTGCTGAGGCTGGCCTTGAATTTGGGATCCTCCTGCCTCCTGAGTTTCTGGGGTTACAGGGGTGGGCCACTACACTGGACTTGGTCTCTGTTTTGAAGGTGCTGAGCAGTCAGTGAGGCTTTTAAATACACAAGTGACATTTTGTTTGTTGTTTCTGGAACTGGGAATTGAACTGTACAAGCTTCTTTTATTTTTTATTCTGAGGCAGTGCCTCACTACACTGCCCAGGTTGGCCTACAACTTGCCATTCTCCTGTCTCCGCTTCCCAAGTATCTGGGATTACAGGCCTGTGCCCAGCCTGTCCTATTTTTTAGTCTCCTTCAGGTTAGCATATCTCCTCAGACTTCCTTTGTTTTGATATGGACATTTCGAAGACTCCAGATCAACACTTTTTTTCTTTTTTTTGGTGCTGGGGATCAAACCCAGGACCTTGCAAATGCTAAGTACACGCTCCACCACTGGCCCCTAGACCAGTACTTTTGTGGAATGCCCATCAGTCCAGGCTTTGTGATGTTTCCTTGGTTAGATTTGAGTTGTGGTTTTGGTGCAGGAAACATCGCTTTTGGAGATGGGCATTTAGGCCACTGTGGCAGATGAATGGTTGTTGGCTGGGGGTACAGCGGAAGAGCAGCCAGAGAGCGCTAGCAGACAGGACAAGGGGTAGGGTGGTGACCTGAAAACACTTTAGCCAGTAATTCCTGGAGTTTTGGAGAGAGGGACAATGGCACTACCCCTGGTGTGGAGTGGGGGGACAACAGGTTTTGGATATGTGGGGTTGGAGCTGCGGTGTGGCATCAGGTAGAAATGACAAGTTGGCAAAGTGAGAGGCAGAGAGGTCTTGAAGTGGGAAACTGGAAGTCGTCTGTGTCTTCTGGGGAAGGGTACACTGTTCTGTTCTCTGCCTCTGGTGACAGTCCTCTTCTGTCACCACTTCTGACCCTTACTGTCCATTCACACTGTCATTGTGCCTTCTGTCCCTCAATTCTGCAGCCTGGATGTCCAGATGTGGGCCCACCCTCAGGGTATTCTGGCTGGGTTGTCTGCAGGGCCAGACCAGGATGTGGATCCAATAAGATCTGCACCCATCCTGACTTTCCCTCCCTCTGAATCCCACAGGTCATTTCAGTCCTCTCACCAGCCCCCACAGCTTCAGAACCCTAGAAGAGCTTGTCTGTGATACAACTCAGAGCTCCATACAGTTGCCCATTTACTTCACGTCAACCCACAGCATTGTCACAAAGAACAGGGTGGTGACTGAGAACCAGCCCCTCATGCTTGAGGCTGTGGAAATGCATCATGGGACCCACTGTGCACGCTGTGTCTTGGTGTCAGGAGCCAAGCAGGTTGTCCTGCACCTGCCCCTGTCCCAGAAGGGGCCCTTTTGGAGATGGAAGCCTGGCACCCCCCAAACCCTGCTCCAGGTTCTGCAGGACCCAGCCTATAAGGATGGCATGTTTACCTGTCCAAGCCTTCCCTGGAACTCCCTGATCCTGAGGCCCCAGTATGAAGTCCAAGCCATCATGCACAGTGAGTAGCCTGGGCGGGGGTGGGGGAGATGGATGTGGGGGGATAGAGGGCCCTGGGGAGCTGGTCTGATGGAAGACATCATCCCTCCATGGGGCGATGTCTCCCTACTCTTAGGGGTACCAGGTGGCTTGCCCAGTATACACATGTATCAAATAAAAGTGCCCAGTGGGGAATTTGGTGTAAAAGGAAATAAGAAAATGAGATAAACATGAGTGCTTTGTAGAACTGGCAGAAGTTGGGTTCTGAGATTGCTAGCAGCTGGTACAAAGAGACACTTCCTCTCCAGGAACTGAAGTTGTTGCCAAGCGAAAAGCTGACCAGTTGTTTGGGAGGAACATTTCCTGACTTGGGGAGAGCAGGATTGCTCCTGAAGGCCCCCCTCTGTTGAATGACCAGAGGATACGATCAGTGAACCCCCAGCTGTTTCTCCTTGTTTCTTGGTGTATTTCTCAGGCTGGTGGCAGCATGCAAATCAGGGTTGAGAAAACAGGCAGAACCTGGCCAAAGCTGGTTAGTGAGAGGCTAAGGCTGAGCTGAGGTAGAATGAGGGCCTGGGCCTCTTTCCTGGAGCACAGATTATTTGCAGCTCAGCTCTCTGGCATTTACCTGCAGAGCAGTTTGGGCTGACTGCAAACCATAGCGCCAAGTGTGATTCTTTAATCTTTTTAAAAAGTGGTGATGGGCTGGGGTTGTGGCTCATCAGTACAGCACTCGCCTAACACGAGTTCAGTGCTGGGTTCAATCCTCAGCACCACATAAAAATAAATAAATAAAATAAAGGTATTGTGTCCAACTACAACTAAAAAAAAATTTTTTCTTTTTTTAAAAGGTGGTGCTAATGATAGAACCCAGGGCCTCGCACATGCTAGGCAAGCACTCTAACACTGAGCTGCACTCCAAGCCCTAAATTTTTTTACAGTGGAAAAGTTCAAACAAATTAAAGCAGGGGGGAAGTAAAAGGAGCCCCATGACCTGCCAGCCAGCATCACAGTGACCACTCACAATCCTCCTTGTTTCATTTCTACCCATCCCTACTCCACCTGATTATTTCAAGACAGACCCCAGATATCTTTTGTTTTTTTTTTGGGGGGGGTACTGGAAATTGAACTCAGGGATTCTACCACTGAGCTACATCCCCAGCTCTTTTTATTTTTTTATTTTGAGACAGGCTTTTACTAAATTGCCAAGGCTGGCCGCAAACTTGTAATCCTCTTGCCTCGGCCTCCTGAGTCGCTGGAATTACAGGTGCATGCCACAGCTTCAGGCTCCTGAATCTTTTTGATAGACCTTATGGGGTTGAACAGATTTTCTTGCTCTCTGGTATAAGGTGTTTTAGACTCCTTTTGAACACTTCCTGTCGAGGAACTGAAGTTGTTTCCCAGGATGCCCTGAAACCACTCTGGTAAATGGGCGTAAGGGACCATAGTCTGGGGACTTGAGTGGTGGCTGAGGCTTGGCAGGCTGCCTGGAATAACAAGGCAACTCAGGTTACTATTCTGAGAAAAAGAACAGTATAACAAACACCCCATATGAACATCTCCCAGCTTCAACAAATTATCAGCTCCTCTGGTGTGGAGCAAAAGTCCCAAGTCACCACCCTCTAAGCCTCAGTGTCCTCACTTGTAAAATGGGGAGAGTATTCTCTGCCCTATCTTTCATGTGTTGTGATCAAACCATACAGTGATGGGCCAGTTTGCTTCATAGTCTTTTAGAGCCACTTCTTGAGTTTATCCATCAGGATGCAAATCAGTGCCTGGTGAAGAAATAAGTTGCCCAAAGTGTTTTTTCTTCAATAGTTTTTATCTTTCTGTTTAAATTCAGAAAGTATCGGGACAGGAAGTTTTATGAAATTGTATTTAAAATTAAAATTTAAGAAGAGGTTGGACTGGGCTGGGGTTGTGGCTCAGTAGTCTAGTGCTTCCCTAGCATTTGTGAGGCACTGGGTTCTATCTCAGCATGCATATAAATAAATATAATTTTTTTAAAAAGAGAAAAAAGTGGTTGAACTGATTGGCTATTAGGATATTAAGGAATTATCAAACAATTATTTAGAAGCAGTGATGGCATTTTTAAAAAAATATTTTTCTTTAGTTGTAGATAGAAACATCTATTTATTTTTATGTGGTGCTGAGAATCAAACCCAGTGCCTCATACATGCTAGGCAAACACTCAACCACTAAGCCACAACCTCAGCCCAGTGATAGCATTTAAAAAATTTTAATTATCCCCCTTTTTAGAGAAAACACTGAAATAGGCACCCATGGCATGATGTGATTATTCTGAGTCAGAACCTAGTGGGGGGCAGTAGCTGGGGATACAGACAGAAGCATATGGGCCATGAGTTAAAAGTTGAAGCTGGATATTGGGTACATTAAACTATTCTATTAATGTTTAAAAATAGTGGTTTTGTTTAAAAAAAAAAAAAGAGGCTTAAGGAAAAGAGAGGGCAAAGAATCTAGTACAAGAGGAAAATGCTGGTAGGAAAGAAAAGCTACAATAGGAAGGAGACCCTAGTACTGACAATGCTCTTTACTGGGGTGGGGTCCATCACCGGGTCTGTGTGGTGCACCCCTGAGCTGACCTCCCCCCACAGTGCGCAAGACCATCGTCAAGATCCCCTCCACGCTGGAGGTGGATGTTCAGGACGTCACCGCCTCCTCCCAGAATGTCCACTTCATCAAACCACTGCTGCTGAGTGAGGCCCTGGCCCAGGGGGGCCCCTTCCCCCTCTCCACAGAGATCCTGGAAGTTCCAGAGGCACCCCCCATTTTCCTCAGCCCGTGGGTGGGCTCTTTGCGCAAAGGCCAGAAGCTCTGCATCTATGGCCTGGCCTCACCACCGTGGCGGGTCCTGGCCTCAAGCAAGGGCCGGAAGGTGCCCAGACACTTTATGCTCTCTGCGGCCTACCAGGGCAAGCTGCGGCTCCGGCCACGGGAGTTCCCCACAGCCTATGACCTCCTGGGTGCTCTCCAGCCAGGTCAGCCCCTCCGGGTGGTGGTCACAAAAGACTGTGAAGGGGAAAAGGAGGAATATCCTGAGTTCTCTTCTCTGGCTGTGGGTGACCGGCTGGAGGTGCTAGGGTCTGGCCAAGTCTATGGGGCCCAAGGCCAGGACATAGATGTCTTGGTTTGTCAGCGGCTGAATGACCAGTCTGGGGAGGAAAATGAAGAGTATGAAGAGGTGGAAGACCAAGAACGGCTTCTGCTGCCCCTCTACATGCCTGGTGGCTTTGTGGAGGAGAGGAATGACAGCCGGCGCTACAGCCTGGCAGATCTGACTGCCCAGTTCTCCCTGCCCTGTGAGGTCAAGGTGGTGGCCAAGGACTCCAGCAACCCTGCTGATCCCCTGGTCTCCTTCCCTGGCTTGCGACTAGAGGAGAAGATCACAGAGCCGTTCTTGGTGGTGGGCCTGGACTCCAATCCAGGGACATACTTCGAGATCCCTCCCCGCTGGCTGGACCTGACTGTGGTGGAGACCGAAAAGCAGCCAGAGTGGCCGGCTGGGCTGCTGCCGGTGGCTACGGTGGAGGAGCTGTCAGAGGCCTTCTACTACAACCTTCGGAAGCTACCAGCCTGTGAGAACCAGGAACCCCCGCCCAGGCCTCCGAAAAGCCAGAACCTCAACGAGCAGAAAACAAGCAGCAAGGAGGAAAGCACCGAGGTACCAATTTACAGCAGGGAGGGGTCCCTTCTCAGGCTCCTCAGGGGCTCTTCTGTCACTTCTTTGCCAGGCTTCTCTAACTTGTAGTTTGCCCCACTACTCACCTTCAGTCCTCGCCATCCTAGGGTTGGTGTGATTATCCATATGATTGATAACTGAGGCCCTGAGACTCACCCAAAGTCCAATTAGTAAGTGGGAGGCCTAAACTTGAGCATAACCATGCTGATTCCAACTTTATGGTTCTTTTCCTTTCTCTGCCACCTGCTGTCACTCTGGACTTTGAGCCTCAGCATTGTTCACTTACACTGTTCCAGCAGCCTCATTGAGCTTTCCTGGACAGCTGTCAGAAGCCTCCCCAATCCTTCTCTGGTTATTGCTAGGCCATGACTCCATGTACTCCACATGGCATTAGTGTCCTCTGAGTTGACTCTAGTCTGGCCTTCCTGAGCCATTTCCCACAACCCTTTCTGCAGTCCCCACTCCACCCACCAAGGACTCCTGAAGCCTCACACAGGGGGCCAGGACTCCTATTGGCAACGTGCACATAAACGGCCTTTGGCCAGCACCGTTCTTCCATGGGGTGAAGTGAGGCTCAGAGTCCCCTGGTGTTTCAGTTATGCTCCAGGCTCTGTGGCTAGAGAGCTGGGGGGTGGGGCGGGGCAGGAACTCCACCTGCTGCAGGGCCAGTGAGCTCCATTGAACTGAACCACAGGGAATCAGGTGTGACAAATGACCCAAGCATAGTCACAAGACCAGGCTTAATTCCAGACATTACATTACCAGGTTTACATTCCACTACCAGCACAAGCCACTCCTCCACATGTGCTGGTGAGGCCTGAGATGGCCTCACCAGCACTGCTGCTGTTAGCTGCCTTCCAGGGGAGCGCCTACTCCGTGGCAGTCTTCTGTAGCACTAGCTCACCTACTCTCAGTACACCTGAGGTAGGAACCAATTCTTTTATTTTTTTTCCCCCGTGGTGCTGGGTGTTAAGTTTTTAATCACTACGACCAAAATACCTGACAACCTAAGATGGGGAAAAGTTTATTTTGGACTTATGGTTTCAGAGAGGTTAAGTCCATAGCTGGTAACTCTTACTGCTCTAGGCTCAAAGTGAGGCAGAACATCATGGCAGGAGAGGTTGGTGGAGAGCTACTCAGTTCATGGTGAACAGGACAAAATTTAACCCATAAGGCCATGCCCCAGTGCCTTACTTCCTCCAAGCACACACCACTTGCCTACAGTTACACCCAGTAATCCATTTAAATTATTAATCCAGAGGTGGGGTTGTGGCTCAGTGGGAGAGTGCTTGCCTACATGTGTAAGGTACTGGGTTTGAACCTCAGTATTGCATACAGATAAATGAATAAAATAAAAGCCCATCAACTACTAAAAAATTTTTTTAAAATGAAAAATAATCTATCAAAAGGATTAACCCACTGATTAGGTTATAGTTCTTATTAACCTATTTCACTTCTGAACATTCTTACACTAAATACAGGAGGGAGCTGTTCCAGGGTAAACCATTTACCCTAGGGATAGAACTCATGGCCTCATACATGCTAGGCAAGACTCTACCAAACCTCCATCCCCAGATTTTTTTCTTAATTTTGAGGGAGGGTCTCACCAGGATGCCCAGATTGGCCTTGAATTTGCAATTCTCCTGCTTCTGCTTCCAGAGTAGTTGGGACTATAGGCATGTGCCACCATGCCCAGCAGAATCCAATATTCTTTTTTCTCATTGAGAAAATAGGCACAGAAAGGCAAGTTCAACATAAAAGTAACATCTGGAGTGGCAGGGCTAAGTTTAAAAACAGGTGTGACCGTACAGCCTGTGCACCTAACTACTACTGCTCTGCCTAGAAAATGAGCAGAGAGCTATAAAACAAATGCTTTGCAAACTAACAAGCATGCTGTTTTGGACCTTGGGTCTTGTACTTAGTACCATGTTGGTAGCTATATAGCAGTAAAAATTATGAAGATAAGTACTGAGTGGTCTTGTCCTCACATCTGTGGGCAGGGGTGAGACAGTCATTTTTTGACAGGCTAGACTGGGGTCCCTGAAACAGGCATATGACTGTGCTGGAAAGAATACTGCACAAAGGACCGAGAGCCCTCAGGCCCAGCCTTGGCTCCACAAGGAATCACTGCTATGGCCCTTGAACAGCTCCTACTCTTCTCTAGACACCAGGCTCTCCCTTTGTGATCAGGGGACTGGGACTGTTCACTCTCTAAAGCAAGATGTGGTGAAAAGGCCACTGGCTTCATAGGTCACCAATGTGGTGCTGGGTCCAATCCTTGGCCCCACTTAGGACCTCTGCCCTGTGGGGATAGCTGACAAGGCACAACTCTTCCTTCATTTGTAAATTGAAAACTGAAACAGACCCTATTCAGAGAGTTACTTGAGGATTCAGTGTGCACACATGTACGGCCTATGGTAGTTCAGTGAAAGTCCACTTGGAACCCTCAGACCAGCAGCTTTGTTCTGAAGCTTTGTGATTATCTTCTCGTGGTCTCTCCACTTTGTTTCTCCCCATCCTCCAACCACAGATTTAAAGGCCATTCACTGGCTCCCTATGTGGAGAATCTCAGGGATACCCTGCCTCTAGTCCCCAACCCTATATTTCCTACCCCACCAAGTATTTTATGTGCTTGTACCAAAAACAAGCTTCCTGGGAAGCCTTAACCTGAAAAGCAAGTAGAGAGAAGTGACCATTGTTGGTAAATTATACTTCATGGACTCTTCTGCCATTCCTTGCAACCTTTATTAATTTCTGTTTTTTCTCCCAAAGTCTTCTAAAGTCTCAAAACCAAAGCATCCCAAGATCTCTCTGCTGCCCAAACTAAAGGCGAAGACCTTGCCAGAGTTTTTCAAGGACAAATCAGATATGTACAGCAAGGTTACCACCCGAAAGGGCCTCAGGCCCACTGAGTCCCAAACAGAGAATCCAGGTGAGTCCCTTATATGCCTGCCCACCTTGTCCTTGCTTCTCCCCTTCCTACCCTGTTTCTCTGCTGCTCAGTACATCAGGAAAATGCACTGTTATCACCTCAGTGGTCCCAATTTGAGGGCTGAGCCAGGAAGGTCCCTTGTCTCTCTCCCATTGGGCTGAAGAGCCCTGGCAAAGAAACAAGTTCAATCCCCAACACACTACCCTCCCCATGGCACACAGGACAAACCAAGTAGCTGAGGTGTTCAAAGAACAAATTGTGGTTTCTTGGCTACTAAGGACCCAGAACACTCAGGCCAACTCCTTCCCTATTCAAGTGAGGAAACTGTAGAGGGGAAGGAACTTGCCTAATGCCAAAGATTCTCACTGACTTGGAATGCTTTTGCAGATACCGATGTACATGATTATGAAGAAATAGTTGAGCACTTTCGGAAAACCCTCTAGGTGCTGGAAAAGCTGAGCCTCCTAACTGCTGCATCTTGGGGAATAAGGACACCAGCCAATCCTTGAAAGCCTCCAACATCTGGCACAAGGTCTGAGAAATCACTCAGGCAGAGAATGGAACTCAACAGCAGACACTGCACCAGCTCCTTGCTTGTGGATCCCTCAGCCTGAGCTTTGGTATCCAGAGGAGCTAGCTGGGCTCTACTCAGTCTTGTGTCCGTCCCTACCAGTTGTCTCACTGGTGGGTACAGAGAAGTCAGAAAGGCCACCAACCTTCACTGAGTAAAGGGGACTTCTTTGACCACACTGCATTGAGGGCCCTTCATGTTTGCCAACCCTCCCAGGTTTTTTGCCCCTCAGAGGCTAGGACTGTGTCATCCTCATCTTGATAGCACCTGGCACATGATCAGCACTTGCTAAATGGGATTTGTATGAATGTGTGTGGATCTGGCTTAAAGAACAAAATCTTAGGACTTTGGTTCTCAAGAACTAGGGGAGCCAATTCAAAAAGAATCTAAGGGAGGGGCTGGGAATATAGCTCAGTTGGTAGAGCACTGCCTAGCATGCATGAAGCCCTGGATCCAATTCCCAGCAAAACACACATGAAAAGACTTTGTGGAGACCCAAAGCTGTGGAAGACTAATAGGTTTCAATAGGTGGTGCTGACATTGTTAAAGCTATAAGTGACTATTAATATTGTTTCTTCTAAAAACATGTAATAAAAGTAACATCTGGATTTTTAATTTTTTTAAATTTTTTTTAGTGCTATGGATTGAACCCAGGAACACATTTTATTTTTTGAGACAGGGTCTAAATTGCTTAGGGCCACATTAAGTTGCTGAGACTGGCCTTGAACTTGTGATCCTCCTGCCTAAGCCTCTGGAGTTGCTGAGATTACAGGCATGCACCACCACACCTGGCTAGATTTCTACATGAGTATCTTTTATCTTTTCTTAACTTCTGCCTGTACGCCAGACCCTTTACAAACCATATCCAATTCCTTAACTCTTAGAGGCAGACAATGGCTTGATTTTTAAAGATTAGGAGAAAGATTAATGCAGACAGTAAATAAGGGTGAATTCCCCAAAAGCAAGAGCCTATGTTAGGATCCCAGCTTGCCACCTACCAGCTTTAACTATCAGCAAGTTATTGTAACCTCTTTAAGCTTCAGTTTGTTTGCCTTCTGATACCAGGGATTGAAGTTCCAGGATGTTCTACCACGGAGCTACATTCCTCTCCTTTTTAAAAATTTTGAGAGAGGGTCTTGTTAACTTGCTGAAGTTGGCCTCAGTTAGTGATCCTCCTGCCTCAGTCTCCAGTGGTACTGGGATTATAGACATGCACAACCACACCCAGCTAAGTTTATTTCTTGACACATAAAACTAATAGTTATCTACCTAACAATACTGTTTTAAAGATCAAGTGAGATATCTTTACAAAGCATTTAGCACAGTATCTGGCACACAGTAAATACTCACTAAACATGTTAATAGTAGCATTGTTGACCAAGATCATGCAGCTGTGTCTGTCTCTACTATGTACTCTTCCTACACGTGTACACTGTTTTCTAGTAATGATATTCATACCATGTTTAAAATATGTCATTTCCAGAACTTAAATTAGCATTACCTGCTTCTATACCTAGAAGATCCAAAAAGTTCCACCAGAAAACTTCTAGAACTAGGTAAATGAATTCAGCAAAGTAGCAAGATATAAAATCAACACACATAAAATTCTTGGGAATCAACTTAAAGAAAGAGGTGAAAGAGGGGCTGGGGATGTGGCTCAAGTGGTAGCGCGCTCGCCTGGCATACGTGCGGCCTGGGTTCGATCCTCAGCACCACATACAAACAAAGATGTTGTGTCCACCAAAAACTAAAAAATCAAATATTAAAAAATTCTTGGGCAGGGGATGTGGCTCAAGTGGTAGCGCGCCTGTCTGGCATGCGTGCGGCCCGGGTTCGATCCTCAGCACCATATACAAACAAAGATGTTGTGTCTGCCAAAAACTAAGAAATAAAATATTTAAAAAAAAAATTAAAAAATTCTTAAAAAAAAGGAAAGAGGTGAAAGATCTATACAATGAAAACTAAGAACTCTAAAGAAAGAAATCAAAGAAGACCTTAGACGATGGAAAGATCTACCTTGCTCTTGGATGGGCAGAATTAATATTATCAAAATGACTATACTACCAAAAGCACTATACAGATTTAATGCAATTCCAATCAAAATCCCAATGGCATTCCTCATAGAAATAGAAAAAGCAGGCATTAAATTAATCTGGAAAAATAAGAGACCCAGAATAACTAAAGCAATCCTTAGCAGGAAGAGTAAAGCAGGTGGCATCACTATACCAGACCTTAAGCAACAGTGAAAAAACAAAACAAAACAAAACAAAAAACAGCATGGTACTGGCACCAAAACAGACTGGTAGATCAATGGTACAGAATATAGACTAACCCACAAAATTACAATCGTCTTATATTAGGCAAAGGTTCAAAAACATACATTGGAGAAAAGATAGCCTTTTCAAAAAATGGTGCTGGGAAAATTGGAAGTCCACATGCAACAAAATGAAATTAAATCCCTATCTCTCACCATGCACAAAACTCAACTCAAAGTGGATCAAGAACTTAGGAATTAAACCAAGACCCTGTAGCTAATAGAAGAAAAAGTAGGCCCAAATCTTCATCATGTTGGATTAGGCCCCAACTTCCTTAATCAAGAATCAATAAATGGGATGGATTCAAATTAAAAAGTTTCTTCTCAGCAAAAGAAACCATCTGTGAGGTGACTAGAGAGCCTACATCTTGGGAGCAAATTTTTACCCCTCATACACCAGATAGAGCACTAATCTCTAAGGTATATAAAGAACTCAAAAAGCTAAACACCAAAAAAATAAATAACCCAATCAATAAATGGGCCAAGGACCTGAACAGACACTTCTCAGAAGATGATATACAATCAATCAACAAATATAGGAAAAAATGTTCATCATCTCTAGCAATTAGAGAAATGCAAATCAAAACTATTCTAAGATTTCATCTCACTCCTGTCAGAATGGAAGCTATTATGAATACAAACAACAATAAGTATTGGCGAGGATGTGGGGAAAAAGGCACACTCATATATTGCTGGTGGGACTGCAAATTGGTGCAGCCAATCTGGAAAGCAGTATGGAGAATCCTATGGAACCACCATTTGATCCAGCTATCCCTCTTCTTGGTCTATACCTAAAAGACTTAAAAAACAGCATACTACAGGGACACAGCCACATCAATGCTTATAGCAGCATAATTCACAATAGCTAAACTGTGGAACCAACCTAGATGCCCTTCAGTAGATGAATGGTTAAAAAAAAATGTGGCATATATACACAATGGAATATTACTGAGCAATAAAAGAGAATAAAATCATGGCATTTGCAGGTAAATGGATGGAGTTGGAGAAGATAATGCTAAGTCAGCCAATCCCAACAAAACAAATGCCGTATGGTTTTGCTGATAAAAGGAGGCTGATTCACAGTGGGGAAAGAAGGGGAGAACGGGAGGAAAAGACAAAGTTCAGATAAGGCAGAGGGGTGGGAGAGGAAAGGAGTGGGCAAGGGGTTAGAAATGTTGGTAGAATGTGATGGACATCATTATCCAAAGTACATGTATGAAGACAAATTGTTGTGAATATACTTTGTATGCAACCAGATATATGAAAAAATGTGCTCTATATGTGTAATATGAATTGTAATGCATTCTGCAGTCATATTAAAAAAATTTTAAAAAATGTCATTCCCAACCAACAGGTACTATGATACATGGCTTTAATCCCATTTTGAATTGGAAGGCTGAGGGTCAAAAGCTTGAGGCCAGCCTCAGCAACTTAGACCCTTCCTCAAAGTAAAAAATGAAAAGGGGTGGGGATGGAGATAATGGCAGGGCATCCCTGGTTCAATACCCACTATCAAAAGAAAAAAAAAAGGCTGGGCACAATGGCTCATGCCTCTAATTCCAGCAGCTTAGGAGGCTAAGGTAGGAGGATCATGAGTTCAAAGCCAGCCTCAGCAATGGTGAGGCACTCAGCAACCCAGTGAGACCCTGTCTCTAAATAAAATACAAAATAGGGCTGAGAATGTGAGTCAGTGGTTGTGTGGCCCTGGGTTCAATCTCCAGTACAAAAAAAAAAAAAGGGCCCTACACTACAGAGCCAATATGCTGCTGGAGAGCCTCCCCTATCCAGTGCAGTAGAGATAAAGTAACAAATACCAATTCTTGTTTTTGCAGAGATTACCTCAGCTTCCAAGTTCAACAAGTTTGTTAAGTAAGATCACCATTTCCTGAAAGTGCTGAAACTTTGGTTACCTGGTAGTTATGGAATTAAACATTAGGTCAGCAGTGAAGACAGACATAAAAGATATTCTGAATCTCCAACTGAGGGAGGACCTGAGAAGATCAGAGTTCTAGCTCTGGATTGTAGGCACTGCACTTTATGTGTCCTCTTTTGCCTGCTTCTTGCTGGGCTATCTGGACCTCCTTCACTTCACAGGTCTTCCCGGCACCATACTCCTGTATGGAGTTCTCTAGGTGACTTCTGACTGGCTCTTTTAGGCTACTACAGTCCTAGCATTGGCATCCCAAACTCATCTACCCATCAGTTCCCATGCCGTCCTCCAGAGAGATTAATCTACACTGCATAGGACCCTCAGGAAGAGAGTATTATGGGAGAATAAGACTGAGACAAAAAGTGCCTTCTTGGCACTGAACCCTTGGCCAAATGCCAGTTTTCTTTTCCATGTTTGCATTCAATCTTGGCATAAAATTGAGCAAGATAAATATCAAAGCCACAATAGGAGGGCAGACAGTTCTTACAAAACGGGCTTTTTGAGTAACCAAATGCTGCAGTGTGGAGAAAAGAAGCAATTTTTCATTAGCAAAAGCACTGCTTAAAAAGAAAACTTACTTAAAAACCACAACTGTAGACTATTATCAGAGCAAAAAGAAAAAGGGTTGGCAGAAAACTGGAGGCAGATACTGGTTTCTGGGTGCTTTTAAAAAATCTCTTGAATAGCTCCTAGGGAGAGGTTGGGAGGGTGTTACAATGGGTCTGGGGATGTCCCTCCTGAGTCATGGTCTCCCAAGGTAGTTCACAGGACATGGGAACAGAACATAGGTATTATATATCCCTTTATATTTCTTCTTCTTTTTTGGGGGTTGGTACCAGAGATTGAACCCAAGGGCATTTAATGACTAAGCTACATTCTCCAGCCCTCATTTCTATTTTTAATGCTTTATAATGTATTGACATATTAATGTAAATAATCTCTAAGTAGCTTAACATAAATATAAAAATTTCCCCTTGGTACTAGGTATTGAACCCAAGGGTGCTCTACAACTGAGCTGCATCCCCAGCCTTTTTTAATTCTAAGGGTAGTTAAGTTGACCTGTCTGGCTTCAAATTTGCAAACTTCCTGCCTCAGCTTCCCAAGTTGCTAGGATTATAGGCATGCATCACTGTGCCCAGCTGGCTCAAAATTTTTTAACTACCAAGTTTTTAAATCCTACCCCCAACTGTTTTTATCTTTTTCTTCATGGGGCCTCATTTCCCACCTGTAGACCTGAAGGATTCTCCTAAGAGTAGGATGGACCCATTGCTAGGCTGACACTGGGTGGTTTCTAATAACTGCTGTTCCTTCTGTGCAAAAGACAGACATTATCAGGGGACCACAAATGCCCAAGATGCAAGTTTTTCCTGCTTGCACAGAGCAGAAGCAAGAAGGCTTAAGTTCCATTCTGCTGAGGAATGGCCTGGCTTGCTCTCCAGACTGCTTAGCCCCACAGGCCCTGTAGTGTTCAGAAATCACACAACTCACTGGATGTACAACTGTAATCCCAGAAGCTCGGGAGGATGAGGCAGGAGGATCTTGAATTCAAAGCCAGCCTCAGCAAAAGTGAGGCACTAAGCAACTCAGTGAGACCCTGTCTCTAAATAAAATATAAAATAGGGCTGGGGATGTGACTCAGTGGTCAAGTGCCCCTGAGTTCAATCCCCAGTACCAAACAAGAAAATAAAGAAATCACACAACTCCTGGTATACTGTCGAATGCCAAAGTGGCAGGGAGGTCAGTATTATTATGAGGCTATTCTCTGCTCTTGGGAATGCTGCCCCAGTAAGTCCCATGACACCAACCTCTTTTTTTGCTGGAGGAGGGAGGGTATTGAGGATCGAATCCAGGGGTACTTTACCATTGAGCTACATCCCCACCCCTTTTAATTTTTCACTTTGAGACAGCTTTTTGCTAAGCTTCCCAGGCTAGTCTTGAACTTGTGATCATCCTGCCTCAGCCTTCCAAGTCACTGAGATTATAGGCCTGCATCATTATGCCAGCTTATGCCAATCTCTTATTGTGCTTTATATTCCCTAGTTGACACAGCTGGTATCCAACACTTACTCAATTAATGAGCAAGTTCTTTTGATTGCTAAGTCATCATCTAAATTCTGAGAGGTTGAGGCAGGAATATCACAAGTTTGATGCCAGCCTGGGAAACAGTAAATAATAAGGGCAGGGTGTCTACCTCAGTGGTAGAGAATCCCTGGGTTCAATCAATCACAGTTACAAAAACAAATAAACAAAAAAATCCAAAAGTGTGGAGGGTTTTAGCTGGCTTGAAACTTACTGACTGCTTTTCTGTTTCTAGGAGAACTTCTGTACTCTTAGAATCACAGCCATGGGCTGGGGTCGTGGCTTAGGGGTAGAGTGCTTGCCTCGCACGTGCGAGACCCTGGGTTCGATCCTCAGCACCACATAAAAATAAATAAGTGAAATAAAAGTATTGTGTCCAATTGCAGCTAAAAAATAAATATAAAAAAATTATTAAAGAAAAAAAAAAGAATCACAGCCATAACTTTGCCCTTCTGAAAGGGAAGCCTGACAGCGTAATAACTAGAAAGAGAAGTTGTTCACTCATTCAAGTAGCCTATCATATGTTACAAATTCAAATTTTTTTAACCTGTCTTTAGCCACGGTTCTTTCTTCTTTTTCCAAGAATGGACACATTTACAAATATCACAGTGGATGACCAAGTTTTAAGCATTTGCATAACTACTCAAACGGGAACTGCTATGCACATGCAGAAAATAACTGGATGTTCACCTTTAGAAGCCAGGGGGTAGAGTCTTCTCTAAACAGTTGTTAAATCTCATTTATAAAGAGTTAAAGCAGATATAAAGATTTTAAAAAAAAATTTTTTTTTTAGTTGTCAATGGACCTTTATTGATACGTGGTGCTAAGAATCGAACCCTGTGTCTCACACATGCTAGGCAAGCGCTCTGCCACTGGGCCAAACCCCAGCCCATAAAGTTCTTATTTGCATGTTATACTTCATAAATGTTGTCTTAAATCTCTAAGATAACAGTTTTCTCTCCATAAAAGGGAAAATGAAGGATTACATGCCTGTAATCCCAGCGGCTCCAGAAGCTGAGGCAAGAGGATCATGAGTTCAAGGTCAGCCTCAGCAACTCAGGGAGATCCTGTCTGAAAATATTAAAAATTGGGGCTGGAGATGTGGCTCAGTGGTTAAATATTCCTGGGTTCAATCCCTGGTAACCTTCTCCCCCACAAAAAGAACAAAATCCTTACTAAAATGTGGGAGCCAAGATTCAAGTTTTACTCTGCTAACTGCCTCCAATGATAAAGTAGCATCATAGCAGATTAGAATAAAAACAACATTTTCATAAGCTACAGCAATAACAGAACTGTTTTATTTAACATTTCTTCTCCTCCGTCCTATAATGCTAGCATGCTAAATCTCATTTTCATATAAACCCACCTTCAGCAGCAGACAAGGCAAGAAGGGGAACAAAAGTGCAATTTTGAAAGTAACCATAGAACCAGAGTGGGAAACAAAAATAGACAGAGGGCAGTGGGTTCCTTGGTTGGTGCTCTGCCCACAGACCCTCATCCTGCTCATTTGAACAGAAAAACTTCAAGAACAGAAACTCCCAGGTGTTAAGTAAACGCCCAACTCTCTTGGTAGCGCATCTCTTCTAATCCCATCTATCCTGGTATCCTAATGAGCTTACTTGAAACTTGAGAAATTCCATCCTGGTTTACATCCCTGTCAACTGTCCATCTCCCTTTGAGCTTCAAAACCATAAAATACAAAAACAGAAAAGCAGTCAGTAAGTTTCAAGCCAGCTAAAACTCTTTACAGATGAATCTCCTTCTTTGAAGTCACTTGACCATATATATACAGAGCTGGAGGCAATGGACTGTGCAAACAGATCCAGCTGGAAATAGCTCAGGTACCCAATGAAATCCAGTTATTCTGCATCTGTGGATTTAAAGTGATCATCATCCACAGTAGAATAGATGTGTCCCTCGTTGCTAAGAAAATCCACAGCTTGCCTAGAAAGAGAAAAGAAAAGGGGGGGGGGGTCACTTTCAAACCAGTGTAATAGAAAGGAAATTGCCTGCTGGGTGTGGTGGCACACACCTGTAATCCCAGTGCTCGGGTAGGAGGATTGTGAGTTCAAAGCCAGCCTTAGCAACTTAGCGTCTAAGCAACTCAGAGAGACCCTGTCTCTAAATAAAATATAAAAGAGGGTTGGGAATGTGGTTAGTGTTAAGTGCCCCTTGGTTCAATCCCTGGTACAAAAAAAAAAAAAAAAAAAAAAAAAAGAAAGAAAGGAAGGAAACTTCCTTTGGATATGGCCAAATATGCAAACATTACCTACTTCTGCACTTTCTATCTTTCATAAGAAAAATTCATAGCCATTCTGCACATACAAGGCTCTTGCAGGGAGAACGTCAGTAATATTGTAAAACATAGAGCTATTAGGGCTGCCTTGGATCCCTCTCCCAAACTGTGGAAAGGCAAAAAAAATAGTCTCACTTAAATATCAGTCTGAGCAAAGTGGAACAAGATTCTAAAGCTGTAGTACAGCTTGCACATTAAATCTTATTAGTATACACATCAGTCTTTCTCTCTCT
Source organism: Callospermophilus lateralis (assembly GCF_048772815.1). Lineage (NCBI taxonomy): Eukaryota > Metazoa > Chordata > Mammalia > Rodentia > Sciuridae > Callospermophilus > Callospermophilus lateralis. Next base: position 124,429,206 of record NC_135311.1, on the reverse strand, counting down.
CTTTTTGATATTAGGGAGTGAACCCAGGAGCACTTTACCATTGAGCTCCATCCCCAGACCTTTTTATTTTGAGAAAGGGTCTTGCTAAGTTGCTTGGGGCCTTGAGAAGTTGCTGTGACTAATCTCAAACTTGCAATTCTCCTGCCTCAGCTGCCCTGAGTTGCTGGCCATCACACCCAGCACATCAGCATTTTTAACCTCAGCCTGGAGTATCAATTGATCTATAGTAACAACTATTACAAGCACCATCACACTCCAATTGTTCTATTAGCTCATTATGCTGGAATTAAGAGACTGCTTATCTAAAATGGAATCAGGTCAAGGGTGTAGGAAGGACTGTCTAATGGCTTCATGTCCTAATAGCTTAATGCACTCACATGTCTATCGTGGGGACAGGAACACCAAACGCACTGAATGTGTACCTGATGATCAGGAGCTAAGATTCTTTCAGACTAAACCCCAAAAAACATTAGATCAATTTTTGCTCAGAATTATATCCCTCATAAGTAATACACCTTAGTATTTGTGGAATGAGCAAATGAATCAGTGATGTGAGGGTAGTGCTATCTTTTTGAGTTCTTTTTTAGTTTTTCCTGGGTTGAACCATTTTCCTTCTGTCAATAGGTCACAACTCTACTTTTTTAACTCACTTCTCATTACCAGGAAATACTAGAGAGGTGAAATGATATGATTCTGGTGTCCTAGCTCATGGTGACCAATACTCACTTGATTGAAGCTACAGGCATGTGTTGGAGCTGAGTCCTGAGATCCTGAAAGTTCAACCCTTCGGGTCTTGGGCAAGCCTTTATCAAATTCAGCACCTAACAATTCAAATTAAAAATATTTTACTAAAAACTCAAACAAGTTCCCCTTTGCAAACCTGAGTCTGTTTATAGGTGAAAAAGAAAAACAAAAGAACAATAACAACAACAACAACAAAAAGACACTAAGGTAACATTAGTATATTAAGAAAATAACAGGATTTGTCTGTGTTTCACATTTCTGGAGCCCCTCAGGGAGTTTACCTGGTTTTGGACCACAGTGAGGCCATTTGTTGGCATGAAGCTATTCCCACTGAAGTTTCCTGCTTCCCCCATTCCTGGATTGCTGATAGATGCTCTCCCTACTGAGGGCTGAATTAAAAAGTAAGTTCACAACATTAGAAAATTCACAAAGTTAAATATGCTATCTCGGGGCTGGGGATGTGGCTCAAGCGGTAATGTGCTTGCCTGGCATGCGCGAGGCCTGGGTTCGATCCTCAGCACCACATAAAAATAAAATAAAGATGTTGTGTCCACAGAAAACTGAAAAAATAAATATTAAAAAGTTCTCTCCCTCTCTCTCCCCCCACTCTTAAAAACAAAACAAAACAAAACAAAAAAAATGCTCTCTCACATAACTTGTTTGTAAGTAGCACTTCAAGAATTTTCTTAAATGTACTGGACACAGTGGTGTGAGCCTATAATCCATTGGCTTGGGCGGCGTGGGCGTGTTCTGAGGCAGGAGAATCTCGAGTTCAAAGCCAGCCTCAGCAAAAATGAAGTGCTAAGCAACTCAGTGAGACTCTTTCTCTAAATAAAATACCAAACAGAGCTGGGGATGTGGTTCAATGGTCGAGGCCCCAGAGTTCAATCCCTGATACTGCCCCGCCCTGGACAAAACAGAGTTTTCCTAGTTAACAACCACTTACATTTATATGGGAAGGGACAGCTATTATCTAAAGAATACTTCATAGGATGCAAAAGTAACCCTCTTACACATATGGTATCAAAAAGAGGAAGATATTCTGGCTCCTCCTTTTCTTTCTCATGTGAGAGGAACCAGAGGAAAAGAAACACCAAGAAGAAAATTACTCAAGAGATTTGCTGTAATGGTCTCCTCAGGGCTCAGTCATTCAATAATTTATGGATTGTCATGAAGCAGGGAGAGAAAAGACATAGTCCCCAACATCCTCCTTCCTTTTTTTTTCAACCATCAAACTTCTCAAACAAGTAGTCTATAATCGTTGCTTTCATTTTCCTTCTCCTTATTTACTCCTCAGCCCACCACTATTTGGGTTCTCCTAAATATATACCTCAGAAACCATTCCCACCAAAGTCACCAGTGACTTTTCAACCAACTAGCCACGGCTCAGTCCTCACAACACCTGATCCCTCAAGAAGCAGAGACTGCTGACCTTAGTCCTCTTGAAATGTGTTCTTCCCTAGGCTGCCTGACACCATATTCTTCTGGTTCTCCATTTACCTCTTAAACTGCAACTGCTCAGTATCCCTCATTAGCCTCCTCTTCTACATGTCTCCCCCAAAAGCTAACAGTTCCATCAAGTGTTTCCTCAAGCCTCCTAAGGTCATAAATTCTCACTGCCAGCCACCTACCTAACCTATAAGATGCAGCCACCTATATATCTCAGATACTACCAAAAAAAAAAAAAAATTACTTTTCTCTCCAAATCAGGTTGCCCTGCTATATGCCACCTCTATTGCAAATCCAAGCCGAAATCCAATCCTGTGGACCTGAGCTATCTACAAGTGTACATGCTCTTACCTTCCCACAATGTCATGAGAGTCTATTATTGATCCTCCTTAGCCTAGACTCGTGACTGGAACCTCTCATCCTCTATCAAGTCTCTCAAACTCCAATCAACCTTCTCCATTGCTACAAGTCTTAAGTCCTGTGATCAACTCATTCCTCCACTTAAAAAGCTTTCAAGTAGCTCCCTCTGCCTGTGAAAATATGAAACACCTATATATTCAAGATAACACAAAAGAAATCATAATCTGTATTTTATTCTTATCCATGATTTCTCAACACATTTTACTCCCCAGTTGCACCTGGGATCTTGCCATCCTGAAACATCTCTGTCCTAAACATGTTGTGTCCTGCCTTGGATGCTCTTCCCCTTGTCTACCTGCTAAACACTCCTCATCTTTCAAAGTCCAACTTAATTCCTGCCTCTGTAAAGCCTTCACTGACATTCCCCAAGTCAAGTTAGCTATTTTCCTTCTTGGCTTCAACCCCTGGTTCCTCTACTATGATAGAACCCATTGCACTCTTTGCATGTCACTTTCCTAAACAAGTCAGTTCATCTTTTTTTTGCACAGGCCTGGTTGACATGAGATTGCTGTCTATATTTCATCTATTGAACTGAAAAAATAAGACTGACAGAGAGTCTAAAATATTGCATACTCACCACAGCAGATATAAGAGCAATGTGGAAGCATACCACAAGAAATCCTATCCAAACAGGAGGCTCCTTAATACAATAATATCCACTGTATATTTGTTATTTTAAGCAAAATCCAATCATCATTCCTTGTTTTCAAGCTAGATGCCTTCACACTGCCTCCTGGTAAGAAGGCTTACATTTTACAATCCAGCAGTACTAAATTGCAGGCTGTTTCTTATCCAAATACCTTTGTGGAATACACCTTACTTCCTGCTTCAAGTGGCTCACCTTTCTATTTAGTCATTTGTGGTGCTGGGGAATCAAACCCCGGGCCTCATGCATGTTAGGCAAGTGCTTCATCCCTGAGCTACATGCCTAATCCTAGGCACGGGGGCTTTCCTTTTTAAAAAAAAATATGTATTTTTTTTTGTTGATGGACCTAATATTCCATTAATCTACTTGTCTGTCTTTATGCCAGTGCCACACTATTTCGACTCCTGTAGCTTTGTAATACTTTTTTTAAAATATATTTTTTTAGTTATACATGGACATAATATCTTTATTTTGTTCATTTATTTATATGTGGTACTGAGAACTGAACCCAGTGCCTCACACATGCTAGGCGAGCACTCTACCACTGAGCCACAACCCCAGCCCCCCTAGGGGGGCTTTCTTAATGAGATCTGAAATCCTTCTCTGTTGTCTCATGTGCTTGCCATTTATCAATGCTTTCATGGAGATAAAGGATCTAAACTTCTACTATAATCTTCAATATTATTGTTACGCTCAGTTTTATTCCCTAACCACTCATTCTCACTTTAAAACCATTTTTACCATATCTGACACTTTAAAATTTAGTTTTTACTCAATCCCAGTTTATTTAACCCACTTTCCCCATTATTTACGAAAGCCCCTCTTTTGAAAATCCACATTTCTAATTCCCACAGTAACCTCTTTCATTATCTTACTTGACTTCAGGCAGCATTCTTCAATTTATCTCTACTCCCTCTTCCTTTTTGATACTGGAGATTGAATTCAGGAGTGCTTAACCATTAAGTCATATCCCCAGACCTTTTTTATTCTGTGACAAGGTCTCACCAAGTTGCTTAAGGCCTCACTAACTTGCTGAGACTGGCACTGAACTTGTAATCCTCCCGCCTCAGCCTCCAGGTTGTTGGGATTACAGAAATGCCACCGTGTCCAGCTACTTCTTGAAATACTTTTTTCATAACATTCTCCAAAGCCAGGTATGGTGATGCACATTTATAGTATATACCTCAGAAAACTACTTAGGAGACTGAGGCAGGAGGATCACTTCAGCCCAAGAATTCAGGGCCAGACTTTGATGACTTTCAGTAATTACTATTCTGCTTCCAGATTTCTTAAGGCTTATGTGTTCCAAAGCTCAGACCTCTGGCCTCTGAACTTCCTAGCTTTCTTGTAATTCAAGACTTGAAATATTACCTACATGATGATGGCCCTCAAGGCTGAATCTCTAGCCTCGAAACTCTCCCTTGAGTCCAGACCTTATATATTCAACTGCCCACTTAGATATCTAACAGGCATCTCATACATGGCAAGTCCAAAACAGAGCTCTGGATTTTACTTTCTAAATACGCTTTCTCCATCTACCTCCTCAAGCCCCAATCTTAGGAATAATTTTTTAACACTTCCTTTTCTTTTCCTCTTTCCTTCCCTTCTCACTTCCTTTTCCCTCTTTTTTGCAATACTGAGGATTGAATCTGTTGAGCCATATCCCCAGCCCTACATGATGTGGGTCTTGTATCCTTGCCTATATCCTTCTTCCATTCCACATACTCTGATCCACCTTCCTTGTATGTCTCAAGACATAGCAAGCTTGCTTCATACTTGGAGCTTTTGAACTTCCTATTTCCTTAGAATGTTCTTCACCTATTGAAAATTGTACCATCTTGTTTTTGCCATCTCTGTCTTCTATTCTGCTTTACTTCAGAGCACCTAACTACCTAAAACTACATACTAGTTTTGTTTACTGCCTGCTTCTCTGCCAGAGGGCAGATACTTTATCCATCTGTTCACAGCTATATTCCAAGGGTCTAGAATTATGATTGGTGTTTAGTAGGCTTAATAAATATTTTTCCAAAAAAGGAATGAATGAGTTTCTCTGCATCCTTAACAGTGTTTGGCATAGAGGAGAAGAAATAGCATCTTTTTTTCCCCTTTATTTTTATTTTTAAAATTTTTTAGTTGTAGTGGACACAGTATTTTTATTTCATTTTTTATGTGGTGCTGAGGATCGAACCTAGTGCCCCACGTGTACTAGGCAAGCATTCTACCACTGAACCATAACCCCAGCCTCTGCAATAACATCTTTAATAGCTTCTCAGTTCTCCAGTTTCTCCTACCATAACCAATCCTGCACCTTGCCAACTCAAATCATCAGAGGATTTTCTAATACTAGAATAACAAACCCTTTGAGTGGTCCTAGAGAGACTCACCAAAGTGAATTCATACAACAAAAAATAATATGGAGATATTTCAACTCAAACCAAGACATATGATTTCAGGGAAAAAATAACAATGCATAGTTTTCCCTACTCGAGCAAAAGGGTGGAAGATAAGCAGCAAAATGCTATCATATTTGGGATTTTTCTCTGAATACAAACTGACATCTGGGAGCTAAGAGCTCAGCCTATAACTATTTTCTACCTGAGGATTGTCTTAGGCCTCAATCATCAAGGGCTGGAGGGGACAGAATAACTCATAATTCTGAAAACATGAATGCTTCATCTGGAATAAAATACAACAGCAAAAGTCATGGAGGAAATGTTAGGGATTGAGAGATGCCTTTCTTCTGGCTCAACCTTCAAAATGTCAAGGAAATCAAAGCCAGAGCACTAAAGTATTCTATGTTCTTTCAGGGAAGGAAAAAATGCAAAGAGTAAAGCTACTCACCTGGCTGTTGGATTTGCTCAGCACCATGTGCGCATTGACTACTTCCAGGATATGTGTGGTAAATTCATTCATATCCTCCAGGGGCATGATCTTAAAGGCTACCAGGCTCTTTTTGTTCTATTAGAATAAAGTGGAAAAATGTAAGTAAAGGATGAACAGATTCAAACTTAATTTCTGATTAAAACATTGTGGCCTTTTTCTTGCTTATAAAATATTGCCAATGTGAAGAAAATAACTGTTATATCCTTAAAATTTTTTACTCAGGGTAATCCAAATATAGTCAGTAATGAATAAACAAACAAAACTAGCTCAGAGATATTCACATCTTGCTCAGGATTGCAAAACCAGGGCTGAGGTTGTAGCTGTGTAGTAGAGCACTTGCCAAGCATGTGGGAGGCTCTGGGTTCAATCCTCAGCACCTCATATAAATAAATAAAACAAAGATATTGTGTTCATCTACAAGTTATATGTATATTACATATATAAAAAAAGAAAAGATTGCAAAACCAAGCACAGTTTATAGTCTCCTGGCTCCAAATCTAGTGTTTTCCCTTCTACACTAATGGACACCATAACTGACAATTGTAGGCAGAGATTCTGTTCTCTACCGTTGTTACTTGTGTATTAAAGTGAAAAAGTTATTTCCTCTTGAAGAAGAAAATAATAAAATAACTTCCCATTAATTAGGGAGACTTATTATTATAAGTATTCTAAACCCATATATGAATCCAGAAATTATTTCATGCAAATACATTTAAATCGCCACTTTATTATGACCTTACCTGAAAGGATCTCAGGTGGCCAGCCACTTTCACATATGTTTCTGGAGGAACTACAGTATTTTCACCACTGGTGTCCTAACAGATAAAATACAAACAAATCACCAAGGTTTTGATGATGCTGGTGAAAGTGTCTCTAAAATTTCTAACATATACAGAAAAAGAAAATTATAAAGTAAAAGAGCTAAATCCTCAAATGGCATTAACCAGTTGTCCTGCCTTTCAGAACTTACATTTTTGTAAAACTCAAAAACTTGAATAAAATATCTAAGTGTAATTTCCAGTTTCAAAGTTCTATCATACCCATCATAAAAAAAAACAGACAGCTGGGCGAGTGGTGTGTGCCTATAATCAGTGGCTCGGGAAGCTGAGGCAGGATTGTGAGATCAAAGCCAGCCTCAGCAAAAGCAAAGTGCTATGCAATTCAGCGAGACCCTGTCTCTAAATAAAATACAAAATAGGGCTGGGGATGTGGCTCAGTGGTTTGCCCCTGAGTTCAATCCCTGGTACCCCCAGGCCACCCCCCTCCAAAAAAAAAAAAAAAAGCAAATGGCTGCCAGGAGTGGTGTTGCACACCTGTAATCCCAGTGACTCAGGAGTTGAGGTACAAGAAGATAGCAAGTTCAAGGCCAGCCTTAGCAACTTTGCAAGGCCCTAAGCAACTTAATGAGATCCTGTCTCAAAATAAAATTAAAAGGACTGAGGGGCTGGGGTTGGTGGCTTGGCAGTAGAGAAATTGCTTAGCACATGCAAGGCGCGGGGTTCCATCCTCAGCACCACATAAAAATAAATAAATAAAATAAAGGTATCGTGTCCAACTACAACTAAAATAAATAAACCAGCTGTGATACTCTTCTGGTACTCCCTGCTCTCAGGCACATAGTTTTCTGGTGGATACTTTTCAGCAAGGCAATTTTATTTTTAGGAGTTTAAGGAAATAATTTAAAACATGCAGTAAGTTTTAAATTCATCATATTTAAAATATTGAAAAATATGATGGTTATAGTGGTGCACACCTGTAATCCCAGCGGCTTGGGAGGCTGAGACAGGAGGATGGAGAGTTCATAGTCAGCCTCAGCAATGGCGAGGCACTAAGCAACTCAGTGAGATCCTGTCTCTAAATAAAATACAAAACAGGGCTGAGGATGTAGCTCAGTGGTTGGGAGCCCCTGAGTTCAATCCCTGGTACCCTCCCCCAAAAAACTACTGAAAAATTTAAAACATCCTAAATATCAAACCAAAACTATGCAACTTTTATTTTTAATTTTAAACAATCCTTTTAATTTGCTACTGGGCTAAAAGGCAGGAATAGTAACTACAGCAGTTTCAGAGATTGAAAATATGCACTTAAATACTTCACATTACTGAAAGCAGTAAGACAGAATTCTATTCACTGTCTACGAAGAACAGTAGCAACAAATGAATAAAAGCTGACTTCTCTAGTGGGGGAAAATATACACTAAAAATATTAACAATGGCCAACTGGGACAATTACAAATGATTTTACTATCTTTTTTTTTTCTTTCTTTCTTTTTTCTTTTTTGGTACTGGGGATTGAACCCAGGTGCATTCTACCAATGAGCTACATCTCTAGCCCTTTTTATTTTTTGAGACAGGTTTTCAGTAAATTGCTGAGGCTGGCCTTGAATTTGCGATTCTCCTGCTCTAGTCTTCCAAGTCATGGGGATTACAGGTATGTGCCACTAGGCCTGGCAAACTATTTCTTTTTGAGTTTCCTAGAACATGTACATATTACTTATAAGGAAACTATATTAGCTAACTTTTAAATTTCTTTTCTGATTATATAAATCTATGACTTTAAAAACTGCTGAGCATGACAGATGCCTGTAATCTCAGAAGTAGGAGGACTGCAAATTTGAGGCCAAATTTGGTTAAGGATATAGCTCATGTGAGAGGCCCTGAGTTTAATCCCTAGAATGGGGTGGGGGGAGACCCATTAAATACTTTTTTTTTTTTTTTTGGACCAGGGATCGAAGCCAGGGTACTTAACCAAATCCTCTGCTCTTTTTTGTATTTTATTTAGACACAAGGTCTCAGAGTTGTTTAGGGCCTTGTTAAGATGCTGAGGCTGGGGCTAGGGATGTGGCTCAAGTGGTAGCGCGCTCGCCTGGCATGCGTGCGGCCCGGGTTCGATCCTCAGCACCACATACAAACAAAGATGTTGTGTCTGCCAAAAACTAAAAAATAAATATTAAAATTCTCTCTCTCTTTTAAAAAAATTACTATTAAAAAAAAAAAAAAGATGCTGAGGCTGGCTTTGAACTTTCGATCTTCCTACCTGAGTCTCCCAAATCACTGGGATTACAGGAATGTACCACAGTGCCTGGCTCCACAGATAGCATTTTAAAACCGGGTAGGAAAAGGACAAATGGATCTCTACATCTCTTCTTTTACTAAAATTGTATTCCATATTTAAATCAAATTATAAAAGAGAAGAAACCACAAAAATAACAGAAGGAAATATGGATAATTAAAATATAACACTTTGGGGTTGTAGCTCAGTGGCAGAATATCTGCCTAATCTCTAGCATTACCAATAACAAAAACACTACAGAAGTGGTTTGCAATTATGCTAAAAAACTCATAAACAAAAAATCTTGGGCTGGGGATGTGGCTCAAGTGGTAGTGTGCTTGCCTAGCATGTTGATTCTCAGCACCACATGGAAGTGAAATAAAGACATTGTATCCACCTAAAACTAAAAAATAAATATTTAAAAAAAAAATCTTGCTAAAGCCAAAGAAATAAAATAAGAATGAGAAAATTCTCATAGAAAAGACAATTTTTAAAAACTATCATACTGGTAAAAATATAAGATTCACAAAACTATTAGAAAGGAGTGCAGGGAAAAAAAAATGGTGTGGAGATTAACTGGGCACTCTCATGTACTACTGAAGAGTGAATTGGTACATTTATGGAAGACAGTAAAAAAAAAATAACCTAGAAAACCTGATTTTAGGTTTTCATCTTAAGAAGAATACTTTGTTATCATTAAGAAATTTATTTAAAAATACTCATGGGGGCTAGGCTGGGGATATAGCTCAGTTGGTAGAATGCTTGCCTTATATGCACAAGGCCCTGGTATAGATCCCCACCACCACCACCACCACCACCACCACCACACACACACACACACACACACAAAACAACTCATGGGTGGGGCTGGGGATATAATTCAGTTATAAAACATCTTCCTAACACATGTGAGGGCCCTAGGTTCAGATCCCCAGCACCACAAAAGCAAAACAAAACACCTCACTGGGACATTGTCTACCACAGTAAATGATTAGAAACACGATAAATGTTTCCTAATAGTGTCCATTGTTACAGGACAATATATTCTTACTATGATATAGGCAGTAATTAAAAAATGATGCAAATCTATATTTTTTATTATTTGTTTACTGATACCAGGTATTGAACCCAGAGGTATTTAACCACTAAGCCACATCCCTACCCCTATTTGGTTTTTTATTTAGAGACAGGGTCTCACTAGGATTACAGGAATGTACCACAGTGCCTGGCTCTTAGGGCCTTGCTAAGTTGCTGAGGCTGGCTTTGAACTTGATATCCTCCTGTTCAGCCTCCCAAGTTGTTGGGATTATATGTGTGTGCCACTGTGCCCAGCTTCTATCTATTATTTAAAAAATCAGTTTCATGGGGCTGGGGTTGTAGCTCAGTGGTAGAGCACTTGCCTAGCATGTATTGGGCCCTGGGTTCAATCCCCAGTACCACATAAAACTAAATGAACAAAATAAAGGTATGGTGCTCACCTATGAGAGAAAAAAAAAAAAAAAAAAAAGCCAGTTTCACAACATAGTTTTGCATGAAAAGAGATTACAAAACAGTTGCATAACATATTTGGTAAAAAATATATGTGTACAACTCTATGTACAGACATTTGAGACAGATGAATGAAAAGCTAGTTACCAAAATGTGTTATAATAGTCAGCTCTATTTTTAGTTGTAGATGGACACATGCCTTTATTTTATTTATTTATTTTATGTGGTGCTGAGAATTGAACCTAGTGCCTCATGTGTGCTAGGCAAGTGCTCTACCACTAAGCCACAACCCCAGCCCCCAGGTGATTTTTAAAATGTTTTTATTTTGTGTGTGTGGTGCTGGGGATCATATATGTAGCACTAAGCTACATCTCCAGCCCTTAAAATGTCTTATAAGTAAGCATGGCATGTTTTGTATGAGAATGTAGTATTAGGTATCTGTAGTAACCACCTCCCCACTTGATGGCAGGGACTGTATCTTTTGATCTTTGTATATCTGGAACAAAGTTCAGTTTGGTTCACAACTGGCATTTCAATAATAACAATTAAATGAACTTCCCTCTATTTTTCTGGAAAGTAAAAGAAAAACCATAACTATCAAGTTATATATCCACAGACGACTTGGGGTTTTTGAAGTGAAAACAGCTTTTAAAAATGTCTATTCCAAATATGCTATAATGAATACATTTTAAAAACCACAAAACTGGGTGAGGTGGCACACACCTACAGTCACAGCTATTGGAGAAACTAAGGCAGGAGGATCACTTGAGCCCAGGAATTTGTTTATCCTGTGCAACATAGCAAGATCCCCACCTCAAAAAACCTGAGACAATGAAAAAATAATAAAATGAAAAGGATAAAAAGGCATGTGTTCGGGCCAGGGTTGTGGCTCAGAGGTAGAGTGCTTGCCTAGCATGCATAAGGCACTGGGTTTCATCCCCCGCACCACATAAAAAAATAAACAAAATAAAGGTATTGTGTCCATCTACAACTTAAAAAAAAAAATATTCTTTTTCATTCTTTTCTCCATTTTTATATGCTCATGTTACTTTATAACAACACAGCCAAATTATGCATACTATCTTGTAACATATTTTTTCCTCGACAATTTATGGAGCACACTTTTTTTGGACAACATATATTTCTAAATCATTTGCAGTATTTTTTTTTTCCTGGTACCAGAGATTGAGCCCAGGGACATTTTATATTGAGTTACATCCTAGTTCTTTTCTTTTTTTTATTTTAAAAGACTCTTTTACCCAGTGGCTTGAGAGGTTGAGGCAGGAGGGTCATGAGTTCAAAGCCAGCCTCAGCAACAGTGAGGAGCTAAGCAATGCAGTGAGACCCTGTTTCTAAATAAAATATAAAAAAGGGCTGGGAGGCTGGGGCTGTAGCTCAGTGGTAGGGCACTTGCCTCACAGGTGAGACACTGGGTTCAACCCTCAGCACCACATAAAAAGAAAGAAAGATATTGTGACCATCTACAACCAAAAAGGGGGTGGGGGGCTGGAGATGTGACTCAGTGGTCAAGTGCCCCTGAATTTAATACCTGGTACCAAAAACAAAACAAAACAAAACAAAAAAACTTCACTTAGTTGCCAAGGCAAACTTATGATCCTCCTGCCTCAGCCTCCCAAACAGTGAGATTACAGGCCTAGACCACCATTCGAAAATATGATCAACATTCTTAAACTGAATCTTTGTATGTGTCTTGAATTATTTCCTTAATGGAAATAATGGCATTCAAGGTCAACATTTTTTATGATTGACTATTCTGATACAGGCTTATTTTTGAGAAAAGTTATACCAGTTTATACTCATACTCTCAAGACTATATGGCATCCATTTCCTTAGAAAAACAATGACAAATAAATTATTGTTTAAGTGCCTTCTAAGTAGTAGAGATATTGTGTTAGCTGTTGTTCTCACGAGAACTAGACAATATTGTTTTTTTCCTTTGCCAATCTAAAACATTAAAAATTATTTCAGGGGATTGTAGTTTGGCTCAATGGTAGAGCACTTGCCTAGCACATGCAAGGTGCTGGGTTCAATCCTTAGCACCATGAAAAAATAAATAAATAAAGATATTAAAAAGAAAATTATTTCAGGGCTGGGGTTATAGCTCAGTAGTACAGCGCTCGCCTAGCATGTGTGAGGCCCTGGGTTTGATCCTCAGCACCACATAAAAATAAATAAAATAAAGGTATTGCATCCAACTAAAATATAAATATTTAAAAAAATTTCAATGTTTATTATTGCAATGCTTTTGTTACTGTTGTCACCATTTGTACTGTGTTGTCTTTCTTAAATTATCCGAGCATTTTCTATTGTTCACTTCTGTAAGGTGCAATTGCTTTTTTTCTTTTCTTTATGGTGCTGGGGATTGAACCCAGGGCCTCACATATGCTAGGCAAGCACTCTACCACTGAGCTACATCCCCATCCCCTGTAGTGTTTTTTATTAATTAAAAATTTAGGGGGCTGGGGTTGTGGCTCAGCAGTAGAGTGCTCACTAGCACATGTAGGATCCTGGATTCAATCCTCAGTACCACATTAAAAAAAAAAAAAAAAAAGGTATGGTGTCCAAATACAACTAAAAAAAAAAAATTTATATATATATAATTTAGATGTTTGTAAAATGTGCAAATACTCTTCCCATTCATCTAAACAATACTTACTCAACGCCTAGGGATACATTAGTGACTAAGATAAAAATCCTTCTCATGAACTTTACATTCTACTGTCTCTTGCCACTTCCCTTTTAATTTACAGTATTTTACGAAATTCAGGTTTTAAACTTTTATATAGTCAAATATCCTTTCACCTTAGGGTTTCTGCCTTTCATATCTTGCTTATATATTATTTTTATAAGAAAAGCCTTTAAAAGGTAAGACTAAAAAAAAAGAGTTCAATATCTCCAAAGTAACCCCACCCTGATCCAAAAACAGTTGCTTACATCTGTGTCCACCCACTGGCGAACATCCATGGGTGCAGCTGTCATGTCATCTATTTTGTAAACAATATTGGTTGGAGCCTTCTCTGCATGTCTGATTATTCCCACAATAGTGACCTAGGTTAGGAGGGAAAAATACAAGAGTTCAATTTTTCTGGAAACCAAAGCAACATTTATATACTTTTAAAAAAGTCTTATTTCATTCTTTTCATGATAAAGTGACTTTTCTACAAATTCTTTTACACACCTGTGAAATTTCAACATTCCCAATTTTGAACATTTCATCAACCAGAGTAGCAGAAAGCAGCTGAGATATGGTACAGGGTACAATGTGCTGGGCTCGGGCTCTCTGAAGAGAAAACATTGTACATAAATTAAATTGAGAGAATAACAACTGTCACTCATTTAATAGTCACCATGTGCCAAGTAGTTTAAATAAATTAGAACATGAACTTTCAAAATTAAACTCATTGTTCTTATTTTACAGACAGAAACTAAGGTCATAAAGCTAACAAATGTTTTGGAATTCAAACACTTGTTTACCTGTCTCCAAAGTTCCTACAGAATGAGTCTGTGTTGCACTGTGGATTTTCCCAAATATGTAGACCCCAAAGGAGATTAAGATAAGGTCTGCTGGCAGAACATTTAGGAAAAAACCACAGCTTTACGGTGAAGGCAGGCTGTTCAGGACATTGATGAGATGACAAAGCATTGGGAAAGGGTTTGATAAATAGGTAGCAGAGATAGAACTTTAGAGTTCTAGTCTTCTAATAAAATGTAACAAAAAGTTAGATGTATGGCTTTCTTAAGAACAGATGTTCTAACAATCAGATGGAATTTCTAAGGAAAATGAGGCAAGAGCTCAGCCATTTTGGACATTTTAATTGTGAGAAGATAGGATGGACAGAAGATTCTACTGCAGACACTCAAATCATATCCTAAAGCAGCATGACAAAAGTATAAACTCTTATTTTTGCCTGTCACTGAGAAGGGGTAATCTGGGTGACATAAAGATAAGTAAGACAGGATTTGCCTCCTTCAACTTTTTTTTTTTGGTGGGGATTGAACCCAGAGGCACTTTAACACTAAGCGACATCTCTAGCCCTTTATTTTTTAATTTGAAATAGCAATTTCCTAAAAGAGTTTTCTTGAGTTGGATTTTTTTTTTTTTAATTATTTTTTATTTTTGCAGTGCTGGGGTCAAACCAGGTGGTGGTGGCATAACCACAGCTATGGAGCTGGGATTTGAGTACAGGTCTAGAGTACTTTCTGGCCCCACAACCATGTCTTTGCTGCTTTTCTGTGCAGGTTCCTAGTTTATGCTGAAAATACTATGAACATCTCAGTTGTGATAGGTTAAAACAGAAATATAGTAGATTATGAGACATACATCCTAGAACCTCTGAAAATAATATAAATATTAACATAACATAACTTCACTTATAAAATACCATAGGCAATGGCAGGATAGATGGGTGCAGAGGAGCCAGAGGCTTTGCACAACAGGTCTGACCCATTAAGCCCAACCCTCTCCTCTGTGCTCTGCTCCTCAGAGCCCTGTCTCCCTCAGCCCTCCATTCCCCGCCCCCTCCTAATATCTGAGTTTTGTCCCAGCTCCTAACTTCCCTCTGTAGCTCAGTCTGTCTGGAGTCCAGTGAACTGGGGCAAGGTAGGGGAGGTGCAACAGAGGAAGTGGTACCAAGAGGGTCTGGAAAGAAAGCTATGTTCCCTCCTGGGGACATCTCCTCAGCTCCCCTTCCTGGCCCCCTGCCTGGACAGATGTGGAGATACTCAGCTTGAAGCTGTGGCCACCGTTCTGAAAGTAAGTGTCTCTACCTTTCAAGTTCTAAGCAAAACATACAATGTATATAAAGTGCTAATACCAATCTCTGTACATACTAGATATTAAATAAATATTATTACTCATAAAAAAAGTTACATATGGGACATGGTTGAGGTGTTAACGTCTTCTAATTCATCTTAAATCAGGTATTTCTTGGTTTTCTTTTTTAGCATATACTGTATGTCAGGAACTGATCAAAGGTACCTGCAAAAGTACGTTTAATTTTTTTAAATTAAATATTCATAACAGTATGAACCATGAGCTATTCTAACAGTACTGTATGATAAAAAATCACAATATAGATAAGAAATGGTCAGCATAGGAAATTTCAACCAAATATAACAAATTTATAATCCATAGGAAACATTTTAGAGAGGGCTTTTATCTAACTTACTAACCATCATTCTTTTCTGAGAAGCTGTCTTAATGCATAGCCCAAACTGGAGATTTTAAGATTAAAAATTCTAATAACCAGAATGGAGAAAAATAGTTAAGTTTGAGAAAAAATAAGAACTAGTAATCCATCTCCTGTTTTCTCTTTAAAGAAATACAAAGTTGGAGCTGATGTTGTGGTTCAGTGGTAGAGTACTCGCCCCGCATGTGCGGGACCCTGGGTTCAATCCTCAGCACCACATAAAAAATAAATAAGTGAAATAAAGGTATTGGGTCCAATTGCAACTAAAAAATAATTAAAAAAGAAAAAGAAAAATAAAAAAAGAAAGAAAAAGTTGGAGAAATGAAACTTCAGGGGCTGGGAGTATGCTCAGTAGTTACACTTGGTACACAAGGCCCTGGATTCCATGTAAAATTTTTTAATTTTAAAAATAGAAGCCAGGCATGGTGGCACAGGCCTGTAATCCCAGTGGCTCAGGAGGCTGGGCCAAGAGGATTGAGTTCAAAGCCAGCCTCAGCAACAGCAAGATGCTAAGCAACTCAGTGAGACCCTGTCTCTAAATAAAATACAAAATAGGGCTGGGGATATGGCTCAGTAGTCAAGTGCCCTTAAGTTCAATCCCCCAGACCAAAAAAATAAATAAATAAAAGACAGTGAGTGAAGTCACCTCTGATTTTCCAGAAAAAAAAAAAAAAAGAGAGAAGCTCCTGCTCACCAGATTTTGAATCTGCCTAGTATCACATATGCATTCTCTGCTTCCAATTACTCACTAGCTATGTCCTTAAATACAATGAATCTCTGCTGTACATTGGAATAACCACCTTATACAACTAAATGAAATAATCTGCATAAAAAATATAAAGCAATGACCAAATGTATAGGAATTATCAGTGAATTTCCCCCTCCACCACCACCCACACATACTTCTGAATTAAAAGTGTTAGGTAAGAATGGTACAGAATAGAGGACACAGAAACCAATCCACAAAATTACAACTTTCTTATATTTGATAAAGGGGCTAAAAACATGCAATGGAGGAAGGATAGCATCTTCAACAAATGGTGCTAGGAAAATTGAAAATCCATATGCAACAAAATGAAACTGAATCCCTTTCTCTCGCCATGCACAAAAGTTAACTCAAAATGGATCAAGGAGCTAGATATTAAAACAGAGACACTGCGTCTGATTGAAGAAAACGTTGGCTACGATCTACATACTGTGGGGTCAGGCTCCAAATTCCTTAATAGAATGCCCATAGCCCAAGAGTTAATAACAAGAATAAACAAATGGGACTTACTTAAACTAAAAAGTTTTTTCTCAGCAAGAGAAACAATAAGAGAGGTAAATAGAGAACCTACATCCTGGGAACAAATTTTTACCCCTCACACTTCAGATAGAGCCCTAATATCCAGAATATACAAAGAACTCAAAAAATTGAACAATAAGATAACAAATAACCCAATCAATAAATGGGCCAAGGACCTGAACAGGCACTTCACAGAGGAGGACATACAATCAATCAACAAGTACATGAAAAAATGCTCACCATCTCTAGCAGTCAGAGAAATGCAAATCAAAACCACCCTAAGATACCATCTCACTCCAGTAAGATTGGCAGCCATTATGAAGTCAAACAACAATAAGTGTTGGCGAGGATGTGGGGAAAAGGGTACACTTGTACACTGCTGGTGGGACTGCAAATTGGTGAGGCCAATTTGGAAAGCAGTATGGAGATTCCTGGGAAAGCTGGGAATGGATCCACCATTTGACCCAGCTATCACCCTTCTCGGACTATTCCCTGAGGATCTTAAAAGAGCGTACTATAGGGATACTGCCACATCAATGATCATAGCGGCACAATTCACAATAGCTAGACTGTGGAACCAACCTAGATGCCCTTCAATAGATGAATGGATAAAAAAAATGTGGCATCTATACACAATGGAGTATTACGCAGCACTAAAAAATGACAAAATCATAGAATTTGCAGGGAAATGGATGGCATTAGAGCAGATTATGCTAAGCGAAGCTAGCCAATCCTTAAAAAACAAATGCCAAATGTCTTCTTTGATATAAAGAGAGCAACTAAGAACAGAACAGGGAGGAAGAGCATGAGGAAAAGATTAACATTAAACAAAGACGAGTGGGGGGGAGAGAAAGGGAGAGAGAGAAGGGAAAGCATATGGAAATGGTAGGAGACCCTCAATGTTACACAAAATTACATATAAGAGGTTGTGAGGGGAAAGGGGGGGGGGGGAACAAGGGAGAGAATTGAACAACAGAAGATGAGGTAGAGAGGGAAGATGGGAGGGGAGGGGGGATAGTAGGGGATAGGAAAGGTAGCAGAATACAATAGTCACTAATATGCCATTATGTAAAAATGTGAGTGTGTAACCAATGTGATTCTGCAATTTGTATTTGGGGTAAAAATGGGAGTTCATAACCCAATTGAGTCAAATGTATGAAAGATGATATATCATGAGCTTTGTAATATTTTGAACAACCAATAAAAAATATTAAAAAAAAAAGTGTTAGGTAAGGCAACATACAACCTGCTCATATTGAATTTTAACAACACATCTGACACCTATAGAGAAGCCAAATCAATTCTGTATTACAAGATGAATTCAACAGCATATGGTTAAGAGTGAATAAACATTTAGACAGCTTCCTATAGATCACATTCCTACAGTTCTCTTTACCAATTTTCAGATCCATCCTGTGATATCAGTAGTACTGGTACCATCAACCAGTGTGAAAAGTGAAGGGTCACAGGCTTCAAGTTGCTTCCCCAAAGTCAGACTGCCACTTAAAAGGCAAAATTAATTCTGTAGCCTATGTATTCTGCCTCTAAAACCCATATTCTTTTTAGTAATAACATCAGGAACCCTTTATACTGGGAAGGCACTTTGTATTTAAGTCTCACTACAACCCTGTAAGGTTAAGTATGTGTTAACCTCATTTAGTGGGTGCCAAACTGACTCCCAAGAAGATTAATAATATTCCATCGACTCACTGTTCTTTATGCAGGATATCTATACAAACTTAATTGAGCGATTTTAAGATGTCCTATAAGTTTTATCATTTTCTATAGATGTTCTGCATCTAAAACGATAGGACACAATGGGTCAAGAAAAGTATGCAATGCTCCGCTGCAAGCAAAGTTAGAGAATCATGCTCTTTCCACTGCAGTTTGTTACCTCCCCACAATTAATTAGAAAAAGCCTCTGAATACACAAACAATGTAAAACAAGTTATTAACATAAGTTCAGAGTTTTTCCACAAGACTGAGTCATTAACTATGGTCAAGTTCAAAACAAAGCCGAAGAACTGCGGATGCGAAATTAGGGAAAATGTCATTTTAAAAAATCTATATATTTTAGATGTAGCTGGACACAATACCTTTATTTTTTAATTTATTTTTATGTGGTGCTGAGGATCGAACCTAGGGCCTTCCACATGCTAGGCGAGTGCTCTACCATTGAGCCACAATCCCAGCCCGGAAAATGTCATTTTTAGAGTTTACAGTATCTAATCATAAAGACATGGGACATCATCAGTTCGTGTTTAACACTCTTACTTCGCCTCAAAAAATTTCTCTTATGGGTGAGTGAAGAGCTTCAGAACAGAATGGAATAAAACAAAACAAAGTCTTTCAACCTACTGATTTCTTTTCAGCCTGGGAAGGTGTCGGCGATCCGAAGCCCCCCGGGGACTGAGTGTAGCTGCTGGCTCCCCCAAAGGTGGTGGAGCTGCTATAGCTTTCAAATCCACCTGTTTTTGAACGACAGTATTAGTATCTGTGCTGTCGGCCGGATCTGGGAGCAGAAATTTCAGGCCTCCCAAACACTGCCCCATCTTCCTCATCTTCTCCACCACACTCCCCGCGCCACCCGCCGCCACCTGTCTCTCCCACCCGAGGCTAGCGCTCAGGCTAAATCCTCCCGCGCCTCTCCTCCTCCCGCCCCACCCATCATTACTATTCCACATGTCGGTCGCAAGTTCTTTGGGAAAGAAGTCCAGAAAGTTCCGGTTTGGTGGGCTTGCCGAACTCCTCAGAATCCCGCTGCTGCGACAACGTTGTTTCTACTTTTTTCTGGCGCCACAAATTCCTTCCCGCGAATGACGGAGCCAGTGAGCGCCAAGGACGTTTCTCGCTTCGGCCAATCAACGCTCACGAATCCTACGCTTTTTCCTGTCTCCTCAGGCCAGGATTCCAAAAACGCGCACAGCCGCAAGTGGAACCAGAAGCTTCTGCGGCCATCTTTACTAAGGGCAAAACCTGTCGCACAAGCAAACGAAAGGAGGTACGAGATGCTGATAGGATGGTATCTAAAGAAAACAGCCAATCAAAACAGCACTTCCGGGCTGGGGATGTGGCTCAAGCGGTAGCGCGCTAGTCTGGCATGCGTGCGGCCCGGGTTCGATCCTCAGCACCACATACAAAGATGTTGTGTCCGCCAAATACTAAAGAATAAATATTAAAATTCTCTCTCTCTCCCTCTCTCTCACTCTTTCTTAAAAAAAAAAAAAAAAAAAAAGCACTTCCGTAAAACGCGTAATTCCACTCCTGTCAAGTGAACGACCCCTTACGTCACTTCCTTTGCGCGATGTTCTCAAGTTCCCTCCAAATATCACTGGGCTATCAACGCTTAATCGAAATTGCCATTTGTACAGATCCCAGTTTGACGTTCTGGCCTCATCGTCATGTGGCATTTGCACACCTTAGGTAGCCTCCCAGCAACCCCTCGGGGGGTTGCTTGTTGTTTATCATAAGGAGTCAAATTGTCTCACTCTAACTCCACTCACACGGTAGTCTTTTTTTTTCTTCTTTTTTTTAAGGGGGGAGGAGAGAGAGAGAGAATTTTAATATTTATTTTTTCATTTTCGGCGAACACAACATATTTATTTGTATGTGGTGCTGAGGATCGAACCCAGGCCGCACGCATGCCAGGCGAGCGCGCTACCGCTTGGAGACAGAGTCTCGCTAAGTTGCTGAGACTGTCCTGGAAGTTGCATTCTTTCTACCTTAGCTTCCCAAGTCATTGGGGTTTCAAGAGTGAACCACCATGTTTACCACATTTACTAAATCTTGTGATGTGCTATTATTTGCAGTTTTACAAGTGACGTAATTAAGGCACAGAAAGGCTAAATTGTTGGAGTCTGCATTCAAGCCCAGGGAGGCTGATTCCATGACCTGGTGTGGTTACTGCATCTACTAGAACTGGGTCAAGAGCTCATAATGACAACTGGGGTTCAGGCAAGAAAACTAAATATGGTGGGTTGGAGCAGGTAATTTTCAATAAATATTTTTTCTATACTGTACAAAAACCACACAAGAATAATAATAACTGCTATAATAACTGTTGCTAGGTGCTTGGTCATCAAATTTTTTTTTTTTTTAGAAGATGACAAATCTTTTTTCTAATGTCAAAATTTCTGAATTTTACATGTTTATAAATAAATTTAAAATTTTGGAAAACATAATGTGGGCCAAACAAAAAGTAGCAGCAGTCAGCACATCTGCAGATGTTAACTTCTGTACCACTTCTTTCTTAGATTCTGTAATTCTATAAGCCCCCAAATCACTGAGAAATAAACAAGATATAGCCAAGGACAGAAGACTGAGGCATACCAAGGTGGCATTAGTTTATTAAGCCGAAGGTAGTTGAAACATACAATCTGATATTAAGCATATTTTAATGTCTAATATGAATATATTTGAAATAAAGACTATAGCATTCTGGGGAATTTAAGATGAAGGTACACTCAAGTTCATTGGCATCACTTGGGGTTCAATTAGTCATAAATTCAACAAATAAGATCATAATGTTTAAAAATAAATCAGGAATCTGGATGTGTAGCTCAATGGTAGAGTGCTTGCCTAGCATGTGAGAGGCTCTGGATTTGATACTCAGCACAGTAAAAAGAAAAAGCAACTTTAAATCAAAATATCATAATTTTGTTTTTAGACAAACAGGAAATACCCTGTCCCATGGACATAGCCCCACCCCTCCACTCCTCACTCAAACTAAGATGACTTACATACCCTAGAGAGGTGCTATTCAAGGTTTCTGGCTGATTTATGAAGAATACCTACCTCATTATGTCATTGCTCCTGTGATTTTTTTTTAAAGATAAAGAGAAAGAGAGAAGAGAGAGAATTTTTTTAATATTTATTTTTCAGTTTTGGGTGGATATAACATCTTTATTTTATTTTTTTTAATGTGGTGTTGAGGATGGAACCCAGCGCCCCTCGAATGCCAGGCGACCGCGTTACCGCTTGAGCCACATCCCAAGCCCAACTCCTGTGATTTTTTGTTTGTTTTACTGCGGATTGAATCCAGGGGCACTCTACCACTGACTTATGTCCTCAATCCTTTTTTTAAAATATATATTTTTAGTTGTTGATGGACCTTTATTTTATTTATTTTTTATATGTAGTGCTGATAATCAAACCCAGTAAATCATACATACTCTACAATTGAGCTACAACCACAGTCCCCCACAACCTCTTTTTTTGTGGGGGTTCCGGGGATTGAACCCAGGGGTACTCGACAACTGAACCACATCCCCAGCCCTATTTTGTATTTTATTTAGAGACAGGGTCTCACTGAGTTACTTAGCGCCTTGGTGTTGCTGAGGCTGGCTTTGAATTTTCGATCCTCCTGCCTCAGCCTCCTGAGCCACTGGGATTACAGGTGTGGGCCACCTTTGACCTTTGAGAACTGCATCAGTGTACTTGGCCACTCTGGAGAGACTGAGTGGTCAGCCTAGTTACAGCTGCTAAATAGAGGAGCTGGGAGCAATTTCAGCAATGCATAACTCCTGAGCCCAAGTCTTTCCCACAATGCTTTGTCTTTCCTTATACTTTTTCGTTTTTTGTTGTTGTTGTTGTTGTTATTGTTGTTGTTGTTGTTGTTCATTCCCTCAACCTTGTTAGCACTTGAGCCCTTACTTGGTACTTTGGTACTGTTGTCAATCAAATAGTAACAAAAAGAGGCTTACAGTCACTTTGCTAAAAAGTTTGCAGTGTGTGTGTGTGTGTTGCTGGGGATGGAACCCTGAGGCTTTCACATGCCGGGCAAATGTTCTACCTCTGAGCTACAACCCTAACCTTGTAATTTTAGACTAACCGAGAGAGAAGTATACCCTGGAGGACAGACAGTAAGAGAAATCTACAAAGGGGTGATAGTGCCCAATCTAGTTGTCATGCTAAGAACTTTGCTTTTTTACCACAACCATGGGGAGCCACTGAAGGTTCTAGAACAGGGGAGTTACAAAATCATTTCCAGGTTTTGAGATGATCTTGTGGGCAGAGTGAGGGAGTACTGGGGCTGCTTGAGATAAGAGGCAAGGAGATCTGTTAGGAAACTGGATTAACAGACCAAGGTAGCCACGGTGGGGGCCCGAACCACACCAGACACAGAGGGAAAGAAAAGGACAGATAAACTGGGTGCAGTGCACTTGCCTATAATCTCAGTGATTTGGGAGGCTGAGGTAGAAGGATTGCAAGTTCAAGGCCAGCCTGGAGGACTTAGTGACACCCTGACTCAAAATAAAAAATAAAAAAGGGCTGGGGATGCAGCTCAGTGGTGGAGCACCTCTGGGTTCAATCCCCGGTACAATAAATAAATAAAGCACAGATAAAGCAGAAGTCATAGAAAAGGGGAAGATTTAAGGTGTGTTTGTCATTATTTTTTTAATTCATCTAGTCAACTTCATTTACTTCAACATACATTTATTGATTTTATGAGTGCATATCTTGTACAAAGAGATGTGTTAACCCTGAACTGACTCTCAAAGTGAACCTGGGTGACAAGAAACTCTATAGATGAAGAACCACGAATGAAGCATGTTTCCTCAGTGAATATTTGGTTGTGCCCATATTGTCAGCTGTGAACAAATTTAGAATTTCTCTATGAGACTTTTGTTTGTTTGTTGTTTTGTTTTTATGCTGTTTGTTGTTTTGTTTTTATGTTTTTGTTTGATGCTGGGTATTGAGCACAAGGGTGTTCTATCTCTGCAGTAAATTCCCAGCCTTCCTTTGTTTTTGAGACAGGGTCTTGCTAAATTACTGAGGCTGATCTCAAATTTGTGATCCTTGTGCTTCAGTTTTCTGAGTAGCTGGGATTACAGGCATGTGTCCCTGCACCTGGCTGTCTTTGAGTTCTTTAAAGAACAGCAATTACAAAAACTCAGCTTACAGCAGAAACAACTCTATGGTATAATTTAAGGCCTCCCAGGTTCTGAAGTGGCAAAGACCTTTGTCCATTCCTAGCCTTTCTCAACTGAAAAATCTTAACTGGGCCTCTCCAGAAATCTTCAACATGGCTGATTTTAGGACTGTCAGCAGTCTCTGCAAAAGAGTCTCTGCAAAAGAGTTCAATGTAGATAAACTTCCTATTTTCGTGTCGCTCTGTTTACTTGGCCCTGGCCGAGAAGATACCAGCATTCCAGGTGCTGGACACCCCCTTACTAGTTTTTCACAAACATATCAAGTATAGTACTTTGAAGAAATGTGCAAACAAGGCCTCTGGCCTTGAGTTGGGCTTCACAGAGATGTCTACATTTTTAAGATAAGTTACAACTGGGTCCATGGTAACAGCTGGCAGGGGGAGGAAAGAAAGGGGAGAAGAAGCTCTCCCCTTCTCAGGTGTTGTCCTTAAAGAGTTGACTTGCCCAGAACAGTGAAAGAAAAAGCTGCTTTTATGTGAACTTCTGCAGACTGTGAAATTCTGAGCCCCTCCTCTTATACACTGGGTATAAAACTCTGAAATTCCCTGAACTCGAGGTTCAGGGGATTAATTGATTACAGCAAAAGCTGTGCCCCCGAACCTGGCTGCAGCCAAATAAAACTGTTTCCTGCTATCTTCAGTGCCTTGCCTCGTTTGTCCCTACAGTTCCATCATCAAGTATTTATTCTTTTGGATCAGTCACTGCTGCAGAGGGAATATTTTGAATAATTATTCTATGATCTTTTCACTCCCCTGCTCCAAAACTTTCAGTGGCTCCCTATGACCTATAGGAAGAAGTTCAAGGTCCTAGAATGGCATCCAAACCAGATAACAACACAGTTATGGTTTTACATTTATCTGTGTGAATCTGCCTAAAGCCTCTTTGTCTCACTAAACTGTAAACATTTTTGTTCATACTTTTTTCACCAGCACCTGGCTCAGTATCTGCTAATAAACATTTGAAGAATGAGTAGATGATTTTATGAGGGCAAAAGAGCAATGTACCTTTGCTTTAGAGTGCTTGGGACGCATGTCAGCATTCACAAATTCTGTCCCGACCCCATTCCTGACCTTCTTGGACTATGTTCTCTGTGAACTTGAACCCCAAATCTACCACAGCTGCAGCCTACCTTCCCAGAGGCTCCAAGGCTAGGAATGGACAAAGGTCTTTGGCATTTGAGAGCTGGCCTCCACCCACCACTCCACTCCTTGGAGGGATTTGCCACCAGGGTGCTTGTTTTGTATACACTGTTGAGTTGATGGGATTGAAGGGGCTATGCAAAGGTGAATGTGAAGATTGCTTGCCTCTTGTTAGTATCACCCCAACATGCTTTTACCTTAAGAGTGATGGAGATTTTCTGAAAATTACAGTTACCAAGAGTCAAATAAATGTTTTTGGTCATTTAAAGAAGGGAATTCTTTGTACTTAAGAAGGCAAAATCTAAACTAGGCCAGAGGTACACACCTGTAATCCCAGTGGCTCAGGAGGCTAAGATAGGAGGATCTCCAGTTCAAAGCCAGCCTCAGCAAAAGCAAGGTGCTAAGCAACTCAGTGAGACTGTGTCTCTAAATAAAATACAAAACAGGGTTGGGGACCTGGCTCAGTGTTCGAGTGCCCTTGGGTTCAATCCCCAGTACGGTCCCCCGGCCAAAAAAAAAAAAAGCAAAATCCGAATCATTAAGATTTCTTTGATTTCTGATCTGTTTACTTCCCCAGAAAACCCAGCACAGATTGGGCCAGCTGGTCAGACCTGGCCCACAAAGAAGCCACTACCATTTTAGTAACAGGCTCCTGGTAGAGGGCTGGGTGGGACAGGACTCCCCTCTGGCTCCACTTGGTGCCAACTGTGTTCATCAGGGATAGGAGCATCTTTTCTTTTCCCTCTTCCCTTTCTTTTTTTCCTTTCTGTTTGCTTATGTTTTATCTTTGTGGTGCTGGGGATCCAACCTGGGCCTCCACCCAGAAAAAGGCTCTAGTTCTACCACTGAGCTACACCCCCAGCCCCTGAGGGAATCTTTTTCTAATTCACACAGAGGCCTAGAGAAGTGCTTTTTAAAACTTGCCTAAAGATGTCTTATAGGTTAGTGGTGGTGATGGTGATGGGGCTTTTGGGAATACTGACCAAAAAGCTGAGTGTTTAAAGGAAGGCCCTGTACCCCAGTCAAAAGTGAGTGGGATCCCAGTACCCTTCTGGTGAGTTTATGAGAATCTCCTATGCTCCTGATTCTCCCCCTCATTCCAATTTTGAGTCTCATTGCCAATACCCTGCTCAGCCCTGGGGAGGTGGTGGCCCTAGACCCCTCACCTGCCCTGCCCCCACCAGTTCCATTGGTTACCTTCTAAAAGGATCTCAGGATGCCCTAGAAGCCTTCCAGAAGTTGTGAGTCAGGCCACAGGTTTGCATACAAGAAAATTCACATAGCTTTATTTTTTTTAAATCAATACTATTTGGTCTCTGAGCCCAAGCCCTCTGGACTGGCAGAAAATTCAGTCTCGATGGTTATTTTTTAAAAAATATTTATTTTTTAGTTGGACACAATAGTTTTATTTTGTTTATTTTTATGTGGTGCTGAGGATCAAACCCAGGGCCTCGAACATGCTAGGCAAGCGCTCTACCACTGAGCCACAAACCCAGCCCTCATTGGTTATTTTTGATGGTGTCTTTCTGCTTGGAGTGACCCAGGGCTCTGAACAGGAATGGAGCTTTAGTTTTAATGGTTTGTAGGCACTGCTGATACAGCCTATACTGTTCTTGGGGGCCACAGTTCTCCTGCGGCTCTCAGCTCTGCCCCTTGGGGGCTTTGTGGATTCATCTGGGTTGTGTCCATTCTTCTGCTGAATGCAAGCTCTACCAGGACAGAGTCTTCCATTACTCACCACATTGTCTGTAAGGCCTGCAGTCTAATCCACACTCAATATTTACTGAACCCAAACAAATATCCAAGGACTTCCAATGTGAGGCTCTGCTAACTCCTAGAGAAGACCTGGACTCTTCTGGAACACAATCTGTCTGCTCCCCACCCCACTGGTGTCCTCTCCCTACTTTTACTATCCTCACTAACAGAACAGAGGACAAAAGCCTGAAAGTGGCTATCTTTAATGTGATATGGCTTTCCACGGTGCTCCCCGCCCCACAAAAGCAATCTTGTCTATCTACTTGGAACAGGGTTTTAAAAAGCAGATGTAGAATTGGGATTGTAGCTTAGTGGTAAAGTGCTTGCCTAGTATATGTGAGGCTTTGAGTTCAACCCCCAGCACTGAAAGAAAAAAAAAAAGGTGAGAACACAAATTACCCCAACTGATCAACTGTCATAGTCTAGTTAATTCCTCCCTACCAGTACTTATTAGTTTCCCAATGTAAACTCTCCCCACTCCTCATGAGGATTTCTGTTATGGTTTGAATATTTCTTCTTCTTCTTTTTAAGATATTTTTTGTTAGTTGTAGATGGACCAATAACTTTATTTTATTTTTATATGGTGCTGAGGATCAAATCCAGGGCCTTCCACATTCAAGGCAAACACTCTACCACTGAGCTACAACACCAGCCCTGAATATTTCTTTAAAATATTTTTTTTTAGTTGTAGATGGACACAACACTTTTACTTATTTATTTTTATGTGGTGCTCGATGAACCCAGCCTAATTCCATTTTAGGATTGGGAGCCTTGGGGGAGCTGGGGTTGTGGCTCAGTAGTAGAACACTTGCCTCACTTGCGTGGGGCACAGGGTTCGACCCTCAGCACCACATAAAAATAAGTAAAGATATTGTGTCCATCTACAACTTAAAAAAAAAAAAAAAAGACTGGGAGCCTTGATAGACCCAACCTGATCTTTTCTTAAAATTGGGAGCCATCTCGCCACAAAGCCATGAAAAGATAATTTCGACTTTACTATAAATTACTGCAAATTCTGAACCTGCTTGGAATGCCTGCCCGTGCCTTGAACTCACCTATGCCTGACTCTCTGACCAGATAGCAGCCCTCTCTGAAACTTTAGTGACACCTCATAAATATTGGCCTTCCCTGGCCAGACAACAACCCTCTCTGAGGCTCTAATGGTCCTCATAAATTCTGATGTTGGGGCCAGCAAAAAATGTAAACTACCATTAGTGTGATGCTTGTCAGAGTTCTGTTATCTGTAACCCCCCTTTGTGTAACTTTATGGGCTATAAAGCTGGGCTGCAGGAAAGCTGGGGTTGCTGTATTGTTCCCGCAGTTTTGGGAGGGAGAGGCAGCCCAGCCAGTTGAAATAATAAGCTTGCTTTAATTTGATTTTAATTGGAGTCAGTGGTCTTTTTCTGCATCCTGGTCTAACAGCCTCATCACAAAGTCATGATCATTTTTGTTTTACTTTACAATACTAAGATTTCTATTTGGCCTGACCATACTTTGATGTCTTAAAAACTTGCCTGGGATTCCTGACCGTGCTTTGAACTTACCCATGCCCATCTCTTCCTGACCAGATAACAACCCTCCCTGAAATCCCAGCTGCTCCTCATTGATGTTGGATCTGAGTTTACTCCCTACCTTGAGATGTCAAGCCATGTAGATCTCCCTGCCTTTGTATTATGCTTGTCAGACTGGTTGATTGTAAATTCCCCGCCTTGCCTTAGATCAGACGCTGTCCTCTGGCCCTGTTTTTTTCTGGTGAGGCAGTTGCTGATCAGCTCTCTTGTGTACACAATATAAGCTTGCTTTAACTTGGTTTAAAATTGGAGTCAGTAGTCTTTGCATCATGGTTCAACAGCTAAGGAACCAACCTCACACATGCTAGGAAAGCACTTTACCACCAAGCTACAACTCCAGCCTGGTTTGAATGTTTGTCACATGTTGATCCAAGTGGCTCAGAAGGTTGAGGCAGGATGATTACAGGTTTGAAGCCAACCCCAGCAACTTAGTGAGACCCTAAACAACTTAGCATAAAAAGGGCTGAGAATGTTGCTCAGTGGTTAAGCACTCGTTCAATCTATAGTACAAAAAAAAATGTTGAAATTTCTTTGCCATTGTGGTAGTTTGGGGAAGAGGGGTTAATATTATTTATAAAAGAGCAAGTTGAGGGCTGGGGATTTGGCTCAAGTGGGAGTGCGCTCACCTAGAATGAGTGAGGCACTGGGTTCGATTCTCAGCACCACATAAAAATTAAAAAAAAAAAATAAAGATATTGTGTCCAACTTAAAAAAAAAGAGCAGGTTGAAACTTTTGTCCCTTGGCCCTTTGGACTTCTGCCATATGAGGATCTAACCTTCTTCCCCTCAGAGGATTTAGTGTTCAAAGTACCATCGTGGAGGACAGAATGGTCTCACTAGACACCAAACACGCCAGCACTTTGACCTTAGACTTCTCAGCTTCTAGACATGTGAGCCAGTAAGTTTCTGTTCTTCATAAATTACCCAGACTCAGGTATTCTGTTATAGCAGCACAAAATGGATCAAGATAACTTTTCTGCCTCAGGTTCCTTGCTGATCGCCCCTAAAATCCATCTTTTAGAGTCAGCTTTCTTAAATGCAAATTGGGTTGTGTCTTGCTCCTAATTAAGACTCTTCCATGGCTCCTATAGCAGTAAGCTCAAACAGCTGAGTATATCTGGTTCTTGTCTGCTTTCTCTTTCCCTTGCTCCAAGAGCCCAGGCCCAAAAATACCTGACAGTATTCCCTGGAATACTTCAGTATCTCTCTGCATTTCTTTTATCTTTTTTTCCCCTTTTTCAGTACTAGGAATTAAACTGAGGGCCTTGCACATACTAGACTGGTACTGCACCACTGAAGTACCTGCCTAGCCATAGATTTTTTTTTTTTTTTTTTTAAAGATAGAGACTCATTAAGTTGCCCCTAGGCCAGCCTCAAATTTACAATCCTCCTGCTTCAGTCTCTGAAGTAGCTGAGATTACAGGCATAATTTTGCCTGGCTATGGGCTGGGGATGTGGCTCAAGTGCTAGCGCGCTCGCCTGGCATATGTGCGGCCCAGGTTCGATCCTCAGCACCACATATAAAATAAAGATGTTGTGTCCGCCAAAAAATAAATATTAAAACTCTCTCTCTCTTTAAAATTTTTTTTTTTTTTTTTTTTTTGCCTGGCTAAATTTCTTCCTTACTAGATGTAAATATCAGTACTGTAAGTAAATAAATAAAGGCAGAGATGCTGAAGCATCCCAGGGTGTGCTCATTTGTTTGAGCTCGGAGCTGGGAGAGACACAGAAGAGTCTCAGGATCAAGAAGTAACACAATTTGTTTTAGAAAAGTTGTTCCTTCTTCCTGGGATGCTCTCCTCCCTGGTTTTCCCCTTCTGCTAACTCCTATTTGTGCATTAAGATTAAGCTGATTGATTGGGACTGGTGGTGTAGCTCAGTAGTAGAGTGCTTGCCTAGCAAAAGTGAGGCCTTAGTTTGATCCCCAGCATGTAAACAACAACTAAGCAAAGGCATTAAGCCGTGCTGGGGATGTGGCTCAAGCGGTAGCGCGCTCGCCTGGCATGCGTGTGGCCGGGGTTCGATCCTCAGCACCACATACAAAGATGTTGTGTCCACCGAAAAACTAAAAAATAAATATTAAAAAATTCTCTAAAAAAAAAAAAAAAGGCATTAAGCCTGTGTTACCTCCTCCCAGAAGACTCTCCGGTTCCACTATCTGAGTCTGATCCTCCCCTGGGCTTGTCATTTCACTTAACCTGCTGAGCTGGGATCCAGAGGTTTACCCTGCCTCTGGAGGGCAGGGGCTAACCAGTCCCACCATTTCCCAGCTACATGGTTCCTGGCAGAATGAACTCTAAGTTTTGGTTCATTTGTGTTTGAGCATCTTCTACTAGCAGTTAAGTTCTTTTGATGGCCAAAGCCAGCCATTTCATACAGTTTTGTCAGTTCTGCTGGGATGGAGTAATGTAATTCAGAAAGTGGATATTTGCATTCCAGTGATTGAGATTAGGTGAATTTTCTGGAGATTGCAGTTGCTGGTTGGACTGAAACATTTTTAATCTTACTGAATTATTTTGAAGTAAATTACAGAGATTATATCCTCTTGCCCACAATGCTTCAGTATATATCCCTTAAAGATATGAACTCTTTCTAACACACATCTCCTGGCAAGATAGCGCTGCTCCCACTGAAGAGTGCAAAGGCCGGCCTTTCTGCCCTGACCGGTACATCTCCTCCGCCCACACCCTGCTGGGCAAAGGAGGAAAAGCAAGAGAAGTCTGTGCCCTGGATCACTTGGAACACAGGTACAGGAGGGGAAGTTGTGCTCAGGCACAAGGCCTGCAACAACAAGCTGGGAAGTTCTGAAGAACCTATTGCTGCTGCTGCTGCTGCTGCAAAGAGATTGCCCAGCATGAGGTTGCTCAGGTGGCTGGCTTTCCTGGCCCACTGGGGCGTCACCTGTGCTGAACCAGGTAGGGCGTCAGGAATGCCTGTGATGTCTTTGTTTTGTACTGTGAACTTGGATTTCAGCAGGTCCTGGAAGCCGCTCACAGGAAACAAAATACTGCTAAAAATATCAAGGTAAGGAGGCTGTGGAGAGAGGCAGCAAGTCAGAAGCCTGAAGATTTTACCTGGGGCCAGGTATAGGATACTGCCTTTGTTAATGCCCTGTGTGTGTAAG
This sequence comes from Callospermophilus lateralis, assembly GCF_048772815.1. Taxonomy (NCBI): domain Eukaryota; kingdom Metazoa; phylum Chordata; class Mammalia; order Rodentia; family Sciuridae; genus Callospermophilus; species Callospermophilus lateralis. The sequence continues at coordinate 124,397,509 of NC_135311.1, read as the reverse complement.
AGCCTGTGGATTGGTAGAGGTAGGAAAGATTCATGAACTCATTCAAAAAACACTGGTAGAGGGCTGGGGTACAGCTTCGTGGTAGAGTGCTTGCTCAACATGTGCAAGATCCTGGATTTGATTCCCAGCACCACCAAACAAAATAAAGCCAAAAAAAATGTTGGTGGTGGGCCTTCTCTGTACCAGGCATTCATTATTCTAGGATCCAGGAAGAAGGCAGAGAGGAAGACAAAGTCCTGGTCCTCACAGATCATTCCTTCACCTGGGAAGAAATAAACAAAAACCCAGATAAACAAATGCATTGTATTCCAGGAGATAAGTGTTATGGAGAATAAGAAAATAGAATAGGGAGGTAGGGAATGCGGGGGAGGGGAGCATGCACAGAGCGTCCAGAGAAGAGCTGTCTAAGTGACATTCGCAACGATTCCTGAGGCAGTGAAGGAGAGAGCCATGTGGATGTCAGAACATTCCAGTAAGAGGTCAGAAGATGCACAAGCCCTAAAGTGGATGCATGGGTGATATGCATGAAGAACAGCAAGGAAGTCAGTGTGGCTGGAGCAGAGCAGACAAAGGAATGACAGGGGACATCATCAGTGCAAAGGGGGTAGAGGCTGGGGCCAGCTCACAGGCAACCTTGAGGACAATTTTAAGGACTCAGATCTACTCAAAATTAAATGGGACATCATTCAAGGGTTTTAAACATAATATGATTTGACTTGGACTGTGGTATTGGGAAGAGAGTGTTATGGGTTCAGGGAGTGTGACCAACTTGTCCTGGTTCATCTGAAACTTTCCTCCTTAAAGTCCAGTGCTTTGGGAATTCCCTTGGTCCTAGGCAAACTGAATAGTTTGTCTCCTGCTAAAGGAGAAGCAAGAAAACCAGGGGGGAGGGGGCTGGGGTTGTGGCTCAGTGGTAGAGCATTTGCCTAGCACATGTAAGGCACTGAGTTTGATCCTCAGCACCACATAAAAGTAAATAAATAAAGGTATTAAGTAATCTACAACTAAAATATATAATTATATATATGCAGGGAGGAGGCCACTGCTGTCATCCAGTGAGACGGGGTGGAGCTGGGACCAGATGGTAGAAGCAGGGGTGAAGGGAAATGCTCCAATCTGGATAAGATTTGGCTGTCGGATGCCTGGTGCGGTGGTGAATGCCTGTAATCCTAGTGACTTGGAGGCTGAGGCAGGAGGATCCCAAATTTGAGGTCAGTCTCAGCAACTTAGCGAGAACCTTTCTCAAAATAAAAAATAGGGCTGGAGATGTGGTTCAGTGGTTAAGCACCCCTGGGTTAAATCCCCAGTGTCCCCCCAACCAAAAAAAAAAAAAAAAAGATTGGCTGTGGGAGAGAGGAAGGATCGAGAGCGACACCACCGTTTTTTGGCCTCAGCAAATGGAAGGATATAACTGTCCTTTCTGAGGTGGGGACAACTGAGGTGCAGGACTCAGTTCTTCTGCGTCCTGGCTGGAATTCAAAGGGTCAGTGTCTCCTAAGGAGCTCCTCTGGTCAGTCCACTTTCTTAGACACTCAAGAGTAAAAGGGACCTTGGCAAAGAACTTTGCTGGTGTGACCAGGCATCTGCAGAAGCCAGCAAGGAGGAACACCAGTGTTAGGTAGTCAGGAGGCAAGAGCAAAATGCCTGGGAAGGACTGACCTTCAGAAGCTGAGACTTAGAGGTGGAAGGTACCTCTAGGAAAATCCCTGAGAGGACTGTTCCCTGGGCGGGCAACCTGCTCAGGAGAAGGCTAAGAATGACAGTCCTCCTTCTGCCCTGGAGACAGATACCCCAGGACCCTGGGGGGACTTGACACTGCCCTTCTGATTTGTGGTTTGGGAATGATAGAAAGAATCTTCCACTCCCTCACTCTTTCATTTTTAAATATTTTCTTACAAATCCAAATGCCAATAGGCACTTTCACCTCAGCCTAGGGAATCTCCTTCCTCCCTAATTGCACAAAGATATTCATTGTAGCATTGTTTATAATAATAAAAAATTGTCAGCAAGAATAAAATAGCTGAGTAGATTATGGTCTAACCATCTGGTGGAAAGTTTTCGAAACAATACAATGAAACTAAAAACAATAAATAATATTTAGTACAAGTCACCATTAAAATTTCTACATATATTATTTTTGCATCATACTTTCACAACAGCTTTGCGAAGTATTATCATCCCCATTTTATAGACAAGGAAACTGAACTTTAGAGAAACATCTAGCCCAGGGTTACACATCTAAGTGTCTGAGTCTGGACATAAACCCAGGCTGTCCAGTTATACTCTGTGTATAACACAATGCTATATAAATACAAGCAAGCCACTAAGGAAAATAGTAAGATTTATTCCAAATCTTTTTTTTTTTTTTTTTTTTGGTACCATGGTTTGAATTGAACTCAGGGGCACTTGACCACTGAACCACATCCCCATCCCTATTTTGTATTTTACTTAGAGACAGAATCTCATTGAGTTGCTTGGTGCCTTGCTTTTGTTGAGGCTGATTTTGAACTTGCAATCCTCCTGCCTCAGCTTCCCAAGCCACTAGGATTACCAGTGTGTGCCACTATGCCTGGCAAAAATAGCAAGATTTAACACTTAGTACTTACAATGGGTCAGACTTGATATTAGGCACCTGGCATACACTATCCTTTTGAAACGTATTTGAAAAATAAAAGAAAAAAACTTTTTAATTTATTATTATTATTATTTGATGCAGGGTTTGTTTTTTTTTAAATTTTTTTTTTAAAAAATATTTATTTTTTAGTTCTCGGCAGACACAACATCTTTGTTGGTATGTGGTGCTGAGGATTGAACCCGGGCCGCCCGCATGCCAGGCGAGGGCGCTACCGCTTGAGCCACATCCCCAGCCCTTGATGCAGGGTTTTACTATATTGCCCAGAATGACTTTGAACTCCCCAGCGGAAGCCTTCTGGGTGGCTGGACTTCAGGGGCATACCACCCTGCCCAACTTCATTTGATTTGGATAGTCTCTGTAAAGTAGGTACTGTTACCCTTATACCTATTTTGCAGATAAGGAGTCCTTGGGAGACATAGCATCTGCCTGAGATAAGCTTTGTATCTTTCTACACATTCTTTTGGAATTTTTTTTTTTAAAGATGGCGTCTTGCTAAGTTGCCCAGGTTGGCCTCGAACTTGCGATTCTCTTACTTCAGCCTCCAGAATAACTGGTATTATAGGTGTGTGCCACTGCACCTGACTAGGATAGTAGATTTTTAAAGTATTATCTTCTCTCTCCAAACTTGCTGGGATGTACACATGTCTAATTTTAAAACAAAAGTAATTTAAAAATAATTCCCTTGCAAGTTTTTTTTTTTTCCTCTTCAGATTCCACATCTTCAAGAGAACATTGAAACACCCAATCAGAGAGCAGCCTTCCCTGCTTACCTGAAGCTGGGGCTTCTACCTCTCCATTCCTTGGCCAAGAGCTCTGGTGGGGGCCAAGCTGCTAGTGCCTTTTCCCCACCACATACCTGTGAAACTTTCCACTTGTTCCTCAGTTTCAAATTGCAGAGAAACAGACAAGTTCTTCCAGTGCAGGTTAGCATGGTAACTGGAAACAGCCTCTCCAGTCTGAGGGAGCAGGACCAGCTGGGGAAGGGGACTGATAGCCCCCAGAGTGTCTGGCCCCAGCCTCTGACACCTTGTCTAACTTGGGGAGCTGCTGTGAGGGGAGTAATTCAGGTGGCTAGCAAAAGCACAGCAAGTGTTGGTTTTGACAAAGGAACCCTGTGTGGCTACTTTTACAAAGAAGGAATCATAATCCAAGTGCTTTGGGATTAATTGCTGAACATCAGTAGCCAAGGACTGAAATAAGAATCAGGATCCCTTTGTGGTATGGGTTATAATATAATAAAAGACAAAGTCATAGTATCTGGGAGGGCCTATAGAGAACCTTGTTCAGTGCTTTCCTCTCACACTTGAGGAGACAAATCAGAGAGAGAGAGAGAGAGAGAGAGAGGGAAAGAGAGAGAGAGAGAGAGAGAGAGAGGAGAAAGGAGAGAGGGAACAAGGGGAAAAGGAGAGTGAGAGAGAAAGACGAAACTGAGGCCCAAAGGCTAGTTTGGCCCAGGGTATGAGCCCTGGCTAGCTTGCTCATCCCATGGCCAGGTTCTCCATAGGAGATAACTCAGCCACATAACCCACCTTTGCTGAGGGCATTCTCATTTTCATCTTCCAGATGAGGAAACTCAGGCTCAGCTAGGGAAATACCTGGCTCAAGTCACCATGGCCTGTGTGGAGGAGTGTTGAGAGCCATAGCCGAGTTGGGATGACGCCTGGCATTTTTTCCAGAAGGAGTGGTTGAGAGGTGACGCCAGCCATTAAAATGATGATAATTAAGTGAAGCTGTGTATAATTGCTGTGACTGGATGATGCTGGATTGAAACAGGCTGTGTATTCAGTTGTATATTAGACCCCTGCTGTCCAGCAATAGGGTGGCTTCTGCTGCCTCGGTAGCCATGGTACTTTTGAGTTCTTGCTGAGTTCCCGTTCCTGTTGAGTTCCGGTTGAGCTCTCGTTTGCGGGAGTTCCAGCAATAAAGGAGTTCCTGTTTAAACCTACAAGTGCCTCATGGCGGCTCCGTTATTTTGTGCCCAGCCAGACTGCGGCAGAGGAGGCAGGATTCAAAATAAGATTTCCCTGATTGCAAATTTTATACATACTCTTGCAAAAACAACCCACTGCCCCAAACCGGTGGGTTGGATCCTTCTCTGGTCCTTCCTTGAATACCTATGTGACTGTGAGCCTCTCTTTTGCTATCTATAAAATAGGGATGATAGCAGAGGAAAGATTAAGTGTTATAGTTAAGTGATATTGTGCATGTACATGATAAGATGCTGTTAAAGTTTCAAGGACCACATATAATAGATATAGATATAGGTTGGTAGGTAGATAGATAGATGTAGATACAGACATAGATATAAATATAGGTAATCTCCAAGGTCATATTGACAGCTAATAGCAGAGTTCAGTGACTAAGATCATTTCTGTTCTTGAGAAGCTGAGGCAGGAAGATCACAGTTTGAAGCCAGCCTGGGCAATTTAGCAAGAACCTGCCTCAAAATAAAAAATAAAAATACTTGGATATGGGGCTGAGGCTGCAGCTCAGCAATAGCACACTTGCCTGGCATGTGTGAGGCATTGGGTTCAATTCTCAGCACCACATATAAATAAATAAAAAATAAAGTTCTATTAACAATTAAAAAAATATGTAAAAAAAATACTTGGATATAGTTCAGCGATAGAGTGCCCCTGGGCTCAATCCCCAGTGTCGCAAAAAATTAAATAAAAATAAAAAATAAAACCTCAGTATAAGAGTTTACTGTAAAAGATTTAAGCATTGCAAGTATAAAGCTTCCTAATTTTAACAAGATACCCAGGTGAGGCATCTGCACAGTGAAGTTTGGGAAGCTCTTGTCTAAAAGGTATTGTTAGAGTAAAAAATTCCTTATATCTTCCAGCCTCACTCTTGGACCAGGGGTAATTACAGGTAACAGTATGGTATGTTGGAAATTTTTCTCTACAAGCCATTTCTTGTTCATTATTTTATTTGATGCTCACAGGGAACAGATCAGATATCAACATCATTGGGCTCGACAAAGCCAGGTGGCTTGGCTTGTCCAAAGTCCCTTGGGCAATACATGAAAGAGCTTGGATTAGAAATCAGATGACTAGGGTTAGGGATGAAACTCAGTGATAGAACTTTGTTTAATATCAAGGCCCTGGGTTCAAACCCCAGCATCACAACAGCAAACAAACCAACCAACCCCCCCCCCTAAACTCCAGAAAGAAACCAGATGGCCACCTCCCACCTGGGTGCTCCCACCCAAGGTCCTGGGGCCCAGGATTTCTCCAACACATGCTAATTAGGGCTTAACTCCTTTGGAGTAGGGCCTGAGCCTTACCACCTGCAGTCAATTCTAAAGAAAACTGTGGTTCCTATTCACTTATGGTATGTGTATTATAACATCCTCCTTCCCGGGCCTCAAGTCAGCCAGAATGACCTCAGCCAGGTGCAGTGGCATGTGCCTATATTCCTAGATACTCAGGAGACTGAGGCAGGAGAATCACTTGAGCCTAGGAGTTGAAGGTCAGCCTGGGTAACATAGTGAGGGAGTGGGGGGATGGTGGCTGAGGGTGTATATCTGTGGAAAAGCCCTTGTCTAGCATGTGCAGAGCCCTGGATTTGATCCCCAGCAACACACACACACACACACACACACACACACACACACACCAAAAAGAAAGAAGAAATGAAAAAATGCCCAGTGCACACAATAGTTGCAAGGATACAGTGAGGCAAGCATTTAATGGGCCAGGTGCCTAGCTGACATTCTCCAAGTGCTTCCTGGTTGACTCATCCTGACCATGGTCTGAGTACATATTGGCACATCTTCCATATTCCAGGCACTGTTCTAGGTGCTCAGGACACAGAAGGGAACAAGACAGGCTCTGTGCTCTCATGAGCTGACACTGTACACTGGAGAATGGATGATGAGCAAACCAGCAAGATAACTCCATTTTTGAGAGTGCTCCAAAGAAAATAAAACTGGAGAAGGCCATAGCTGGTGTGACCAGATCAGGGAAGGTTTCTTTGAGGAGGTGACCTTTGGGTTAAGGCCTGAATGAGGAGGAACAAACAACAGTATGATGACAGGGCAAGACTGGGCATGGCTGGAGAAGCCAGGGAAGATGCCCTGTGAAGAGAATGAGCCATGGCTGAGGGGGCAGAACTGGGCTTAGCATCAGATGAGGTCACAGAGATCCAGGCTTCCACAATGAGGTCACGGGAGCCCAAGGAGGAAGAGCCACCTGCTTGGATCTCTAGCACTCTCTGCGGTTCTTCCCACAATCCTGGCCACCTCTGAAGTCAGGTCTTGGGGGATATGTGCACACGCACACACACACACACACACACAACAGAAGGAAGTGCCAGGGAGGCTGGCATGAGTTTCGGTTGTACACACTTGCTAGAAACTGACAATTGAAATGAGTCTCCGTCACCAGTTTTGGAGGTGGGGAAATGTTCACTGTGAGCTGATGTCACATCGGCCAAATTGCTCAGTTTTTGTGGCTAACTGACAAACAGCCTACTTGAAGCAGGGAAATATCTCCTGTCAAGGTCAGGGAAGTGAGGAACCACAAGAAGGACAAAGGCCTCTTGCTGCATCAGCCTGGCCAAACTAGCCTGAGGCTCAGACACAGATGTGACCCACTCAGCATGTGTCCAGTAGCTGTGCCCACCTACTAATCAGAATGGGGCAGTTTGATCTTTTACTCTGGCTTAGGGTTTTGCCCCACTATAGGAACAATTTCAAATACATTAGGGATCACAATATGTGTGAAAGGGTTAAATTTCACCCATTATAAGCAAAGACTCAGTTTGAATTAAAAAAAAAATGCAGACATATGTTGTCAACAAAAAAAGCACATCTAAAATAAAATGGCGGGCTGGGGCTATAGCTCAGTGATAGAGTGCTTGCCTTGCATGTGTGAGGCACTGGGTTCAATCCTCGGCACTACATAAAAATAAATAAAGATATTGTGTCCATCTACAACTAAAAAAAAAAAGGATTTAAAAAATAAATAAAATGGAATTGTTTTCACTCCCTTAGCAATCATGTCTCTCTGGGAGGGGAGCTGAGCCATAGGCTACCCGCCACCATTGACCATGGGATCTCAGAAACGTTGGCCTCCAAGCCTTAGTTTCCCTATCTTTAAAATAGGATAATGATCAAAACCTCCCAGGGCTGTGGTGAGGATGACTGTACAGTGTACATGGGAGGGGTAATGATTTGCTTAATCAGTCATTTACACTTTAGTGTGAACAAGTTTCAGACCCTTTTCTGAAGGTTTAGATCAGTAGAGGTGAGCAAGAGCTCAAGAAGATCCAGGAGGAAAAGTCAAGAGTGAGAGTCAGGGGCCTGTCTTGGAGTCACATGGAATGTCCTGTGGCTTGGGTGAGGTCCTGGCTATCCAGCCCTGAAACCAACAGAAACAGCCCAGACTTGAAGGCCTAGGTTTGGCTTCCTTGGGTGAGGGATATTGACTATGTGCTATGAATGACCCAGGGGGTGGAGGAGGAAGAGACAGCAGAAAAGTGAGGATATCTTAGCCTTCACCCTAATCCTAGCCTTCACCCTAATCTTAGCTAGAAACACAGGATTTAGGGAACGGGCAGACCTGTTCAATCCTCCTTCAGTAAGCAGTCATTAAAGCTGTTCCGTCTGGGTACACATGAGAAGCCCACTGTGTTTGACCTGTTCTTGGGATTCCTTTCTCCGTATGATGTCGAGAATATTTTTGTCATTTCAACTTCCCTTGGTTTGGAGCTGGGTGTAAAGGGAGTAAAAACAATGTTTACTCCCTTTTGTTAAGGGAGTAAAACCAATGCCATTTTATTTATTTTTTAAATCCTTATTTTAGTTGTAGATGGACGCAATATCTTTATTTATTTTTATGTGATGCCAAGGATTGAACCCATGTCAGTGAACAGGACCACTCCTAGCTGCTTGAGCTGCCACCCTGAATCCAGAATTACCGTGGGTTCACCCACACCGGAAACTCAGCCCACACTGAAATCACCTTCCTTCTTCTCTGATCGAGTACTTGAAGACTTTGTTGCTGCCCATATCCCACGGGGTTTTTGCTGGTGTTCATTAGTTAGATCTTCCAACTCATTTGGGGTACAAGTCTCTTCCAGTAAAAATTTTTGTATGTATTCCGCTGGCAGATGACAGGATCTGGCTATAGCGATGGGCTTAGAGAGTGACCTTGCTTGCCTGGAGTCACACAGCCCATAAATGGCTCCAGAGCCTGAGCACTAACCTCTATTCACTCTTGCCTTTGCTTGAAAACCAGCACCCTAGTCTGAGCATCTTGAGGGTCATGAAGCCCTATCCCCCATACGGCCACTATGGATGCTGGGGTGGGCAATAGAAAGGGTCTTGCCAAGGGGCATGGGTAAGAGGTGGAGGAAGCCTTTTCTCTGCTCAATGCCATCCTGATCAAAGCCCTGCTGTTGGGCCCTCCTTCTTGAACCTGGGTTCCCAGAGAAGGCCTCCGTCCACCTGTGCAGCATGCCCGCCCCAGCCCAGCTTCCTCTGGACTTCTTTCCCATCCAAGTTCACAAAGGGATCAGCATTGAGGGAAGGTCTGTTTTCCTCTGCAGGGAAGTTCTGGCACATCTCTGACCTGCACCTCGACCCCAACTACACAGTATCCAAAGACCCCCTCCGGGTGTGCCCATCAGCGGGCTCCCAGCCGGTGCCCAATGCAGGCCCCTGGGGTGACTACCTCTGTGATTCTCCTTGGGTCCTCATCAATTCCTCCATCTACGCCATGAAGGAGATAGAGCCGGAGCCAGACTTCATTCTCTGGACGGGGTAAGAGCAGTCATGACAGAACTCCCCTTCATGGGGCACCTGCCAACTGGGTCCCTTGTCCTCATATTCTCTTTTAGTTCTCCCATCAGTCCTGTTTCAAGAACTTAAGTAATTTGGCCAAGGGACCCTGGCTGATTCCAAAGACTACCCTCAACCTCTGTGTTCTGGTCCCAGTGGATCACAGCCTTCACTGGAGCTGGGGACAGGGATATAGCCCATATGGGCGCCTGAAGAACTCAGGTTTTAAGCTAGGGAGGGATAAGAGAGCTACTCCCTTTGTGTTTTAGGGACTCTAAGCCTGAGAGATCCAAATCCAGGGAAGGAAGAAGGGATGAGGATTGAAAGTGGTCCAGCTTTGGGGCCAAGTGTTCTGCTCAGCTGCATGTCATCCCTGGGCTTCCTGGTGGCCCTAGAGTACTTGCGGGTCAGGGTACTACTTTGTTTTGGGGAGAGCTGGAGGGGTGATTCCCCTCAGCCACAGACTCACTATCTGTTACTCCGACAAGGATGCAGCTGTAAGACCTTCAACTTTCCTGGGCACTTGACTTCCTCCTCACTGAAGGGCTCCCCATGCCCTTGCCCACTCCCCCATTTGGTGGGTCAACCTGTCACATGCCCTGGGGTAGACACTGGGGATCGGGGATGACAAGCACAGACTTGCCTTCAATGAGCTCACAGTCTTACAGGAAATGTGAAGAAGCCTCCATTTATCACGACATCCCAGTGAGGAAAGAGGGTCAACTGGGGCATATGGGAGCTTCACAGGACACTTGACCCATGTGGTAGGATTGGAGAGGACATCTTACAACAAGTGGTGAACCAGGGGAGCTGGGGAGAAGGGCTGGAGGGAGCTCAGACTTAGTGTTCATCTGCCAGCTTCCATGGACACTTCTGGAGGGCAGGATGAAGCCTACAATGCCCCTGGCTGTCCTCATTTATAAAGAAGTTTACTTCTCTGAGAGAGCTGCAAACCCTTGCAGAACAGCCCATGGAAATTGGATTTGTTTTCTGTGAGACAAATTAAATCCTCCCAGCTAGAAAAAAAAGAAAAAAGTGGAGTTTTGATGTCATTCCTGGCCTGTCCCCAAGGGTTTGTCAGGACTAACAGCAATTTTTACTCCCTTAATGAGGATATCAGAGACATGGTAGGATGTATTATGTGTGAGCATAGCCCCTGGGGCCAGGCTGACTGCATTCAAATCTTGGCCCCTCACTTTCTAGCTTATACACTTAGGTACAATTTCTAACCTTTTTGTTCCTTGTTTCTTTATCTGTCAAATGGGCCTAATAATAGAACCTATGTTGTAAGGTTATTATGAGGAACAAATGAATAGATATGGCTATTGTATTAGTTGGTTTTATGTTGCTATAACAAAATACCCAAGATTTGGTACTTTATAAGGAAGAGAAATTTATTTAGCTCACAGTTGTAAAGATTCAAGAGTGTCATATTGGCATCTGCTCAGCTCTGGTGAAGGCCTTCTGGCTACATCATAACATGGTGATGACATCAGGGTGGGAACACATGTGAGAGTGGCAGTCACATGAAAAGACAGGAAACCAGAGAGATCAGGAACCAAGCTCCCTTTTTTATTTTATTGTTATTGGGGGACTGAACCCAGGCACTTTACTCTGCGCTACAACCCCATACCTTTTTATTCTGCATTTTGGGACAGAGTCTTGCTAAGTTGCTGAAGCTGGCCTTGAACTTGCAATTCTCCCTCAGCCTCCCATGTTGCTGGAATTGTAGACATGTGTCACCAACTGGCAAGCTCACTTTTTTTTTTTTTTTTTAAATAACTTCCCACTCTGGCAGGAACTGGGGTCCTGCGAGAACTACATTAATACCTCCTGAGGGCGCACACCCATGACTTAATTATCTTGCAGTAGGGCTCCCAATCTCTTAAAGGTTTTACCACCCCCCAACATTACCACACTGAGAACCAAGCTTCCAGCACACAAATCTTTGGGGGACGCACTCAAACCATATCCAAACTAAGCACAAGCCCAGTACAGTAGAGCACTCCAGTAATCTCAGAGCTTCAGGGGGCTGAGGCAGGAGGATCACAACTTCAAGGCCAAGTTCAGCAACTTAGTAAGGCCCTAAGCAATTTAGCAAGACCCTGTGTCAAAGTAAAAAATAAAAAGGGCGGGGCTGGGGTTGTAGTTCAGTGGTAGAATGCTTGCCTAGCCCATGTGAAGCACTGAGTTCAAGCCTTAGCACCACATAAAATAAATAAATAAACAAATAATAAATACATAAAATAAAAGTATTGTGTCCATCTATAATTAAAAAAAATTTAAAATAAAAATAAAAAGGGCTGGGGATGTGGCTCAGTGGTTAAGTACCACTGGGTTCAATCCCCAGTACCAAAAAAAAGAAAAGAACCCACCATAAATTAAGCCAGCTGTGAGCTCTTAGTAGCAGCAGTAGCATTAGTAGTTAGCATTCAGCTAATGAACTTCCCTGGTGAGAACCTGGACAGCCATTGCCTCACTGTTCGGTCTAGTCGAGGCCTTATGATACATTATCTGGATTACCCCGCCTCCTGCTACTCCCCGAACTCTGCCTGTCACCATTCTCCTTCCTTCTCCCCTCACCCTGCTGAGATTTTTAGGTGAACCCAAGAATTTAGGTCAGTTCAATGGGGGACAAAATGGCCTCGGGCCTGCCCTAGAGAAGATCTGAACCCTGCACTCTGAAGTCAGCTCCAGTTTCCTTGGAGCTCTTTAGGGAAAGGAATAGAATTCAGAGGTGCCTCTCAACCCTGAGCTCCCTCTGGGCTTATAGGTGGGACTGGGATTGCAGAGTTTTCTTCCCTAAATGTCAAAAACAGAGATGCAAACATATTTCTGCAACGATGTGATTCAGCCAATGGGGGCCCTCACCAGAAACTGCACCAGACTGTTTGGACCACCAGTCTCCAAAACTATGAGCTAAATAAACCTCTTTTCTTTAGAAAGTAATAATGCTAATAACTAATATTAATGACAACCTAACAGATGCTGTTAATACATTATGTATGTTATACATACACGTGTATGTGTGTGTGTGTGTGTGTGTGTGTGTATATATATATATTTTTTTTTTCATCTCTATTGAAGTCTCATCAATACTCTATGAGTTGGTGCCTATTATCCCCTGTTTTAGAGATGAGCTAGGCTGGAATTGTAGCTCAGTGGTAGAATGCTTGCCTGGCACACGTGAGGCACTGGGTTCAAACCTCAGCACCAAACAAACAAACAAACAAATAAATAAAGATGAGCTAATAGAGGCTCAGAGAGGTTAAGAACCAGGCCAGGGACCCACAGCAGGGAAATGGCAGAGCCCATGTTAGAATGCTTTTCTGTCTCTGCTCCAGCCTGACCATTCCCCTTCATGTGGATATGTGAAGCCCAGTTCCACAACTTTCTTCTCACTGCAGTGTTGTCCCTTCCTCTTCTTTTGTCCCTTTTCGCGTTCCCTACCCCCACTGTCTCTGTGGTGTTTTTCAGTGATGACACACCTCACGTGCCCAACGAGAGGCTGGGAGAGGCAGCTGTGCTGGAAATTGTGGCGCGCCTGACCAGCCTCCTCAGGGAGGTCTTTCCAGGTAAGACTCTGCCATTGATTGGTCCCTGAACTCCAGATAGTGCCCGGCACAGGGGCACAACAGCAGCAGTGAGGCTTTTCTCCCCTGACCATGATGGCTGCTGCCCAGGTCCTGTGCCAGGTGCTTCACAGTGACCATTTCTTACCTTCTGCACAATCCTGCAAGGGATGCGGAAGGAGATGCCTGTGTTTTACTACTTTCTGCTCCTTCTTTGTGAACACTAGACCCAAACCTTTCTCATTTGTCTACACTTTTGTGGTGTCTTTGGGTAAGCATCATGTGGGCTTACATATATGTCCTGTTGTGTCCCTGGAGTTGGCATTTGCTGTCCTCAAACCATCCAGACTGCCAAGGCCTCTGGGGAAAGCTGATTTCTAGCCAAGGTGCTGTCTGTGTGCTTTCAAGGCCTTGTGAGCCTGGCAGAACAGACAGGGATGGAGATGGAGTGAGGTAATGACTTTGGGGCACATAACAGGGAGGAGAGGGTCTGTATGCTCCATGTCATGTTGAATATGTGTGTCAGTGGGCTCTGCCAAATGCGAGGTCCTGGGGCCTGAATCAAGTCCACAGGCTGCTAGCTGGGGACTTGAGATAGCTGCCCACACCCTCTTCAGTTGTAGTACAGCTGCTCCTTCTAAAAGTCTTAGTCATGGGTCTCCAGAATCCTGATATGGAACAATGATAATAAAAATAAGTAACAGTTGCATTAATAACTGAGCCAAGTGTCCACACTGAGAATTTCACATCTTAGCTCATTCATTGTCATGATAGTCCCAGAGAGGGAAGCTCTTACCTGCTTACCTTTACTACTGAGCCTTTGGGTCAAGTCCACTGGTCAAGGTCATGTGGCAAGGGTGAGGCCCTAAGTCCTAATCTGAACACTGCTCTTATCATCACTCCCTCTACCTCCTCCCCTTAACATAAAACAACTAGGTCAAAGAGATGCCTGGAAGCTTCCAGCTTATTTAACTCAACCTCTTCCAGTTTATTTAACTCATGCCCAACCCAGATGCATTTAGGCTTATTTATCTTCCAGCAGATGTTACTACTTAGGGTCAAACCAGGACATCCTCCTCACCCAGCAATAGGTACGATTATTCCCAATCATACATAGGGAACTATGGCTCCAAGCTAGTCACTTTCTAGGGAAGGATTCAAATTCAGATTCAGTTTGAGCCTCTTTCCTCTGCTCCACGTGGAACTTCTATAATAAGTGAAATAATGAATAAGAAAATGTTTTTTTGACTCTGATTTAACACACAAATATAAATGATAAGATTTTGTAGTCTGTCACCCTGGCACATTTTTTAAATTTCCTAATATCTAAGATGTCACTGACTAAGTGATATGTCATTATTTTATGTATGGCCAAGAAGACAATGCTACCAGTTGAGAATGGCATAGTGCTTTCTCACTATGCAAGGAACCTGGAACATGGCAGGAGCTTTCTCATGACCTTCATGGGAAGACACAACTCACTTTTAGAGATGTTAAAATGAAACCAAATTGGAAGAGAAGAAATGAAACATTATCTTATTAGAGAATTATAATGACAGAGGCCAAACAGAACACCCCCTATTGTATAAATAAGTAAGGTCAAACAATTTGTTCGAGAGAAAGTAAGGGTTCTGCCCTAAAGAGAGAAATAGAAGAAGATCTTAGAAGATGGAAAAATATACCCTGTTCATGGATAGGCAGAACTAACATCATTAAAATGGCAATATTACCAAAAGTTCTCTATAGGTTCAATGCAATGCCAATCAAAATCCCAACGGCATTTCTTGTAGAAATAGATAAAGCAATCATGAAATTCATATGGAAAAATAAAAGACCCAGAATAGCAAAAGCAATTCTAAGCAGGAAGTGTGAATCAGGAGGTGTAGCGATACCAGATTTCAAACTGTACTACAAAGCAATAGTAACAAAAACAGCATGGTACTGGTACCGAAACAGGCAGGTGGATCAATGGTATAGAATAGAGGACACAGAAACCAATCCACAAAATTACAACTATCTTATATTCGATAAAGGGGCTAAAAGCATGCAATGGAGGAAGGATAGCATCTTCAACAAATGGTGCTGGGAAAACTGGAAATCCATATGCAACAAAATGAAATGAATCCCCTCCTCTCGCCATGCACAAAAGTTAACTCAAAATGGATCAAGGACCTTGATATCAAATCAGAGACTATGTGTCTGATAGATGAAAAGGTTGGCTCCGATCTACATATTGTGGGGTCGGGCTCCAAATTCCTTAATAGGACACCCATAGCACAAGAGTTAATAACAAGAATCAACAAATGGGACTTACTTAAACTAAAAAGTTTTTTCTCAGCAAGAGAAACAATAAGAGAGGTAAATAGGGAGCCTACATCATGGGAACAAATTTTTACTCCTCACACTTCAGATAGAGCCCTAATATCCAGAGTATACAAAGAACTCAAAAAATTAAACAATAAGAAAACAAATAACCCAATCAACAAATGGGCCAAAGACCTGAACAGACACTTCTCAGAGGAGGACATACAATCAATCAACAAGTACTTGAAAAAATGCTCACCATCTCTAGCAGTCAGAGAAAGGCAAATCAAAACCACCCTAGGATACCATCTCACTCCAGTAAGATTGGCAGCCATTATGAAGTCGAACAATAACAAGTGCTGGCGAGGATGTGGGGAAAAGGGTACTCTTGTACATTGCTGGTGGGACTGCAAATTGGTGAGGCCAATAGGGAAAGCAGTATGGAGATTCCTGGGAAAGCTGGGAATGGAACCACCATTTGACCCAGCTATTGCCCTTCTCAGACTATTCCCTGAAGACCTCAAAAGAGCGTACTACAGGGATACTGCCACATCGATGTTCATAGCAGCACAATTCACAATAGCTAGACGGTGGAACCAACCCTGATGCTCCTCAATAGATGAATGGATAAAAAAATGTGGCATTTATACACAATGGAGTACTACGCAGCACTAAGAAATGACAAAATCATGGAATCTGCAGGGAAATGGATGGCATTAGAGCAGATTATGCTAAATGAAGCTAGCCAATTCCTAAAAAACAAATGCCAAATGTCTTCTTTGATATAATGAGAGCAACTAAGAACAGAGCAGGGAGGAAGAGCAGGAGGAAAAGATTAACATTAAACAGAGTCATGAAGTGGGAGGGAAAGGGAGAGAAAAGGGAAATTGCATGGAAATGGAAGGAGACCCTCATTGTTATACAAAATTACATATAAGAGTTTGTGAGGGGAATGGGAAAAAAAAAAGGAGAGAAATGAATTACAGTAGATGGGGTAGAGAGAGAAGATGGGAGGGGAGGGGAGGGGGGATAGTAGAGGATGGGAAAGGTAGCAGAATACAACAGTTACTATTATGGTATTATGTAAAAATGTGGATGTGTAACCGATGTGATTCTGCAATCTTTGTAATGTTTTGAATAACCAATAAAAAAAAAAAACAGAAAAAAAAAAGAGAGAAAGTAAGGGTTTTGGAACTGTATCTCAGTAGTAAAGCACTTATCTAGCATGTACCCAGCCCTGGGATCAATCTCTAGCACCCCAAAAATAATTAAAAAAAAAAGAGGAGAAAAGGACACAGTTAGATATTTCGTGTTCTATATCATGTCTTCTGGCCATGTTTCACCTGTATGACCCGCCAGTCACTGAGGACATTGGCCCTGCCTTGCTAGCATGCAGGTTTATAAAATTAAAAACAACAACAAAAACCAGATCCTAATTCTTACTCTCCACATTCTGACTGGGTAATCTCATCTAGACTTTGTTTTCTTCCTATGAATAAAGGAGAAAAATGGGACCTGTCTCTGCCCCCTGGGTTGTTATGGTAATGAAATAAGGTAACCCATTTACTCATTTGATTAATCAACAAATATTTATTGAGCACGTACTATGAGTGAGACACCACTAAAGGGGCTGGGGATAGGGCAATAAACAAGATACCAGGTCATGCCCTCGATGGAGCTATTATGTCCAGTTGTGCCAGGGCAGTGGGGTAGGTTGCTGAAAGGCCATATGAAGTCTTGCAAGACACGCGATTTGTTGGGGGAAAGTTTACAAGAGATGAGTGACTGCTCCAAGGGAGTTCAGAGGCGACAGGCTGACAGATAGCACCTCCTCCCTCAGGGCACTTTGTTAAGCAGCGCCTCCTCTCCTCTGTGGCATTTGTCCAGTGTCCTGGCTGGCTGAATGACACAGATCCTTTCCATAGTACTCTCAGTTCTGCACCTGTCCCACTCAGAGAGGAGTTTTATATGTTGGGCTGCAGAAGCAGTAACATCATTAGCTTAGTTCGCCTGTCTGATCAGCATCCTCAGGGGCAACTATCCTGGTGTATGTGCAAGAAAGCTTTCTACAGCTTTCTACTGAGTGCCCTAGTCCTCAGTGTGTGTAAGATAAAGCCAGTGTCCTTCAAGATATATGTATCTGAAACTTCTGGCCGAGGCTTCCCATCATTGTTCCCTTAACTTGGTTAGGTTCTTGGGAACAGAAAGGGCACATTCAGGGACATGATGTTTCACTGTTGCCTTTTTCTTTAGGGATGATACAGGACCTTATGTTTGCAAGGAACCTGGAACATGGCAGGAGTTAAAAAAAAAAATTGAAGAGATTCCTTCCCTTCTCATCTGCCTTTGGGACTCTGGGGGTTTGTGCTTTTTCTTAAAATAATTCTTGCCTTTTTTTCCTTCACTTTTTTTTTCAGAGCTGGGGATTGAATCCAGGGCCTTGCGCATGGTAGGCAAATGCTCTACCACTGAGCTGCACCCGCAGCCCTTCCCAGGATTCTTAGTGGCTGTTGGCACATTTAGAGAGCCGCTTCCTGGCAGTTAGGGTAAACCATTAAACAACCTCCTCCTGATGCAGAGCTCTTTGCATTTCCAGATCTTGTAGGTTATACATGGCAATGGGTTTTTTAGGGGCATTTCCCAGCCTGGAATTGAAGGCTCCTGTTTCTCATGGTGGTTCAAGGTCACTCCCTGGGATGTATCAAACTTGTATATGAGCAAGGCCCATGTCTCTGAGAACAAGAGGGTCTCCCCCTACCCCTTCTCTTTCTAGAGGGGTTTTTATTCATTATCAAATATTTGTTGTGCACCTACTGTGTGTCAGACATAGAGCCTAAAATAAAATAAAAGCAGTAGTAAGGCTGTTAACAAGGAGGAAATAAGTCCGCTGAGCTCTCCTATACCCACTGTACATATTCACAGGCCAATTCCTCAGGGAGGCATCCCCTAATCCCCCACTTTCAGACCTTCATTATCACTCCCATAGCAAGTAACCTGCCCCCGCCCCAACCCTTTTTAAACAGCGCTCATACCTCTAATTACTCAATACCTAGTAACTTACTGTGCTGCAGATCCTCTGGGACTGCAAGTGAGAACCTGGCTCCCAGGTCTATGCATTGACACATAGTAGGTGCTTAATAAAAATTTGTTGACTTCATGAATGAGGGAAACTTCTAAGTCCTCCCAGAGTGAATGAGGCTGTTCCCCTAACAGTAAGATGGATCTGGAATTGACAAGGTATCAAGTGGCTGATGATGATAATGAATTATTTAGACCCTCCAACTTTCCCCTTATCATCTGGGGCCTCCTTTATGACCAGAAAATTTTCTGCTGGGAATGGGTTTAGGGGCTGGGATCAGGCAACTCACTGCTCTTCCTTCCCAGACTTGATCAAAGTTCAGCCAGATTTTATCAAATGTGGTTTTCTAATACTTATTTTTGTGTTTTCTTCATCTGTTATTGTTCTTTCCCATCAGCTCCAATGGCCAGTAGTCAACTGAAAATGGCTAACTCCATCAAGTCTTTTACATATTTAAAAAAATTTTTTTGTAGTTGTAGATGGACAGAATGCCTTTATTTTATTTGTTTATTTTTATGTGGTGCCTAGGATCGAACCCAGTGTCTCCCGCATGCTAGGCAAGTGCTCTGCCATTGAGCTACAGCCCCAGCCCTCTTTTGCATATTGTAAAAATATTTCTTCCTTTCCTTCCAGACACTAAAGTCTACGCAGCTTTGGGAAATCATGACTTTCACCCTAAAAACCAGTTCCCAGCACAGAGCAACAACATCTACAATCACGTAGCAGAATTATGGAGACCATGGCTTAGTAATGAATCCGTCACTCTCTTCAAAGAAGGTACAAAAGCCATTTGCTACTGTAAGGAGCACTTACTGTATGATCTAATTTCATCTTCATAACAATCCCTTGAAATAGTTACTGATTTTATCCTTATTTTACAGATTAGGAGATTGAGGCCTGAAGGTATCAAATCCCTTGGTTGAGGTTGCACAGCTTAGCAAAGGCAAGCTTGAGAGCAGAATCCAGGACAGACTCCAAAGTTTTGCTTTTAACCTCACAGTATTAATGATGATCCTAAGCCAATAGATATTCAGCATTTACTATATGCCAGCATCTCTTAAGCACAGTTCTAAAATCTTCTCAGCAACCCTAGGAAGGAGTTGACCTTCAGCTCAACCTGGTTTGACCCTTGCCACCACTGACATTGTGGCCTGGATGATTCTTTCTTATAGAGGGCCATCCTCTATGAGAGTATTGTAGAGTGTTTAGCCTCAACCCTGGCCTCTACTCACTAGATGCCACTCACCATACCAGTTGTGACAACTAAAAATTTCTCTGAACATTGTCAAATATTCCCTGGGTCGAAACTTTCCTGGTTGAGAACCACTGGTCCAGAGACCCAGCCAGCCCCAGGGGTGCCTGACCCTTTTCTTCCCTTTCCTCTGTCTCCTGCTGCTGGGACTCCTGATAGGTCTAAACCAACCACAAGTCTGCAGCGCAGAAGCCCATTGCTTTAGTCTGAACAGGTCAGCTCCTGGAACAGATAGCTGAGTGGAGGAGGGTCAACAGTGGATCCGGATGGCAAACATATTATTGTTATTCCCATTAGAAGATGAGGAAATTAAGGCATAGAGAGGTGAAATAACTTTCTCAAATTGCAGAGCTAATGAATGACAGAGCCCCTGGTCTTACTCCTCGCTGCCCCTCCTAGGGGAAAGGTGGGAAGGAGAAGGTGGGAGAGTGAGGTGGAGTCAGGCAGGAGCCCCCTTCAGGTTCTCCCTGGCTGTGACATCCCAGGTGCCTTCTATTCTGAGAAGTTGCCAGGTCCAAGCAGGGCGGGGCGAATCGTGGTCCTCAACACCAACCTGTACTACAGCAACAATGAGCAGACAGCTGGCATGGCTGACCCGGGCCTGCAGTTCCAGTGGCTGGAAGATGTGCTGACCAATGCGTCCCAGGCTGGGGAGATGGTGAGCACTCCTGCTTCTTCCTCCCTCTCTTCTGGGTTACTTCCTGAACAAGTTTCCCACTTGGCACAAGCTCATCTGCCCACACTGAGATGCACACATTTTAGAAGGGGCAGCTTCTACTCCCACGACAGCCCTGTGGGCTAGGAGGGTCCTGGAGCCTGTGTAGATGAAGACCTTGAGGCCCACGGGAACAGTGATGGTCGCAAGTCACCCAGTAAATGATGGAGCAGAGGTAGAACCCCATTCTCTAGACCCCCAAGTTCAGAGCTCTTTCCACTGCTACTATACCACCCTGGCCACCTGAACTGTGCACTAGATCTCAGGGGGATGCCCTGGCCTTGAGATGTATCCATCTAGTCTGCTGGGCTGGCACCTCAAGGACTGGCACAGTGTCTCATGGGCCTGAGTTCTTGCACTGCCCAGAATGTTCCAGGAGGGTATCATGGCTGGTGCTCATGAGCACTCATGATGCCAAGCTCAGTGCTTTTTATGGATGATCTCATTTAACTCTGAAAACTCCACCAGGTAGCTGCTATTCCAGATGAGAGACAGCTGACACTCCGAGAGTGACACAGCTGGTGTCCAAGCAGCAGTTTGACTCCAAAGCTCATGTTCTTAATCCTGTCCCCTGTTCTGTCTCCAGCAAAGGTGGCCCAGTAGCCAGGGATTATTAACCAAGTGACTCGGGAGTGTAAGGCATGAACATACATGGCCACATAGCATGCTATATAAGAATGCTCAAGCTCTCTGAGAAGACTAGTCTTAAAAGGAACAGGAAGGCTTCATGGAGGAGGTGATTTTGGAGCAATGTTTGGAAGTAGGGGTAGGATTTATAGAAAACAAGAAGGGTTCTCCAGTTGGCACGCATAGCATAGACAAAGACACAGAGGTGGGAAGGCATGTGGCACACCTGTTTTGGGGTATAGAGCAAATGTCAGGGGAGAGAATGGGAGGAATGTCAGGAAGGAGATTCTTGTGAACTGCCCACCTGCCTTTGGGGAGATGGGCAGTTTTTTTAAAAAAATATTAATTTTTTTTTGTTTTAGATGGACCCAATATCTTTATTTTATTTTTATATGGTGCTGAGGATCAAACCCAGTGCCTCACATGCCAGGCGAGCGCGCTACCACTTGAGCCACATCCCGAGCCCGGAGATGGGCAGTTTTAAGAGGTAGAAATGAGGATCCGGAGAGAACAACTCTGTCCCGGACACCCCTTCCTTGCAGGTGTACATTATTGGCCACGTGCCCCCGGGCTTCTTTGAGAAGACACGGAACAAGCCGTGGTTCCGGGAGGACTTCAATGAGGAGTACCTGAAGGTGGTCCGGAAGCACCATAGAGTCATAGCAGGGCAGTTCTTTGGACACCACCATACCGACAGCTTCCGGATGTTCTATGATGATGCAGGTACTCCATCTGGAGGGCAAATGCCAGCTTGCCCCCGCTCCTTCTCTCACCAACCTCTCTCAGTCCCACTTTCTCTCTCCTAAAAGGTGCCCCCATAAGCGTCATGTTTCTCACACCTGGGGTCACCCCGTGGAAAACCACATTACCCGGAGTCGTCAACGGGGCCAATAATCCAGGCATTCGGGTGTTGGAGTATGACCGAGCCACACTGAAGCTGCAGGTCTGGGGCCCTGGGTCTGCTGGGGCCAGAGGAGGTGGGTGGGAGGGACTTTCTTAACTCTCAGCCAGCCCGCTTACTCTCAGCCAGCCCGCTTACCTGCAGCAGAACCCTTGAGCCTCAGGAAGGTCAAGCTACTTCCACTCCTTCTAAAGCTCAGGTTCAGAACCCTGGAGTTGGTCAGTTCTTCTCCCAATCCCCCTTCGTCCAGGATGGTTGCCATAGCCTCCTTCCCCGTCTTCCTGCCTCCCACCTTGACCTGCATGCAATAACCCATCCACTACACACAAAGAAGGGATTCATCTCTCTGAAGCACTGCTTTCATCCACATGAGCTGATGCCTTGGTGCAAGCCTGTAATCCCAGCGATTTAGGAGGCTGAGAGGAAGATAGCAAGTTCGAGGCCAGCCTTGGCAACGTAGTGAGGCCCTAAGCAACTTAACAAGACCCTGTCTCAGAAATAAAAAGTGCTGGGGATGTAGCTCAATGATAAAGTGCTTCAGTGTTCAAGCAATTCCAGTAACAAAAACAAACAAGAAACTCTCCAAATGTCATTCCAGTGCCCTCAAGATAAAGTTGGATCTCCTTGGCTTTGTATTTGATCTCAAGTCCATTGCCCACTCTTCCCAAATACTGAGTAGGCTCTAGGCCCTAATTTGTCAAGCCAGCCCTCACCTCCTAAGATGGCTATGATTGTTGAAATGCCAAAGGAATACTATTCCTTCATCTGTTCAACAAAATGTTGAACACGAAGCCTCTGTGATATGTCTTGTTCTGGCTCAGGAGATGCATATGACAACTAAACAAGCTTGCTGCCCTTTTTAATAAATGAATAGGTTAAAATTGAGTAGGGACAGAGAGTAGAGTCAGGAAGAAAAAAACAGGAGGAGGAGAAGGGTAGCGATGGCAAAGGGTTTTGTGTGCTCTTAGGAGGAAAGGGTCACAGATAAGGTGACATTTGGGTTCTGAATCAATTGAGAGATTGAGCCAGGTGGGCATCTTGGGAAGACAGAAGGAACAGCAAGTGAGAGGCCCTGGGGTGGGAATGTGCTGGGCACATTAAGGGAAGAGCCCAGGGTGGCCACAGTGGAAGGCACAGGGAAGAGTGGAAGGGGTAAGGCCAGGTCATGCAGGGCACAAGGAAGACTCTGAATTGGGAGGGTTTGGGACAGAGCGAAAAATATTCTGACTTACAGTTTTACAGAATCACCACATGTGCTGTGCCAAGAACAGGTCACCAGGGCCAAGGGGAGAAGTAGAAGGGCAGTTAGAACATAAGTGTCACAAAAACCAACTGCAAGATGATGGTGGTTTGGGCCAGGATGGTGGCAGGGCACTGGTGAGAAGTGTCTGATCCTGTAGATATTTTGGAAGCAGAGAAACTAGGATTTGCTAGTGGACTGGTGTGGGATATGGGGCGTGTCAGAGAGGAATGAAAGCGGATTCTGAGGCATTTGGCCTGAGCACTGAGAAGATGAGGTTTCTGGTTACTGAGACAGGGTGACTGCAGGAAGGTGAGGTTTCAGAGGGAAGATCCAGTTTGGCATCCAAGTAGAAATGGCTGGGAGAAGCCAGGCATGGAGGCAAACAAGTTTGAGGCCAGCCTGGGCATATTGATGAGACCTTGTCTCAAAAATAAAAAAAATTAAAAAGGACAGGAAAAAGCAAGTTGGAGGAGGGCATTTACAGTCAGGGACAGGTGAAACCATTTAGGTTCTTGATTCTCATGTAGAGAAAGAAGCCTGAGGAATCTTAGAGTGTGTCTTGGAACTGGGGTATAGCTTAGTGGTAGAGCACTTCCTAGCATGTTTGAGGCCCTGGGTTCCAACCCCCAGCAGTGTAACCTGTTGTCCATGTTGGCACTTAGCTTCTCCTTTTGTAAGTGCAAATGATAATGTAATGTGCCCAGATTGTCAGCTCTCAAACATACATGGCAGATCTTTGGTGGCCACAAATTTAACTGGAAAGGGTCTAGGACCTTTCAGATTCTAGACTTGAAGATACTTCTGGGCCCTAAGGAGTCTTGCTTGAATGTATTCTACATCCCCATCAACTACAGTTCTGTAACCTCTGTCAACCGGCTACTCCCTTATGGAACAGAAAATACAGGCAGTGGGATAAACAACCTGGGTTCCAATTCTACCCGTGCCACTGTCTGACCCTGGTCAAGTGAATTAACTTCTTTAGGCCTTCCATTGCCTCATTAGTAAAATGGGGGTAATAAGCAGTTACCTCATCAGAGGATGTCTGCCACCCATACCTAGTAGGTCGCTTCACATTCACTAACAGCAGTCATTATTATTTTTTTTAAAAGAGAGAGCGAGAGAGAGAAATTTTTTAATATTTATTTTTTAGTTCGGACACAACATCTTTGTTTGTATGTGGTGCTGAGGATCGAACCTGGGCCGCACACATGCCAGGCGAGCGCGCTACCGCTTGAGCCACATCCCCAGACTCTAGCAGTCATTATTATGATTATAAAGAATCTGGGGGTAAATGCAAGGTATAGAATTAGGGGTGCAACTAAACAACTGCTCACTGCTCACCTGACCCTTGCCCGCTCTTTAGGACATGGTGACCTACTTCATGAACCTAAGCCTGGCGAACTTGCAGGAAAGCCCTCGCTGGGAGCTCGAGTACCGGCTGACTGAGGCTTATGGGGTGCCAGATGCAGGCGCCCGCTCCATGCACGCTGCGCTGACCCGCATCGCCACCAACCAGGGCACATTGCAGCGCTACTACGTCTACAACTCAGTCAGCTACGACTTGGCATCCTGTGGTGAGCCTTGCCGCACAGAGCATGTGTGTGCCATCCAACAGGTTGCCTTCGATGCCTATGCCACCTGCCTACAGGCTTTCGCCACTGCACCTGCGCCCCTGCTGCCGCTCCTGCTGGCATCATTTCTGGGCCTGCACGCACTGTTAGCACCGTGACTTTGTCCCCGTGCTTACTCGTCTTCCTCCTGGCAAATTGGAGCAGCATCACCCCCTCGAGACCTGAATTTCACCCCCATTTCCCCGCATCCGAGGGGAGTAAACTAGACTGGGACTGCCGGATCAGAAAACGAAGCCCCAAAGACTCCTCCAGAAGCACGTTTCTTTAAAGTTTCATGTCTTATCCACAAAACAATGCTCATGCTGCATTTTATTCGGTACATTATTCCTTTTAATATGTAAATGATGTTTAAAGTGGGTCACTTGCAGTTACAAGTGCACTCAATCACCTAACGAAATGAACCACCATGAAGATGTGCCCTGTCCGTCCTGTGCTCTTGGTGTATCCCCTGCTCAAGTCTAAACTGACCACCTGTAGTTTGCAAAAATACCGCATTTGGGGTCAGAATATGTCTTCCCCTCCCCGCGCCCCGCCCTCGTTTGGGTTTGCAATTATGTAAACGTAAAGGATCACGGTTATTGCCTGGACTCCAGGCTCTAGTTTTCCCGCCATTCTCTCCTTCTGGAGTCTCCAGGCTCCTGAATGTAAAACCAGTCAATTAGAAGCCAGCCAAGCGAAAGGCATCGGTCTTCCCGGCCCTCGCAGCTCCACTGAGCTGGTCCGGGAAACCCCAAGGGCTGGCAACAGGACCAGATTCGGGAGCGCCATTTGGGATGCGGAAGGGCGGGCTTGGGGGCTCGGGCAATACACCAACTTCGCTCCTCCCCGGACGGGGCGGGATTGGGAAGTCCCGCCCAGCAGGCCCGGCCCGGGGCTGCCCTAAGGGCTGCTCCCGCCTCCTTCCTGCGACCGCGACCCTGGGATTGAGTGTGGGTCCCAGGGGCAAGGGGAGGGAGCCGGCAGAGGCAGGCGGGTCATGCCCTGGTCGTCCCGCGCAGTTCTCCTTCGGGATCTGATCTTGGGCGTTTTGGGCACCGCCGCCTTCCTGCTGGACTTGGGCGCGGACCTGTGGGCCGCCGGCCAGTATGCGCTCAGCGGCCGCTACCTATGGGCCGCGCTGGTGCTGGCGCTGCTAGTCCTCGCATCGGTGGCGCTGCAGCTCTTTAGCTGGGTCTGGCTGCGCGCCGACCCCGTCGGTCTGCACGAGTCGCAGCCTCCCGGCCGCTGCTTGGCGCTGCTGCACTTCCTGCAGCTGGGCTACCTGTACAGGTGAGCGCCGCGCTCTCGGAAAGGGGAGGGAGATCGATACCTCCTGCACCTGGGCTACTAGTAGTAGAGGCGAGACTCCTGACACCCTGAAGGGTGTGGGAGGAGAGGATGGACGCCAGAAGAGGAACCAGATCTCAGCAGCTGAGCCTCCAGACCCTTAAGGAAAGAGAATCCAGGTCTAGAGTCCCCAGAGCTCATCTAGCCCTACCCTTCAGGTTCCGGTGAAGGAAAGCGGTTTTCAGGGAAGAGGGAAAGAGGGCTTCGCAGTCAGATTTTCTGGAGTCCGTGTCTGGCTATGCCACCTGTGACTTCCTTTCTGTGTTTCTCTGAACCTCAGTGTTCTCCTCTATGGAAAGAGGCAGTTGCGGAGAGAGAGGTCTGGCAGGCAGGTCAGTTGTGAGGAGTCAATGGAAGGAGTAAGAAGGTACCTCAGGCTGTGCTGGCACTGTTCAGCGCTGCTGTTCCTTTTAGTCCTGGGCAGGGCCTTGGGCAGGTCACTGACCTCTCAAGATCTGTCTACTCATTGCTGCAATGCCTACTTCTCTTTTGTGAGAATTAAATGAAATGACACCTGTAAATTGTCCTGGCACAGTGTAAGCATCCAACAAATGTCAGCTAGCTTCATGATTGTGTAGGCCACCCTGTGAGTTTCAGCAGCCCCGAACTCCCAGAGCATGCTCATTTCCTCTCCCCTTTTCTTTCCCAGTTGTGTGCTTCTCCCTCAACACTGGCTTCCCATCCCCAGATGGAGCAAGAAGGCAGAGGTGCGCTGGGCTCCCTAATGAACTCCTGTAATCCCAGTGATTTGGGAGGCTGAGGCAGAAATATCAAACATTTGAGGCCAGCCTCAGAAACTAAGCGAGCCCCAAAGCAACTTAGTGAGACCCTGTCTTAAAGCAAAAAATAAAAAATAAAAGGACTAGGGATGTGGCTCAGTGGTAAAGTGCCTCTGGTTCAATCCCCAGTACCATTAAAACAACAACAACAACAAAGAGATCATGCAGTTTGACTTACTAACACCCCTGGAGCCAGCCAGGGCTGGGCACAGGCTGGGTCTCTGAAAATATGTGCAGACTATGCTCCTTTTTAGAATTAGCAGGGGCCTGTAGAGACAGCGAAACTGAAATCAAAGGGTCAAAGCCATGCCATGAAGTCAGGACATCATTGTGTGGTCTGGGTTAGGATCGCTGGAGGCGAAATCTGCTTTGAAGTCCATTTTTACAAATTCTATTAAGATCTTGCCTTGACAAAGCTGCATGGAGTCTCCAGAAGTAGAGAGAGGGGCTTTGATGTTGCCATTTTTCCCGAGGGACTGCAGGAGACACCAGTAAAACCCAGACGGGTATGGAGGGGCACAGTATTACTGTCTGGGAGGCCTCATTGGGCCTGCGTTCATGAGTGCTTCATGCATCTTGCCTTCTCCTGTTTCTGCTGACTTTTGACTTTAAAATAGGGTCTCTGTTCCTGCTCGTGACAAGGCTGAAGTGGGGGCTTCTGTTGAGGCATTAGCGAACCAAAGGCAGAAGCTCCTGTGAGGGAGAGCCCCAACAGAGCCCTGCCTGCCTGTCGCTCAGTGTGTATCAGGTCTATAGAGGCAAGTAACAGCTGGCATCTGATGAATGAATTTGCATGGAGGGAATGGACTCTCCCCCTAAAGCCAAGTGAGATCAGTTCTGGGTGCAGAACTACTGTCCCCTCAGGCCAGTTAATCCCTGAGGCCTGTGTGGACAACCTTAATTCTGTCCTAGTCTCTATCCTCACCCATCTGGGCCAGCCCTGCACCCCCCATTCATCCCTGGGCTGTTTCAGAAATCTCTCTTTTTTTGGGGGGTGGGGTTACTAGGGATTGAACCCGGGGTATTTTTTCATTGAGCTGTATCCCCAGTCCTTTTATTTTTTATTTTGAGACAGGGTGTTGCTAAGTTGCTTAGGGCATTGCAGAATTGCTGAGGCTGGCCTTGAACTTAGAATCCTCTTATCTCAACCTCCTGGGTCACTGGGATTACAGGTGTGTCCCACTGTGCCTGGCTCCAGCATCCTCTTAAAATGGGATTTCTGCTCCACTGTAACGCTTCCCACCCTTCCTCCTCGCCCCAGCCAGTGTTTTCTAGGGCACAATCTGATCCTATGTTGCCCATGCTCAGAAGCTCTCCATAGTTCCTTGCCCATAGGATCCCAGGAGATTCTTAGGCATAGTAAAAGTGAGAACTACTGCCTTGGACAACTTTATAGCATGCCTTTCAAATTCAAACAGTTTTGGGTCCCTTTCTGATTCCCTCACTGCTAGCTGCTGCTGCTGCTTTTTTTGTTGTTGTTGTTGTGATGCTGGGGATTGAACCCAGGGCCTTGTGCATGCAAGGCCAGCACTCTACCAACTGAGCTATATCCCCAGCCCCCTTACTAGCTTTTTGATGCCATTTCCCCAGATGTAAAATGGAGCTCTTGTAAGGAGTAAACAGGACAAGGTTTGTGATGCTCTTGGGGCAGTGCCTAAACAGCAGGACTAAAAGTGGTGTTTATCCCAATTTATAGATGAGGTTCAGAGAAGTTAGGTAGCTTGCCCAAGTCCCTCTACCATGTGAGTGGACAAGTTAGGATCGGAGACTGTCTGCATCTGCCAGATGAGTAAGAGGCTGAGGAATTCACTGGACGCTGACCTGGCCCTGTGGGCATCTGTGTGTGCTCCTAGATGCCTGCAGGGGCTGCAGCAGGGGCTTTTGGTGTGGCAGCAGGAGGAGCCTTCCGAGTTTGACCTGGCCTATGCCGACTTCCTGTCCTTGGACATCAGCATGCTGCGGCTCTTTGAGACCTTCCTGGAAACGACACCACAACTCACACTGGGGCTGGCCATCGTGCTACAGAGTGGCCGCGCTGAGTACTACCAGTGTGAGTACCAGGCCAGCAGCTGGCCCTCCTTTTATGGATTAGCAGAATTTCCCTTCAAGGTCAGCAATATATTTGCTTTTCTAGAATGACTGTTGAGAAAGTAGGAGACCAAACTTTAGGCAGTGGATCTGGGTTCAAATCTAAAGTTAATCTTTAGCTGCATGAGTATGGAAGATTGCATAACTTCTCTGAGTATCAGTTTGGCCTCAACTGAAAAATGGATATAATGTATGATCTTGCCAGGTGCAGTGCACATGCATATAATCCCAGCTGCTTAGGAAGCCGGGGCAGGAGGACTGCAAGCAAGGCCCTGCCTCAAAATGAAAAATAAAAATGGCTAGGGATGTAATTCAGTGTTAAAGTACCCTTGGGTTTAATCTGCAGTACCAAAAAAAAAAAAAAAAAAAAAAATCCTACCTCATAGAACTGATGAAAGGATTAAATGGGGTGCTACATATAATGCTCAGTGGCACATAATAAATCTTAATTATAATTTTTTATTACTTTGATGATAGTAGATAAAGCATGTAGGGTACCTGATATATAATAAGCAACTTGTTATTCAATAAACAATTTATTGAGTACTTTCATACAGTCAAGTTTTTATTGAGCATCTCTTTTGTACCTGTCAGTGTGCTGGGGACACAGCAGTGAGTAAGACACCCGGAGCCTCTGCCCAGCCAGGATGAGTGACTATAAACACAAGTAGTTACAATAAATGTGCTGAGTGACTGGAAAACAGAGGCAGGTGGCGGAGGCTGGCAGAGCCTCAACAACCACTGGGAAAGTTTGTGTAGTAAGGAGCCTTGGGAGGCTTTCTCGGAAAAGGGAAGTAACTTGTCCAAAGTCAAGGGTGGCCACGCTAGACTCCAACTCACAGCTCATTTAGAGTTCAGTGCCTCTGCTTTGCCTTTGCCACCCCTATACATCCCGAAGCCCCCTGCTAAAAATGCCACAGCCTCCCAAAGAAGGAGTCCCCACCCTACCATCACTTTTAGTGTGACACAGGAGTCCATCTTCACTTAATACCAGAGGAAAGAGGTATAAAAGGTGAAGTGACAGCCTGGGTCAGTCAGCATTCATTGGGTGCATTTTTTTTTTTCCTGTTTTAAGGTGCTAAAATATCTAGGACCAGAGCCAAGTGGAGACAGACTATACCATATGTTGGGTGGAGGAGACTGATGTCTCAACTTTTTATTTAGCAAACATTATCCCAGGTGAGCAAAATCTGCCTGCCTGCCTGCCTTTTGCAGTACTGGGGATCAAACCCAGGACCTCGCACCTGCTAGGCAAGCACTTTACCACTGAGCTACATCCCCATCCTTTTTTATTTAATTTTGAGACAAGGTCTTACTAAGTTGCCCAAGTTGGCTTCAAACTTTTAATCCTCCTGTCCCAACCTCTCTAGTAGCTGGGATTATAGGTGTGCACCACTGTGTCCAGCCAGAATCTGTTCTCTACCCTCCAGGAACTTAGAAATAAGGAAGTAGGTAATAATTAGTGTGATCAGACTCCATGCAGAAGTGGGTGGGGTATTATAGAGATACCCGACACAAGGAGTGTGTGGGCTGGGTGACCCCAGTGGATATTCAAGCTGGGGCTTGTAGGGTGAGGAGGAGTGGGTCAAGGGAAGTGAGGCATGTGCTTCTGGCTTTACTAATAAACCAGACAAGCTTGTCAAAAGTCACAGGCTGTGGCATGCTGGACAAACTAGAAAAACTTTAGCCCTGCTCAAACCTAGAAGGTGGGTAGTTGGAGACAAGGATGGCCACAGATCTGATGGGTATATGATAGGTTCCCAATAAACATTTGAGTGAATTAGGTGAATGGGAAAGGGGAGGAAGCATTCTAGAGACATTTCAGAACTGCTTCCATCTTTCCTTGGAGGTCCTAGTGCTTCTAGTCCAGGTTGGGCAACAAGGATGTGGGATAAATATCTTATTGTTGGCTTCTGGATCTTGGGAAAGCAATAGCAAGGTCAGGCTGTCCATGGAAGGGAGCAGAGGGGAATGAGGAGAACTTCTGCCATGCCACAGGGACATCTCTTCTAGTCTGAGGACAGCTACAGGCAAAGACCATGGAATCTCCTGCCCCCCTCTCTGACGTGGAGAAATCAGCCCCTTTCTGATGACTGATTTTCAGACCCAAGAAAAGCTTAAGCTCTTCTGAGAAAGGAAGGGTTATGGGGCCTTAGAAGATGTTCAGGGTGCAGCCAAGGCCCAAGGGTGCCAAGTTTCATACCCTCTCATTCTTGAAAGATGTCCCAGGATAGCACCTAAAGTAGAGCCTCCTGGTGAGGTCAGGCTACACAACTGAATCCCTGCCCTCTGGTTGTGTGAACTCACCGAATGTTCTGGCACTGCAGTTTTCCCGTCTACAAGTGGGGGCATTCTAATACCCAACTCAGGGCTGCTAGCAGAACCCCCAGGGTACCTGTGTGCCTGGGGATGCTAGGCAGGCTGCTCACAGAGCTCACCTGTTTCCTCTTATTCTTTATAGGGCTTAGCATCTGCACATCCTTCTTGGGCATCTCATGGGCACTGCTGGACTACCACCAGGCCTTGCGCACCTGCCTTCCCTCCAAGCCCCTCCTGAGCCTGGGCTCCTCTGTCATCTACTTCCTGTGGAACCTGCTACTACTGGGGCCCCGAGTCCTGGCGGTGGCCCTGTTCTCAGCCCTCTTCCCCCACTATGTGGCCCTGCACTTTCTGGGCCTGTGGCTGGTGCTGCTGCTCTGGATCTGGCTTCAGGGCACAGACTTTATGCCAGGCCCTGCCTCTGAGTGGCTGTACCGGGCGACAGTGGCCACCATCCTCTATTTCTCCTGGTTCAATGTGTCTGAGGGCCATACCCGAGGCCGGGCCACCATTCACTTGGCATTCCTCCTAAGTGACAGTTTTTTGCTGGCGGTCACTTGGGTGACTCATAGCACCTGGCTGCCTGTTGGGATCCCATTGCACATGTGGCTTCTCTTGGGCGGTGTCTGCTTACTTTTAGGTCTGGCTCTGCGCCTTGTCTACTACCGCTGGCTCCACCCTAGCTGCCGCTGGGAGCCTGACCGGGTGGATGGGGCCCGAAGTCTCTCTCCTTTGCCACACAGTCAGCTGCCTCAGAACAGGCGCATGATTCACTTGGCTCGGAACTTTTTCCCCAAGGCTAAGGATCAGGCTGCTTTGTCAGGGAAGGGAGAGGTGAATGGGGTCCTTTGAGGCAGGGTCAGACCAGCCTAGGGAGTTCACAGTGTAATAAAATGAGAAGGCCTGGGCCCTGGAGGGCCAAGGGTGCCAATTATTATGTAGGAGACACTTTTCTCCTTTTCCCCAACCAGTATAGCTGGTGTCCCAGAGCTTCCCATGGCTGGTATTTTCACCTTTCAGGTAATTGGTGGAAGTGCCATGCCACCCTTGTTTTCCTCATCTTGCCTAGAAGGCCCCAGGACACCTATGGGCTGGCTCTCTGGAATTTTTCCCTGTACTACCCCATTTGTTCAGTTCATTCAACAAATGTTTACTGAGAGCACTTTATGTGCTGGGAACATTTTTCCAACTGTGGAACCAGCTGCTGCTCTATAGTTTCATCCTCTCCCTGCTCTAGCCAATCCTAAGTAGGATCTCAAAGGCTGGTGGACCAACTCTGCACGGCCCCTGCCAGCACCTCCAGGGTCTTAGCACAGCTGTTTCAGCCTTGGCTCCTCCAGGGGCTGCTTTTTGCCCAAGTGCCTTGTGGGCCTGTGGTCTGGACCATGCACAGCCCATTGAGTATTTTTATTCTTTAGCCAGTGTACCTCCTACCTCAAAGTTGATGTGAGAGGAAGAGAATGTGTATATATACATGTTGCTGCCAGTGAGGACACGTGTTATTTTTGTTTAACAGTATTAATGTTATTATTAAAAACTTGTGCAATCCTCTGGTCTGTGTCGTTAAAGTCTACTACCTCTCCTGGAAAAAATGGATCAGGGATGTGGAATCACTTAAAATTGGAACACTCCAAATTTCAGGAGCTGGTGAGCCTGGGTGGGCTGGCCCACACATTCAGCAGGAAATCGAAACCTGGATCTGGGTGGACTTGGTGCTTTCTCTTACCACGGCTCTGCTGCTGGGCCTAGCGGGAGCAGCTACAAGCATCTTTAGGATTAGGAAGTATGAGAGGCCAGGTGCAGAAGGTTCTTTGTTGGGAGCTCTTTGAGGTTATATGGTAAGATCACTTAAGGGACATGGATGTGAGCAGTGGTCCCAGGAAGGTGGTCTTTTGTTGCTTGGAGGAGTCTGTGAAGACGGTTTTGTTACCACTGTGATGGCATCTGGAATAGTTTAGTTCTGTTATTCATTTATTATAGTAGAGAGACACAATAAACAGGATTACTTATTAAGATAGTGTTAAGTGCTAAAAGAAAAATAGAGCAGGGCGGGGAACGTGTTTATATGTTGGCAGTGGGAGTTAGCAACTTTAGAAAGAATGGCCAAGAAAGGCCTCCCTGAGGAACTGGTAATCCCTAAAGGTGAGGGAGAGAAGCTTTAGTAGTGACTGTAGCCTGTTGCTTATAAATGTGATAAGGAGCAGGACCTGGAGTCACTATTAAGATAAGGAAGATTGCAAACACTATTCCTGAGGACTGCTGTTCCGCTGGATGAAGGAGGACTTGTAGTGGTGTTGGTCTGAAGCTGAGGATTACCCAGAGCTGAAGGCTGGCACCAGGAAGAGGCTCCTGGAAGATGTTTTACATAGAATGTTATAGGAAGAAAGAATTTTGCAAATCCTACAGTCTTTGAGACTTCTGAATTTCACAGACCAGTCAAAAGGCTAACATGAGAATGGGCATGGTGGTGTACATCTGTAATTGCAGTGACTAGGGAGACTGAGGCAGGAGAATTGAAAGTTTGAGACCAGCCTGGGCAACATGGCAACACTAGGTCTCAAAAATAAAGGGCTGGCCAGGTGCAGTGTGCACACCTACAGTCCTAGTGGCTCGGGAGGCTGAGACAGGAGGATTCTGAGTTCAGAGCCAGCCTCAGCAACTTGGTGAGGCCCTAAGCAATTTAGTGAGACCCTGTCTCTAAGTAACCTGCAAAAGGGGGCTGGGGATGTGGTTAAGTGCCCCTGAGTTCAATCCTGGGTATCATAAATAAATAAATAATAAAGGGCTGGTCATATTATAGTGAAGTAACCACATCAATGGTGATAGCAGCTTAATTTACAATAGGTAAGCTATGAAACCAACCTAGGTGTCCTACAACAGATGAATGGATAAAGAAAATGTGGTACATATACACAATGGAATATTATTCACCCATAAAGAATGAAATTATGGCATTTGCCTGTAAATGGATGGAACTGAAGACTATCATGATAAGTGAAATAAGCCAATCCCCCAAAACCAAAGGCTGAATGTTCTGATATGAGGATGCTGACTCACAGTAGGGTTGAGGGGGATGGGAGAGAGGAGGAGTGGAGGTTCACTTGATTGGACAGCATCCAATGGGGGGAAAGGGAGAGGGGATAGGAATGGGAAAGATGGTAGAATGAATTGGACATATTTTCCTATGTTCATATATAAACACATGACCAGTGTAACTCCACATCATGTACAACCACAAGAATGGGAAGTTATATTCCATGATATGTTAAAATACATTTTACTGTTGGGCTGGGTTGTAGCTCAGTGGTAGAGTGCTTGCCTAGCACATGTGAGGCACTGGGTTCGATCCTCAGCACCACATTAAAAAAAATAAAATAAAGGTATTGTGTCCCTCTACAACTAAAAAAATATATATAAAAAATACATCCTACTGTAATGTATAACTAAAAAGAACAAATAAAAAATAAAAAATATATAGGGCTAGAGATGTAGCTCAGTGGTAGAGTGCTTGCTTAGCATGCACAAGGCCCTGGGTTCAATCCTTAGCAATGTGCATGTGCACGCGCGCGCGCACACACACACACACACACAAAGAAGTAGGTAGTATGCTATGATACTATGGTTACCAATTTAACATCAGCAAAAAAGGTCATTAAAAACACTGATCTTACATCTTCATCATCACATAAAGGATATAATCATCTTTTAATTGAATATATTAAGTCACTGTCATTTTCCTTCATTCATTCAGGGTCAAGACCTAGAGAAGGTAGAGGTTTGGCCAAGATTTAGTGCCAACACTTGCCTTGGAATAGGCCTTAGAGATTTCACCAAAATAGTAAAATACTACTTTACTTTTCTGCCACACTACTGTTATATGCAAAGACAAGGCTCAGGGGAGTAGCCATATTTCCCAATAGAAGACCTAGTGTTTTAGGCAACTCCTCATCCCGCCTCAAAGTCCAAAAAGATGTGCTTCTAACTATTTTGGGATAAGCTCTCATTTATACTGCTTAGATGAAACTGTCAAATGATGGTAAATTCAATGTATTATAGCATACTACCTAAAAAACTATGGAATTTGGTAGTTGATTCATTTTTGTGAGAGAGGGTATTTTTTTTTTTTTTTTTTTTTGTGGTGCTGGACATATAACTCAGAATGTGGTGCAGACTAGACAAGGGCTCTATCACAGCTACACCCCAGCCCCATTTTTATATATTTTTAAAGTTTACAGCCTCAAGAATTTTAAGCCTGGAGTGGTGGCTCACTGTAATTCCAATAGCACAGGAGGAGCAGGTTCAAGGCCAGCCTCAGTGATTCAGCAAGGCTCTAAGCAACTTACTGATACCTTGTCTCAAAATAAAAGGGCTGGGGATGTGGCTCAGTGATTAAGTGCTGCTAGATTCACTCCCCAGTCCAGGAGTGGGGCAGGGAAGAATTTTAAAAAGATGAGTGTGACATTACTTGCAAATAGATACTTAAGATTGCCATCAAGGATTTTTCATATGTAGAGAAACTTGTTTTTGAAGATTAAAAAAACCTCCTGAATTGCTGTTTTTTACCTGCCATTAAACACTTGTAAGAGAAATGTGCATGCTTTATTAATTATATTAGGGTGAGATGGAGATGTTCATTTACTCTATGGGCTTAGAAATCGACCAGCACTCTAATGTACACTTACAACTGAAAAGGGATGTAAGCAACTATCAGGTTTTCTTCAACCATTCAGTTGAAAATCGGCATTTAAATATGAAAATATTTAATAAATAGAATAAAGGCAGCTTCCTATTTTCTGGGCAAATTGATTTTGGGGAAAAACACAATTTATAGTCTGACATGTATGGTACTTGGAAATAGAACCTAATTCTAATTTCCTTCACTGAATAAAAGGCAAAAAGCCTTTTTGAATCTGAAGAAATGAAATAAAAAGTAGCTGATGTGACATGAAATCAGGCCAAATCACAGGAGGTTGATATCAGTTTGTCAGTTTTATTGCTTTTGTTAAGCTCAACACAGCAAGTATTGATTTTTCTCATTAATAATTAAAGTTCAGCACATTTGACAGCAAATGAAATTTCTTATCATTCCAGTTCTAAACCTTAAAAAGCAATGCCATTTAGAAACATTTCAGAAATAAATGCTCCCTTGCAAACTACTTAAAAATATTTATTTTAATTTCCCCATGTATGCTTATTTATACCAAGTGGTTAGTCTTACTTTCTTGGTGAAATTAGTGACCCACTTATTGAAAAGGTGACATCTTTCTAATGACCTCTTCAGAATACTTATGAAGTCCTGATGAGGAGCCGCATGGCTGACCAACTGAGCCGATCCTATTTAGAAAAGACACAGGAGAAAACTGTATAGAAAATAAAAACTTTATTTTTTTCAAGTTTATAAGATAGTTCCCATTACATATAACATTATGGTCAAGGATTCTACAGCCACGAATGCCCGCAGTCACATAAATACATCCAATCCAATCAATGCCTTTCCAGTTAAAAGAGGCATCTGAAGTCCAGAAAGTCATGTTTGGAGTAGAGGTCGTCCTTAATGGGATGGCTCCTGTCAGTGCATTAGGAAGCAGCCACGGAGCCTTGCTTGCTAGAGCTGACTCAGAGCAGAGGAAGGGACAGACGGCCCATTTTCAGGGTTGGGATACAACTCAATTTTCCCTCTTGTGGTTAAGATGTTCTACAATCTCAGAATTCTGAGATTTGGCTTCTATAGTGTATATATACCTGGGGAGTTCTAACTTTCAGCTGAAAAAGGAAACCAATTTAGTGGTAAGAAATAGAAGCTTGCTGAAGGAGGG
Source organism: Callospermophilus lateralis (assembly GCF_048772815.1). Classification (NCBI taxonomy): domain Eukaryota; kingdom Metazoa; phylum Chordata; class Mammalia; order Rodentia; family Sciuridae; genus Callospermophilus; species Callospermophilus lateralis. The sequence goes on along the minus strand of NC_135311.1, from coordinate 124,360,435 downwards.
GCCCTAATTATTCCTTGCAGAGGAGTGAGGAGAGGCAGGCCCCAAGGTCACCTCTTGCTGGCCTAGGCATGGCTCTCCCAAGAAGAGGGGGTCAGGCTCTACCCTGTACTCCTCTGTCAGTCAGTGGCACTGACACCATTCAAGGTAGCGAGCATCTAGAAGCTCCATGTGCTGCAGCTCGAGTCTGCTAACCAGATCTACTTGGAGCTGTGGAGTTTGTATAAACTGCGAACAAGCTGTGGCAAGAGTCTCTTGGGACATTAGCTTTGTCCCCCAACTTGTGGAGCAGAAGACAGGCACACCCCAAATCAAACAAAAGCCCAAATAGGCATCTAAAATCTGCAGCAGGTGTCCATTCTCCTGGACACCACCAGCTGCTCCAGGGGCAATGGACAGGGTGACGCTAAGGCACGATCAGTTTTACATTCGAAAGTCAAGCCACCTCTTATCCCGGGGCACACCAACACCTCCAGAGTCATTAATTAACAGTCCTCACCGTAAGATGTCCAGACCACTTTATGGAGCCACAGTGCCTGGCTGGGGGAGGACTCCTCATCTGGCTAATTTCATGTGCACTTTTTCCAGTGAAGAGGGCTTCCCCTTGATGAAAGGACTCAGCCTCCTTTGGCCTCAGCTTCCAACTGAGTTCTTGATATTACCCACTTATTTTCCTTTCCAGGGCTTTGTGCCAAGGAAGAGAAGACGGTAAGAAGGGGAATGTTCCTTGGACAATTTCTCTTTGTGGAGATAGATAAGTTCCTGCTTTATGTCTGCTCGCTGAATGAGGGTAGAAGCCACCAGAAAGGTGTAGAGGCTCCTCTCACCTCTTGGTCACACTCAAGTTCCTTTTGGAAAGAGCTAGGCAGGGGCAGTCAGACCAAGAGGAAAAAGTTCATTAAAAAAAAGAGTCCAAGTCATATTCTAAAATAAATAGCCCGCCACAGGTGGGAAAAAGGAACATTTGTGTGTTACCTATATGTGAGTGGGTGCCATTGTGCAGCCTCATAATCCTGAAGCACAGCACAGCACAGCACTGCAGGTGGTCTTTCTCCAGGGGAAGAAACCAATAGCTAAACTGGCAATGTGGGGAGGGTCTGAGGCATTAAAGTAAAACCCACTCTAGAATTTTCTGAGATGGACCATCAAGCAAGGTGGCCAGCTGTGCTGAACACACAGACCCAGAAGGTCTGCCTCAGACTCCATCTCCCTCCTTCCACACCAATCTGGAAACAAGCCCAAGGTGACCAAGTGACAGAATAGACTTCAGCTCCTCTCTCAAAACTTCCTTTCTAAACTCTGATTTATGAAGCATTGTCCATCAGTTCTGAAGAAATGTGTGTGCCAGCCTTGCTGTTGCTCTCTGGGTGACCTGGCACTCTTTGTGCTACTGTATCTCTAGAAATGGGTGCAGAGCATCTCTGGGGATAAGCAATTACAATTGGGGTTGGTCAAGGAACTCCTCCCGAGGACCAAGGCTGCTTCTTTGAGTTGCTTATATAACCACCTCTTTCAGTTCTAGCAGAAGTTTCTCACATCTGAATAGGTACCCAAGTTGGTCCTGGAGGGATGGGGCATCCAATAAACATGGATGGGTTAGAAGGCTGGAACTAGGGCCTGGATCCTCACAATTCCCAAGAGGCAGGCTGAGAGATGCTCCTGCACTTGGCCCAGTCTCTGGGCCAGCACTCTCATTTAAATCAGGAAAGTCTTTCTGATCTCTTGGCTTCCCATTTTAGAATGGGATTTGAGAAACAGGGCATTCCATGGGAAACTGGGTTTGATTACAGAAATATGATCTCTAGTTCCAGGCAGAGATCTGGGTACATATATGCCTGGGACACCCTGCATGTGGCTGAAGAGCTTCCTTGAAGAAGTAGTTATAAGCCTGTTCTTAGACTTGGTTTGAATTGAATCCAATGGGCAGGGACTGGCTAGAGATGCACTGAGGTGGATGTGAAGTGCAGAAGGCAGCAAGGGGTCAGAGCCCAGCATCTGTGGGAAAAGGTGCTTCTCTGCAGAAGGAATAGGTGGAATCTTCCTGTCTCAAGAGCCAAAATTCCAATAAGCCTGAGTCCTCTCTCTCCAGTCTGGAGGCTAAGCTTCTTGGGATATAGCCTTTGAATTAAGTTGAAGGCTTAGGATTTATTCCCTAAGGGAAAGAGATTCCAGGGTAGTGCCACATGGTTAAAAAGGAAGAGGGACTGGCAAGGGGGTTGAGGCTTGCAGGATGGGAAATGCCAAAGTCCAGTGCTCCGCAGATGGAAAGAAACCATCCTGGAGAACAGACCACTGGAGCAGCCAAGGAGGTGGTGTCGACACAGAGAGGTATTTTTGATATTTCAATTACTGTTTTCATGAAAAAATTACATGTCCCTTTCTTGCTAGAAAAAGAAAAAGGGGGGGGGATCCTGCTTCAGAGACCAGACCCTTACCTATAAAAATAACATACACATTCACTGGAAAGAAGTTCTACAGCTAAGAAGATCCTAAAGACTGCAAGAGATGTTCTTAAAAAAACTCTGCTGCATTTATCCTATCACAAGAGCAGTTCTCTGTCTGGTCATGGACTAAGAGTACAACTCTGCCCCCAAAATTTCCTTTTTTTTTTTTCCCATTCTTTGAAACAAAATAGAAGAAATGTAAGTACTGTAGCTGCAGTAGTCAGTCCACTGTGCTCTTATCCAACTGTCTCCTGCATCTGTACAAGGATAAACACAGAGCTGCAGCTCACTCATAGCAAAAATTGCAGTTGTTGGTTCTGATTGTGTTCTCGCCAGCATTCCATGGAGAGAGAAAAAGAGAAAGAGGGAGGGAGAGAAGGATGGGAAGGAAGTTCCCAGTTGGTTCTGGCCTCTGGCTCCCTTCAGGAATGAAAAAGGAGCTCATGAGGAAGACTCCTCATTTCAGTTCTTAGAGAAAATCAAGCTCCAAAGCCTGGTGAAGGGACACTAGGTCTCCATGATTTGTGATCCTCCAGAAAGGCATATTGTGCTGGAAGAGAGGGAGGACAACTGGTTAATTTAATTTCTTTAGGGAGCTTCTACTTACCCATACACCTTTCTCCACAGCCCTTTCTCTGAGGTGCTTGGTAACTAATTACCCTGACCCATCTCATAGGGCTGCCATAAGGGTGAATTAAGTCATGTTTACAAGAACCCTGTACATTATAGGATATTTTATACATGGGAGGGATTTTTATCGAGCTTGAGTAGTAACTGTGTTTTCATGCTCCAACTATTATATGAGGTCTTCAGGATCATATAAAATAACCCAGATAAATTAGAATTAATATAAGACTACATTATCAAGACAATTTTCTACAAATTTTAGATCTATAGGGCCCAAATACTGTCCATGTCCAAGAAGCAGAATCTATAGATCCAGGAAATAACAGTCCCATATCATGTAGTCAGAATCATGTCAAGAATATTGTGTGGTGTTCTGGAAGTCACAAACTCAAAGGAAGACTTAGATACACCCAAGTACTGGAAACCATGAACCATGAAGTTGAAGGCAATTATTTTTACTGATCGTCTTATTCAAATGGGTTCCATGTTCCTCAGAACACTGAGGTCCTAGAACACAGTTCTTTTGACACATGGCAGTTTTTTTCAGGTCAGTGGCTCATGTGTAGTATTTAAAAGGCTATAGTAGCCGGTGCATGTAATCCCAGTGGCTTGGGAGGCAGAGGCAGGAAAATAGCGAGTTCAAAGCCAGCCTCAGCAAAAGCGAGGCACTATGCAACTCACTGAGTCCCTGTCTCTAAATAAAAATACAAAATAGGGCTGGGGAGGTGGCTCAGTGGTCGAGTGTCCCTGAGTTCAATCCCTAGTACCAAAAAAACCAAACCAAACCAAAACAAAACAAAATAAAAAAACGATACAGCGTACAGAAAAGGAAGCAGACTTGTTATGCTACATTCAGGAACGCCAGGCTAGGACCAGTGTGTGAAACTTAAGAGAGAAATTTTTGTCAAATGGAAGGAGGAACACCCTATCCTCACTCTTGGATACCTATTCACGCAGGGCCGGAGTTCTCTGTCAGAGAGGCTGTGGTAAAGATCCTTCACAAGGAGGAGGCTGAATTGGATAAAGCACTAAGGCATTTTTCAGTGGGTATATCTAATTTTATTTTATTCTTTAAAAAAATACTTATTTTTTTTTGTTTTAGGTGGATACAATATCTATTTTATTTTTATGTGGTGTTGAGGATAGAACCCAGTGTCTCATATGTGTTAGGTGAGCACTCTACCACTTGAACCACAACCCTAGCCCTTATTTTATTCATTTTTGTGGTGCTGGTGATGAACTCAGGGCCTCATGAGTGCTAGGCAAGCGCTCTAACACTGAGCTACATCCCTAGCTCCTAATGGGTACATTTTATGGTACATGATTACAGACGAGAGCTTAGAGATGTTGGCTCTGCTAATGACTCTTTTTTCTCCCCAACTTTCTTCTATAGACTGAGAAGTACTGACACTTTCATTCAGTATTGTCTTCCCCAAAGAGGGTAACAAGAAGTACTTTAGAATCAAAGCTTCAGTGACTATATATGTGAAAAAGAAAAGGTTCCTGAATAGCTAATAATAGTAGTAAATGAAAACATAGTAAAGCAGGTGGCACAAGCTTGTAATCCTAATGACTTAAGAAACCAAGGCAGGAGGATCACAATTTAAGACCAGCCTAGGTGACTTAGTGAGACTCTGTCTCAAAATAAAAAATACAAAAGGATGAGGATGTAGCTCAGTGGCAGAGCACCACTTGGTTCAATCCCCAGTACCAGAAAAACAAGAAACAAAGGAAAAGAGAAGGGATGATGTGAGTTGGAACCTGTACAGTGATGGGGTTACCATTAGAACAAACTTTCTGGGGCTTAAAAGCAGGAAGGACTTTCTCTACAAAAACAACTCCAAAATGATTGAGCTGTTTTTGTTGTTTGTTTATTTTCTGAAATTCTGAAGCCCGAAAAAGTCAGAATGATTTGCCTTCTTGCAATTAAGTCTGATGCTTAAGGTGTTGCCTTCTTAGATGAAGACAAAAGATGGGGCCCATATCTCAGGTTTAGTGATGGGAAATCCCTGTAACAGGTCTGGAAGCTTTTAAGATTTTTGAGTTGGCAGGAAGGAGGGGGTAGAGGATTTACCAATTTAGAGGGAAAACTCCATTTAAGGAAAAAAAAAAAAAAACTATTGTCTTTCTCTTTCTTTAGAAGAAGATGGGAGAGGAAGAGAAGAGAAACACTACTAATACAAAATAGATTGCTAAGATTTTGTAGTTTCTTTAAAAAACATTTTTTGGTTGTAGATGAACACAATATCTTTATTTATATTTATTTTATGTGGTGCTGAGGATTGAACCTAGTGCCTCACATGTGCCAGGCAAGTGCTCTACAAATGAGACACAACCCCAGCCCCAATTTTGTAGTTTTTACCATTTTCCTAATTGCTCCATACACAACCAGACCTTTTTTTAAAAATCAGTTACCTGTTTGGCAGCAATTTCTTCATCTCGTCCATCTCCAATCACTACATATGTGACTTTCTTTCCAAATCTTGACACAATTCTCTCAAAGCAACTCTCCTTACCTGAATGAAAAATGGAAATTTCCTATTAGGATATTTTTCTCCTATCTTCTTTTCAGTACCAGGGTTTGCTGCTACATTCACCTGTCAGTGCTTAACAGACTAAGTGGCACTATAGTTTATTTGGTGGGAGTTAGGGGTGGAAGCCAGAGATCCAGTAGGCCCCTCTGTCCAAAGACTGAGAAACTGTGTCATTACAACAACAACTTATTTTAGGCTTTACATTGATGATGAAGTTCCTAAGATCTTAATGTAAAGGATTTTCTAAAAATGGGAAAAGATGGGCCTAGGCTGTGTGACTGCTCTGAATCAGCTTTCTTCCTGAATATACTTCATATATCTCCTGTATTTTATATCTTACAAAATACCTTTCTATTATTTCTTCACTTAATTCTCAAAATAATCTAGTGAGATACCATTCCTTACTTTTCAGATAATCATGGGACTTTATAGGTTTGGTGACTTGTTCCAGATTACAAACAAGGTAGTAGCTAGAATTGGGATTTGAAACCCAATTCCCAGCCCTGGGAATTGTGCCATGATGTACCATGGCACAATTGCCATTATTATGCCACAACGAATTATTATTATTTTTTTTTAAATTTTGAGACAGGGTCTTGCTAAATTGCTGAGGCTGGCCTCAAACTTGTGATCCTCCTATCTCAGCCTCCTCTGCTGCTTGGATTACATGGTAATTTAATTTTGATAAGAAATAAAAGTGAAACCATAAGGTCCTGATTTATTTAGAAATAAATTACAGATAAAAAAAAGTCATTTCCTTCCAATTCTTCATTTTCAGAAATGGTCTTGGTCATAGGTCTTATGGGAGGAGAGTGAGAATAAAACAGAAAAAAGTGACCAAGTAATATGGCAACTGCATTTGCCACATCTGGAATTTCCTCACTTACTATACTTTTTGGCTGCAACTGAGATATTGAATCACTAAAACTGATCTTGGGAAATAAGTGACAGAAATCTACTGCAGACAGTTCTTTTTTTAAAATGTATTTTTTTTTAGTTGTAGGTGGACAGAATATCATTATTTTATGTGGTGTTGAGGATCGAACCCAGTGTCTCACACATGCCAGACAAGTGCTCTACCACTGAGCCACAACTCCAGCCCTACTGCAGACAATTCTAAGGAAAACTGCAGTGTATCAAAATGCAGATTTCACACCAAGTGACATTGTGGACACCTTCTCAAGCCCTATTTCCTGCAGCTGGCTAGAAGATAGGACACACCTCACATGCCCACAGAATGGCAGGATCTGTGGGTCATCTCACATCCAGTGCAACAGAACACTTGGCGATCAGAACATGCTTCTGCACAGGGCCCAGTCTCTGGCACACACTACACAAGAAATGTTTGTTGGCTCTGTGGTGAATGCAAAAATGAATACTTGTATTTCGTGAAAGAATAAACAGCCTAATAATATTTAAAAAAATGCAAATTTCATCTGGAACCTGACACCTAAAACCTGCACACGATGACATTGTGGGAAAGATACTTTCTGGGTGTAAATAAAAGGAAATCAAATCCCTTCTTGCTCTTTGTTTGTTTTGTTTTTGTGGTGCTAGGGATCGAATCCATGGCCTTTTGCATGTGAGGCAAACTCCTTACCAACTAAGCAAAATCCCCAGCCCCTTCCTTCTTACTTTTTTTTTTAGCCTTTTTTTAAATTTTAAATATTCATTTATTTTTAGTTGTAGTTGAACACAATACCTTTGTTTTCATTTATTTTTATGTGATGCTGAGGATCAAATCCAGAGCCTTGCACATGCTAGGTGAGCGTTGTACTGCTGAGCCACAACCCCAGCCCGCTTTAGCATCTATTGTATTTTATTTCCCTGCTTCTGCCTGCTTCAGTTAAGTAAGGTCCTAACTTTGCTTCCTTCTTCATCCTGCTGCATTAATCTCATTCTTTGTTCTTGCCAGATGCAAAAGTACTTTGCACCAGGGTTCCTTTGAAAAGATAAAGGTGCTGCCTCCTCAAGATATCTGACAGTCATCTGCTGGAAAATGACTGTAATACATAACAAAGACTGATCTAGAAAGACTATATACCTCTATACTTAGAAGTCCTGCTTGATCATCTGAGCATATACAAGCCAATGTGGCATCTAAAAACAGATGGATGGTCTCCTGAACCAGACTCTAATCCACTCTGGGTTTCAGTCTTTATAACACAAGGCTTGTTTTAGAGCACTCAGGTGCTTTCAGTGCTAATATTTCATAATAGCACAGTCATACCTTACATTCTGAGGAAGCATTCAAATGTTGTTTGCTGAGTAAATGCATATTAATCTCACACATAGTTGAGTGTAGGGCTGTAGTCCATATATTGAACCCTGATTTAGTTGAAACATTAAATAATTGAACTAATAATGAATATTTATTACATTCAAGGTGCTGAAGAGAGCCATTACACCTTTAAAAATTAAGCCAAGTCTCCAAACCCACAGTCTAATGTGATCTGTCTATAGAAAAGAACTTGAGTTTGTTTTCAGACTTTCTTCCAAGACCTAGCAAAATCAACCTCATATTTAAGGTTGAGGACCCAAAGACATTCTCACTGTCCTGGAATGCACTGATCAAGGATGAAATGTCTGTAAATGAATGTCCCCTCTAAAAGGACTAAGAGACTAATAAGAGAGTTATTAGTTCAAATAAGCAAGCTACACACATTAAAAAAAAAAAAAAAAAAAAGACTCCAATGAAGTTGGTAAAATACTTGTATTTACATTTCAGAACAATCCTGGGCTTTTCTGTCCAGGAGGAAAGAGGCTAGTCAGTTTAACAAAAGTCTAATAACTGAACGTGGTGAACTGTAAGATCAACCAAACCTTTGGAGAATATTAGTTCCTGGGTTTTCTCTATCAAAATCACTGATATTTCCAGAAATGATTCTGAGAATTCTCTATGGTGTCTAAGATCACAGAATGAGAATCATAATTTTCAAATTATTTCAGAGGAACTGAAAAATATCTCCTTGCTCCCATTTCACTGTACTGTGGAGGAAGCCTCAAAACTCTCACTGCAGTCCCCATGGCATCAGATCCCACTGCAGCTCTGCAGGTTAGCTGTGGGTAAACTGAGTCTGAGGAAATTCACCAAACAAGCACAATTACTGTAAGAGAATAAAATCATTTCCAGTAGTTTGATGAGCCTGGGGATACCGGTACTCGGTATAATGAGGACCACAGAAAATCTACCTCTCAGGTGTGGGAAGCTCATAATGAGTGCTCTGGGTTCTTATGAAGTGCACAATCAAGTAGCAGCAACAGTGGCTGTATCTGAAGGGAGCTTTCAGGTCCATTTCCCCTCTACCCAGTCCCTTGTAAACAGAATATTCAACCACATGAAAAAGTATGGAGAATAAACAACAACAACAACAAAAACAAAGTAATAGGTACTAACTAACTAAGCTACCTGCTAATAACTCAGTTCTGTCAAATCTCAACACTTCAACAACAGCTGTAATCCTAGTGAGTTGGGAGGATGAGACAGGAGGATCGCAAGTTTAGGCCAGCTTCAGATCTTAGCGAGACCTTCAGTAACTCAGCAAGACCCTGTCTCAAAAAAATAAAAAGGACTGGTGGTAAAGTGCCCTTGGGTTCAATCTCCAGTACTAAAACAAAAGCCAGGCATGGTGGTGCAAGCCTATAATTCCAGTGACTCAGGAGGCTGAGGTAGGAGGACCACACATTCTAGGTCAACCTCAGCAACTCAGTGAGATTCTGTTTCAAAAAGGACTGGGATAAAGTTAAATGGTAAAATGCCTCTGGATTCAATTCCCAGTATCAAAAACAAAAACAAACAAAAAGCTCTTAACATTTCACTACTGCTTTAGATTAGAACAATAAGATATTACAGATTTACTTGGAATTTACTATGTACCCCTAAAAGTGCAAACATTTTAAAACCTTCATATAAATGTTAAATATATTTTATGTTAACTGCAATGTGTTTGTGTTCAACACTTTTTCACCCTACTCCTTCCACACTTCACAGGTGTTATTGAAATTATAATTTAGTTTATTGACTAAACTCTGGGTACTGAATCTAGAGCCTCACTTGTGCTAGGCCAGGGGTCTACCACTGAGCTACATCTCTAACCCTTGTACATTTACTTTTTTGTTTTTTGGGTACTGGGGATTGAACTCGGGGGCACTCAACCACTAAGCCACATAACCAGCCCTATTTTGTACTTTACTTAGAGACAGGGTCTCACTGAATTGCTTAGCACCTTGCTTTTGTTAAGGCTGGCTTTGAACTCTCAATCCTCCATCTCAATGTCTTGAGCAGCTGGGATTACAGGCTCTTAGTTCATTTACTTTTAACTACAAAATAGTATTTTATTGTTTGAATATTTCTATTTACCTATTTTCTGTTCATGGACAGGTTCAAAATTAATTACTTTCTATTATAAATAATCCTTGCACATGTCTTATTATGCATGTGAGATTATGCAAGTGCAAGGGTCAGGAAACTTTTTTTGCAAAGAGTCAGGATAGATATTTCAGGCTTTGTGGGTCATATGTCTCTGTTACACCTATTCAACTCTGCTTGCAGTGTGAAAGCAGTTATATATGTGAAACTGCATAGTCATAAGGTCATGCACATCTCAAGATGCTTTTATGGATTTGCAGGAGTTCTTTATGGATTCTGTGTGCAAACTGTCAATAAATGTGTTACAAATATCTTCTCTCCCAGTCTGTGACTCTCAATGTATAAAAAATTAAAAGCTTCATGGAATCAAACTGTTCTTTTTTTTTTTTTTCTTTTTATACATCTTGACTTTTGTAAAAGACATTAAAGATACTCTTCTATATTTCCTTTTGAAAAATTAAAAAGTTTTGCTTTTCATGCTAAATTTTTTGGCATTAGAGATTGAGCCCAGAGGCACTTAACCACTGAGCCACATCCCTAACCCTTTTCTATTTTTCAATTTTGATACAGGTTCTCACTAAGTTGTTTGGGGCCTCAAATTCCTAAATTCCTGAGGTTGGCTTTGAACTTGGGATCCTCCTGCCTCAGTCTCCCAAGTGACTGGGATTACAGGTGTGAGCTCATGTTAAATTTTAATCTACCTGGAATTTAACTTACTCTTTCTCAGCCTCCATTACCATAACATGGTCCAAGCCAGTCATGATCATAGGTTGAACTACTCCAGTAACCTCCTAACTTGTCTGCCTCAAACCCCACACATCAGCCAAGACTAATCTGTTGAAAGTTCAAGTCCAATCATGTCACTCTTCTCAAAACCTTACAACAGGGGCTGGGGTTGTGGCTCAGTGGTAGAGTGCTCGCCTAGCACATGCGAGGCCCTGGTTCAATCCTCAGCACCACATAAAATTAAAGATATTGTGCTCAACTATAAAATAAATATTAAAAAAACCTTACAACAACATTTCTTTTTTTAAAATACCTTTTTTTAGATAGATAGAAACAATATTTTTATTTACTAATTTTACTAATTTTTCTGTGGTGCTGAGGATCAAACCCAGGACCTCACACGTGTGATGCAAGTGCTCTCCCACTGAGCTACAACCCCAGCCTCTTATAACAGTATTTCATTTAATAAGGCCCTACAGAACTCTCCCCACTCTCCTTCAACTTCTCTGACCTATTTATTACTATTCTTTTCTCCCTTGCACTTCTTTGAAAATGCCTCCAACCTTTCCACTTTTCATTTCCTCTTCTTGGTTGGCTGTTCTCTGGAAAACTGCTAAAGGCTCATTCTCTCATCTTGTTTAGGTCTTTGTTCAAAAGATATCTACCTGTAGACAGAGGCTTTCCCTAGTCCTATTTAAAATATGACCCTAGAGGGGAGGGGGCATAGTAGAGGATAGGAAAGGCAACAGAACACAACAGACACTAGTATGGCAGTATGTAAACAAGTGGATGTGTAACCGATGTGATTCTGCAATCTGTATACGGGGTAAAAATGTGAGTTCATAACCCACTTGAATCAAATGTATGAAATATGTCAAGAACTATGTAATGTTTTGAACAACTAATAATAAAAATTAAAAAAAATAAAATAAAATAAAATATGACCCTAGGGCTGGTGTGTTAATCTGTTTAGTAAGTACTTCTTGATTTTTATGACTTCCTTCATAAATTCTCATTTTATGTGAGAAAACTGACTATATCAAGAAAAAAGACAATTTGCCTATAGTAAAAGCTAGTAACTGAGGGAACCAGACTTAAATCCTAGTCCTTCCTTTTTATTTTCTTTTTAAAAAACTGTGGTAAAATATGTGCAACACAGTGAGAACCCATCTCTTAAAAAAAAAAAGTATAACCTAAAATTTCTCCCTGGGTTCAGTCCTCAGTGTTGCCAAAAAACAAAAACACCATAAAATTTACTAATTTAATCTTTAAAACTTTTTTTAGATTGTGGTACAAAAACACATAAAATCCTCCACTCAGCATTTTTTAAATGTAGTGTTGGTGCACATTGTTGTGCAACAGACCTCCAGAAGTTTCTATCATGCAAAACTAAAATTCTAACCCATTAGACAACAACTCCCTATTTCCTTCCAATCCCTAGTACCAATGTTCTACTTTGTTTCTAAGAGTTTTACTATTCTAGGTATCACATATAAATGGAATCAATATTTTCTTTTTGTGACTGTCTTATTTTACTTAGCAAGGTTTATCTATGTTGCAGTGTGTGACAGAATTCCTTTTCCTTTTAGGCTGAGTAATAGTTCAATTATGACAGTCACAACACATTTTGCTTATCTATTCATCCACTGATGGGACACCTGGTTTGCTGCTTTTTCTTGGCTATTATAAATAATCCTGTTATAAAAATGGGTATGTAGGGCTGGGGATATGGCTCAAGCAGTAACGCGCTCACCTGGCATGCGTGGGGCACTGGGTTCGATCCTCAGCACCACATAAAAATAAAGATGTGTCCACCTAAAACTAAAAAATAAATATTAAAAAACTCTCTCTCTCTCTCTTAAAAAAAAATGGGTATGTAAATATCTCCTTGATACCCTGCTTCTGGATATTTGGACACAACTCAAGAATCTGAGCCCCAATTCTTCTGCATATTTACCCAGAAGTAGGTATATGCGGATCATATAGTATTCCTATTTTAAAGTTTTTTTGAGGAACCATCATACTGTTTTCCATAGCAGTTGCATAATTTTACAATCTCACCAACAGTGCACCACAATTTCAATTTTTCCTTTTTCACATTCTTTTCAACACTTATTATTTTCTGTTTTTTTGGTAACAGTCATTGTACTGGGTGGAAGAGATTTTAACTATACTTAAGTATACAATTTAGTCCTTGATATTTAATCCAGTGCTTTTCCTATCATATTTTCCTATCATACTACATATTCTATGTGAAAAAGAGAAACTTGAAATGATGCAAAAAAAAAAAAAAAAAGATTTCAAGGATAGAAATTATGTTCTTTCAAATATGATAAAAGAAAGAAGTATATTCATGTGAATTGTTAGCTGTGAGTTCTTGAGTGAGCAACATTAACTGCCAAGCCTCAAATACCTCATTGGAAATGTCAGACAACTGTTGTATAGATATTATATACGAAGTGTCTCACAGATGAACTGGTAAATAATATACAAATAGTAGAAAGTTTTATTGTAAGGCCAGTGATGAGAAAGAGAATAGAAACCATACCAATTTTGGTAGCACTATAGATGTTTTCAATAGGAAATATTTCTCCTAGTCCATATAGGAGAACCTTGGCCAGGGCTGGAACCAGCTGGGTGGTTGTGATCAGAACATTCACACAATTCTTTCTAGAAGGGAACAAGAAGGAAAAGAAAAATGTGAAACTAAACCAATCTAGGAGCAAGAATTCAAATGGGCCAACTTTTTATGATCTAACTATCAAAAACTAATCTCAAAGTAAGGTATTATTAGTGAATGCTCTTAAAACTTCAGTTTTCTTTTCTTTTGGTAGTGGGGACTAAATTCAGGAGTCCTTTACCACTAAGCTACACCCTAGCCCTTTTAATTAATTAATTAATTAATTAATTAATTTTTTTTTTTAAGTTGTAGTTCGACACAATATCTTTATTTATTTTTATGTGGTGCTGAGGATCAAACCCAGTGTCTCACACATGTGAGGCGGGCACTCTACCAATGAGCTACAGCCCCATCCTCCTTTTTATTTTTAGAGAATGGGTCCCCCTATGTTGCTGAGGCTTCCCTTGAACTTGCAATTCTCCTACCTCAGCCTCCTGAGTAGCTGGGATTACAGGCATGCACCTCTGTGCTCAGTTCAGGTTTTATTTTCTAGATCAAAGGGCAGAGATAGTGTTTGTTTATTTTGTCTTTCAGTAAACAAAGAGCAGCAACTTGATCCATGACTTATTTCCCTGCTGACCATGCTGTAGCTTACTTAGTCACTGATATTATACATTATGAATTACAACAGAGGTCTCACTTAGTGTTCTATTTAATCTAAATATAATTTAGTCCATAAATGAGATGATTTAAATTCTCTTTGCTCTTCACACAACAGCTACTCAGATTCCAGAATACATATTAATTCCATGAGTACTTTACCTTCACTGGATATCGACCCCTCAGTGTCAGTTTTACTGTTTATTTGGTTGTGGATTTTGAATTATTGCTTTGAGAGAAGGTATAGATATGGCTGCATTTATTTCCTAATCTTAAGCCTCAAGCTGATATCTCCTCATTATGCTTTCCTTCTTTTGAATCTTTCCTTCTTGAGTGGGCCTAGGTACATTTCCTGAAACTGTGATATGCCTCCTACTTGTATTCTTTGATTTTTTTTATCTCCTGGGTGGAGATTATAGGTGAGTTTTAGTTTGTAAGCAAAAACCAAGGGAAAAGAAAAAGGATTTATGGGCTGGGATTGTGGCTCAGCGGTAGAGCACTCGCCTAGCACGTGTGAGGACTTGGGTTCGATCCTCAGCAACATATAAAAATAAATAAACAAAATAAAGATATTGTGTCCAACTACAACTAAAAAGAAATAAAATATTGAAAAAAAATAAAAGGGGGCTGGGGATGTGGCTCAAGCGGTAGTGTGCTCGCCTGGCATGCGTGCGGCCCGGGTTCGATCCTCAGCACCACATACAAACAAGGATGCTATGTCCGCCAAAAATTAAAAAATAAATATTAAAATTCTCTCTCTCTGTCTCTCTTTCTTTAAAAAAAAGAAAAAAAAAGAAAAAGGATTTCACACATAAATGTTCTCTTAAAATTCTAGGGTGTGGGCTGAGGTTGTAGCTCAGAGGTAGAGCGCTTGCTTAGCAAGGGTGAAGCACAGGTTTAATTCTTGATACCACATAAAAACAAATAAATAAAAAATAAAAATTAAACTCTTAAACAACAACAAACTCTAGAGTGTGCTGTTATCATAAAATAACCTTGCTGCCCACCTAAGTACTTGCCTCCATCATTTAAATATTTCTCACCCTTATTCTAATCCTTATTTTAGAAAATGGGTTATATGGGACTAAGATAGGAGAGATCATCTCTCTGAGAGGATTAGACCTAAAAGAATCATTCCCATACCTGGACTGGATGAGAAGTAAGGACTTTAATGCAGTTCCTAACCAGGAATCAGTTAAAACTTCAATTTCTGCTCTTAATCTCTGTAGTGCTTCCTTTCTCTGGGGACTGAGGAGGCCTTTGGAAACAAAAGTAGACAAATTTATCATTTGACATCATATACTTGCTGATACTGAAAAAGCAACTTACAAATTCAATTTAAAAATAGTTTGAGGTGGGGCTGGGATTGTGGTTCAGTTGCAGAGCGCTTGCCTAGCACACATGAAGCACTGGGTTAGATCCTCAGCACCACATAAAAATAAATAAAATAATGGTATTGTGTCAAATAAATTAAAAATAAAAATAAAAAGGAAGAAAGAAAAAAGAAATAGTGTGAGGCCCTGAACTAATATTTCTCTTCTTGGGGCAATTTTAGAGTAGTGCTATTCAAAATGCCACTTTGACTTTCTTCATCAAAATTTTTGCTAGGGAGCACAATAACAAGATCAGCTGGTAGAAACAGCACAATTAGATTCTGATACAAGCTCCTTCTTTCATCACCAACTCTATAAATATGCAGAATGAAAAACTACACTTAAGTAGCACTGTTTCAGAACAGGATATAAGGAACCAAAGAAGGAGAAGTAAGTATTATAGCTGGAAGAGTTTTCAGCATTCTAATCTCTTTCTAAAGAAATCAAAGCATGATGGGCAAAGATTACACAGTAATTTAAGAACTTATGGTCTCAGGCAGTCTTTCCACCACCACAACCCTATGGTGACTTCAATTCCATGTGCCTCAGAACATGATAGTTAAGACTCCAGGTTGAATAACCATTTTTATGTACTTTACTCATTTCTGAAATAACTGATTGATAAGAAACTAAAACACTGCCTAAGACTACATAGTTAAAACAAAATAGAACTCATATAATAGCATGTCATTAGACACCTGAGTTACAATATTTAAATAGCAAGTCTGGCTCAGAATTTTCTGTAGTGAAAGTTAAAAAAAAAAAAATACCGTGCTCCATTAACAATACTCCATAAAACAGAAGACATTTTGTGAGGAGAACTAGAAGTATAATTTATTTTCAAATTGATGGTTTCACAATGCAAGCCTGGAATTAGATGATGCTCTCATTTAACATTCTGGATAAAACAAACAACAAAACTAGTACCACATACTTAACTAAGGTATGATATGACACTTTTGTTAAATTATCCTGTAACCATACATTTCTGTTTTCCAAAGAAGTCTCAGGGAACTCTGATAAAAGGTTGCATCACTTCACTTATGAAACTAAGTCTAGGAACTGAGGCAAGGAATGGATCATAGACTTAAGTTGCATATGAAATCCAACAAAACAAAGGCTAATGCATATAAAAGAAGAAAAGTAAAAAGACTTGAAGTTGCCAAAATATAAAGTATTGGCTGTATCATAAGAAGATATAATAAAAAGGGAAATCTGAAAAAAGGAAATTAGATTTCTAAAATCTGGAAGCCCATAATTTTTATGTAGAATTAAGAGGGGTTTAACAGGAATAAACCAAAATGAACTTTAAAGCTCTGTCTCTACTTTTACCATTCTGTAAGGCAACATAATATAGTACTAAGGTCTTGACTAGAAGAATATACCTATTGTGGTTTTAATTTGGAATGTCCTCCAAAAGCTCATGTGCTGAAGGCTTGGTCCCCAGTGCAGCACTGTTAGAAGTAGGGCTGTGCCAGGCACAGTGGCACATGCCTGTAAGCCCAGCAGTGTGGGAGGCTGAATCAGGAGGATCACAAGTTCAAAGATAGCCTGAGAAACTCAATGAGATCCTAAGCAACTTAGTGATACCCTGTCTCTAAATAAAATGAGGGATGAGAATGTGGCTCAGTGGTTAAGTGTCCCTGGGTTCAATCACAGGTATTTAAAAAAAAAAAAAAAAAAAAAAAAAAAAGTGGGGCTGTTGGGAAGTTATTGGATCACTATGGCTCTGACCATCATCAATAGATTAATCCATGGATGGATTTATATATAAATGATGCATTGGGAGGTGGTGGAAACTGGGAGGTGGTACCTCGTTGAAGGGAGTGGGTTTTTGGGGGTGTGTCCTTGGGGGCTATGTCTTGCTCCTGGCCCCTTCCTTTGTCTCTGTTTCCTGGCTGTCCCAAGGTTCATCTTGTTCATCTTCTGCCATGATGTACTGCCTCACCACAAGCCCAGAAATAATGGAACCAGTCAACTATGGATTGAAACTCTGAAACTGAGCCAAAAAAATCTTTCCTCTTTTAAGCTGATTTTCTCAGATGTTTTATTACAGTGATGAAAAGTTAACATAATACCTCCAGTCTATGTAATTCCTGAAACTTCATGCAACATTTTTATGTGTGTACTTTTGTGGGGGATGGTTCACAGCTTTAAATATTTTCTCAAAAAGGGCACCTCACTAAAAAAGGAATGGCATGAACTACACTGGACCAAAAGTCAGGGGATGTGATTTGGCCAGGCCACTAAGTTGCTATGTGATCACAGATATGCTGTTTCCTCCCCCAACTACCTCTATGATGAATGTTAATTTCTCAACTGCCAAATGAGATATTTAGATTAGATTTCTAATTTCCTTTCTAATTTGAATAAAGTATGATTAATTAATTCCAAATAACAGATTTTTAGGAATGACATTTGAAATTTTTTTTCGGGTAGAAATAATTTCTAAGGTCTTTCAAATTACAACACATTAAAATTGCTAACCTATAATCCTAGAGCTAGTTTTCCATCCACTACAAACATGGTAACTAGTTCTACTTAACTTGTCCTGATGGTTACAGAAATTAGCCCTCTAAAATCTGGCACCCTATTTCTATATTGACAATGGTTGAGAGTCAAGAACAAAAATATGTTATCAAACATAATCTATGTAAATCATTTCCTTCAAAAAGTCATCTGTCTAAAGAGAACTTTCCAAATTTATGCCAAGAGAAATTAGAAATGCAGAGCTTTTTCTATTATTCTAACTATTTAGTCTAATGTCCATTAGAAGTGCAGAGTTTCTTCCCCAAAGGGTTTTAATCACATCCGCATTTTTTTTTTTTTGGACACAATACCTTTATTTTATTCATATATTTGCTGAGGACCAAACCTAGGGTCTCGCAGGTGTGAGGCGAGCGCTCTACCACTGAGCCACAACCCCAGCCCACATCCGCATTTTTAAAATACAGAATTAACAAACTGCTATGGAATAAATTAATAAGCAGTTGCCAGGGTTATCTAAAGAATCCCTAGAAAGGAAAGTAGGAAATCAGGAAGAAACAGAATTAGACTGATTGTATGCCACACTTACCACCCACGTTGCTTTTATGCTTATCATAAATTTCTCTCACTTTTCGGTAGCGGAAAGCCAGTTTTCTCATCCAGTCCACACCTCCCTGGACACCCACAGAGGAACCATGGCTACCACTGCCTCCTGAGCCACTGAAGCCATCTGTTGAGAAACTATAGTTGCTGCAAAGAGAGAGGATAATTAAAATCAAAATCTATACAGCATGGTATTTTTGGTTGAGTACTACCTGGAATTCTCTCACTTATTCCTAATATCTGATAAATAAAGTTTATGGTTTTAAGAATCTTCTCACGAATCTTTGTATGTCAGAGTCTATCTTTAATTAGTCTTCTGTCTCACCTCTACTACTTCCATCAAAGAAAGGCCTGAGAACTGGGGTACAACTCAGCTCACTGTTAGATATAGTGGCACATTCCTGTAATCCAATGACTTGGGAGGCTGAAGCAGGAGCATTGCAAGTTCAAGCCTCAGCAACTTAGTGAAACCCTGTCTCAAAACAAACAAAATATAAAGGGATAGGGATGTGACTTAGTGGTAGAGCACTCTGGGTTCAATTAAAGAGAAGGAAAAAAAAAAAAAAAGCAACAACTTAGTTCAACTCAGTGGTAGAGCTTATGTTTAGCATGTATGAGGTCCTGAGTTAAATATCAAGCACCCCATTCCCACTTCCTCTCTTAAAAAAAAAAAAAAAAAAGTACTGAGAGGAAGGAAGAGAATTCAAGCACCAGCATTCCCTAGAGGTTGGATTGGGGTGAAGCATCCTTTTCATTAATGCCAGAGAATACTACAGAGTAAAAAAAAGCAAAATATAAAAATGATGGATACAACTACGTAAAAAGGAAAAAAAAATAATGGAAGGGGAAAAAATGGGAGGAAATAACCCAAAATACTAATAATGGTAAGATAATGGCAGATGGTTTTCTTCAGTGATCTGTTGGCTGGTTTAAAACATGTCCACAATTTCTTTGCTATTCCCTTCTTCTAATTCTGCTCCCCTTGGGTACCAGCTATAATTAGAATGCAAATAGAATGTGGTAAAAGTGACAGTGTCAGGATTCAAGAGACTAGGCTTCTCTTGCTTTTTTTTTTGTACTGCAGATTGAACCCAGGGGTGCTCTACCACTGAACCACATCCCTAGCACCCCCTTTTTAAATATTTTATTAGAGAAAGAGTCTTGCTGAGCTGCTTAAGGCCTCGTTAAATTGCTAGGGCTGGCTTTGGACTCTCGATACTCTTGCCTCAGCCTCTTGAGCTGCTGGGATTACAGGTATGCACTACTGCGCCTGGCTCTGCTCTTTCTTGCAGTACTTGTTCTGGAAGAAGCCAGCTGTCATGTGAGGATACCTTAAGCTTCCCCATAGAGAGGCACATTCAGTGAGGAACTAAGGCCTCCTGCCATTGGCCACATTTGAGAGACTTAACACAGGCCCTTCAGCTCTAGCCAAGCCTTCAGATGAGGGAACTCCAGCTGACACCTAGTTTCCAGAGACCTTTAAGAACTACCTAGTTAAGCTGATTTTAAGCTCTTGACAAATGAAAACCGTAAGACAAAAAACAGTTAATTTTTGTTTTGTTTTGTGGTACTGGAGATTGAAACCAGGGGTGCTCTACTACTGAGCTACATTCCTAGCCCTTTTTATTTAAGACAGGATCTTGCTAAGTTGCTGAGTCTGGCCTTGAATTAGCAGTCCTTTTCTCTTGGCCTTGCAAATCACTTGGATTAAGGTGTGTACCACTATGTCTGGCTAGTTGTTTTAAGTCACTAATTTTGGGGGGGGGGTGTAAATTATTATGTAGCAGACAATTAATATAGTTATATAAACTGGGAAGAACTAATATTTCACAGTAAAGATTTAAAAATGACTGGCAGAGGGCTGGGGCTAGGGCTGAATGGTTGAGTACTTGCCTAGCATGTGTGGGGCACTGGGTTCAAACCTCAGCACCATGTAAAAAAATAAATTAAATAAAGGTATTGTGTCCATCTACAACTAAAAATAAATTAAGAGGGCTGAGATTATGGTTCAGTGGTAAAGTGCTCGCCTAGCACATGGGAGGCGTTGGGTTTGATCCTCAGCAGCACATTAAAAAATAAAATAAAATAAAATAAAGGTATTGTGACCAACTACAACTAAAAAAAAAATATTAAGAAGCTGCTCTGAGCTTTAAAAAATAAATTAATTAAGGAAAAAAAATGGCAGAATTCAAGATAACTTGGTTTAATCTAAAGTCAAAATGGCGTTCACTATATTAAATGTGAGTTTATATATTAAAGTTGTCAAGACATAAAATAGGTAATTATTGGTTAGTCACATGCACAAAAGGAAAAAAATGGGGTTCAGAGTGGATCATAAGGTGCTTGACTGACAACCATGCTTTTTCTTAAAAAGACTAAAAAAGTCTTGTAAGATTGATGCCTTCCATGGCTGTGCGATACATGATATGCACAACTGATGCTGTTCCTTAAAGTGAAATCTTTCAAGCTTCTCAGCACTTTATTAGGTCCTTACTAAGGTGATATTTCTACTTCTGCCATGTATTTGAGAATTCACAGATGGGATACTTAATTTTAGGGTAGTCACAGGAAAGAATACTTTAAGAGGGATAAAACATTTTTTTTAACCTTTATTTTGTTCATTTATTTTTATGTGGTATTGAGGACCGACCCCAGTGCCTCGCACGAGCTAGGCAAGCGCTCTACCACTGAGCCACAGCCCAGCCCCAAGGAATAAAACATTAAGATAAATTAATATAAAAAGATGCAATAGTCTTTTTTCTAGTCTTTAAATATAAGAGATAAATTTTTGGATAATTCTTAGCTAGGACTACTAGGCCAGAAAACAGTAATCAAGAGAGAGGAATGAGGAGACTAAGCATGCATTTTGCCACTGAGACTTCCTTGGTTTAGTTTTTGCTGTAGTATAATGGCTAAAAATGTCTTTCCATAAGGTTATTCCTGACACCATCAGGCTCCCACAATTAGTTTCCTTGAAGAAATTAAAAATTTTTGATGTTTATTTGCATCTAAAAAAACACAGTCTGGAAGCACACTTTCTTCTGACTGAAAATCTGTGCAGAGAGATCTCTTCAATGCTGTTTCCTCATTCCATCACTGCTATCCCCCTTTTTTTGGGGGGGGGGTTTGTAGGTGGACACATACCTTTATTTATTTATTTTTATGTGGTGCTGAGGATCAAACCCAGAGCCTCACATGTGCCAGGTGAGTACTCTACCACTGAGCCACAGTCCCAGTCCTGCTATTACCCATCAGAATTACTTCTCTGTTCTCCATCACATTTTCTATTGTCACACTCTCAAACTGTATGTCATAGTTAACTATGCTTGTTTCTGTCTCCTCTAATAGATTGTGAACTTTTTCATCTTTCTTTTCCTCTGAACCCAGACAGTTTCTTGTACATAATAGGTGTACTGATGTTCAAAACATCACTGTTTATCACCTCAAGTCTTGGCCATTGTCATCAGAAGCCACATCTTCCACATGCACCTGGTCACATTCCTGTTAAAAGACAAAACACTATTTTAGTTAGGGGGTGGGGGCAGAAGTGCTATCACCATCATGACATTATAAAGTGACTATGTACAATAGCAGGATAATGAAATACCTCTGGTCTCTTACGTGTGAAGGATCACTCACATTTACCACCCCCTTTGCTGTACAACTTCCTTTACAGCCTGATATATATCCCACAGTCTTCATGACATCTTCCTTAACTAACCCTTCTTTAATTTCTGCTCTTATCTCAATAGTTCATGAGGATAAGCATGAGCTCTTATAATATCAGGTGTGCTTATGCCCTACACTGGACTGTAAATCCTATTAAAGCAGGATGTTTGGGGAAGGACTTACATCTTAAATACCCTTTGCATTCTACTAGTCTTGTTCAGTGACCTTATATAGCATATAAGCAATTAATTTTTGTAGATGAAACAGATGCTGGTGGAATGTGTACCAAAAGTGAGAATGAATGAAACTGAAATTTACAAATTCAAATGTAAGTTTCAGAAGAGGTCACCTAAGCCAATCTCATATTCTAAAAGGGAAGTAAAATGATCTTCTTAGGATCATACAACTAGTGCGTGGCAGAAAAAAACAAGGAAAAAACCTAGGTCTTTTGCTTCTTAATCCAAGGCTCTTTCTACCAAGTGTATGCTACTACTGACATAAAACAGCACCCATTTCCTAACTTTGTTGGTTGTACTCCTGACACCTCTAGGGTACCTACGTTAGAATCCTCTGGGGAAGCTTTTAAAAATGCATATTCTTGAGTCCATCCCAGACCTACTTGAACCAGAATTTCTGGGAGCGAAGTCTTAGAATCTCCATTTTTAAGAAGCTCCCCAGGTGATTCTTATGCCCCCTAAAGTTGAGAATCACTGACCTGGGGGGGCAGGAACACATTCAGGTCAAATTCTTCACAGAACTTTCAGTCCTGAGTGAGGACTATGTCTAGAAAATCATTACAAATACAATTTGGCAATAATTATTGTTACACAGTAGGTTTTCAATAAGTGTTTGCTGAATAAAAACTATGCTGTCCTAATTTATCAACATATGAAGTTGAGGAAAAATTAAAGCATTATGGAATTTAGATAAAAGCAGTAGAGTTTAGAGTCACATTAATTTGGGATGCTGAGGTACCGGGGGGTACTCAGGGGCCCTCAACCACTGAGCCACATCCCCAGCCCCATTTTTTTTTTTTTTGTATTTTATTTAGAGATTCTCACTTTTGCTGAGGCTGACTTTGAGCTTGCAATCCTCCTGCTTCAGCATCCCAAACTGGTGGGATTACAGGTGTCCACCACTATGCGTGGCTTAGAGTCATTTTTTAATTTAATTTGCTGGAGAAATGGCTGTTGAATAGAACTAGATTGTATTTAAATAGAAGTAGGATTACTTTGTGTTAGTGAAATGTCATTTTATTTTACTACAAAATCTTCACTATTTTTTAAAAACTAGGTAATACATATTGTATACATTTCAGAATTCAAACACACAAAATGAAAAGTCTGGTCCCTTCTGTTTCTCACTAACCCTTTACCTTAGACAGATAACTATTAGTTTCTTCTATAGGATAACTGCTTAACTGTGGCCCAGGATGGGAGTATAAGTTTCCCAACTTAAAACTCACATTCTGGTCTTCAGACTCCAGGTCTGTGATCCTTCTACAATATTATTTTTACCTCAAAGGTAACTTCAATATCAAAGCCAAAAAAACTTTACCATGAAGCTCTCAGTGTTTCCTGATTTTCCTGGTACCTAGCTATAAAATGATTCTGTATATAAAGCTTAACTTATATATGAATAATAAATGTGTAAAAAAAATACAATGAGTTAGAGCAATCATTTACAGATTGGACAAATTAAAGGATTATCATTTAAGAAGGTATAATTGAAAAATGGTCAAAATATAATTGAAAGTACTAATCAAGCCCATTATATATATTATTTAATACTTATTAATAAACTGGAATATTGGTTTACATTTTCAGGATTTTCCCTGATGAGTTGGCGTTTCCCTTAATACTATATCATTTCCAAATATATAGACAAAAATGAAAAATCTGAGCCAATAAAACTGAGGGTCTGAGGAAAGAATCAAGACTGTAGAACTTCAACCATGATATTCCTCTAAGACTACATATGCGTGTGGCTGCTCGCCATTCCAGCCTGACTCTGTATTACCTAGCCTCTCCATATTACTCTGTCTAAACATTTATCTTCCACATTCAACAGGCATAGGGTCTTAAAGTTATTGAACCAAACATCTCACTGAAGCACAGAAAAAAATTTTACATACTTACTTCTAAGTCATTGAAAAACAGATGTGTATCAGCCACTTCAAAAATCATTTCTTCCATTGTTAAACCTGAGCCAATCACTACTGTTGGGTCCTGGAAGACAGTAAGAGAAAAAAGATACTTGACTTGGTACTCAGAGTACTGGTTCATTTTCAAATATTTCAAAATTATTTTGGGTCAAGGCCAAAGCAACACAGGTCTATAACAGTTCTTCAAGTATAATTGATAATATTTCACTGACATTTCTAAGAATGTGGATTGTTCAATAGAGAGGATATTAGAAATGTCAAAACTTTAATTTGTGGAAACTAATATTTTCATAAAAGTAAAAGGAATATATTTTATACAGAGAATATATTTAAGAAATTAACTCACTGCTTTGCAGTTAAAATTGTATTTTTATCATTCCCTTTGGTGTTTTCTCCTCCACTTAAATTTTTTGGGAAATTCTCTGTTCCAGAGGAACTCCTAACTATTGCTAATATGAGATGCAATATCTCCCTGTCAAAAGCCGCCTGCCACACATGCAATATAACATCAGACGTCTGACAATTTCAACAACCAGAAAGTAGAGAAAGGTAAAAGAGTCAAAATATTTACAGGAAAATCAAGGCAAGCTGCTTTGAGATGAATCATCAGTCCTTTACTGAGAGTTTATATTTTTAAAGTCATCTTAGTAATATAACTTATAAGTTTATATCAGCTGGCCAGCCTAGATAGTAAGAGCCTGTGGAAGCACTCCTAGAAAAAAACGCAAGGGATGAGATAAAACAATTGGGAAGTGTGAGATAGCAAGGGAGGGAGATATTTTTATAAAATTTGTACCCCAAAATTGAAAAATATGATTCTGGAGATAATTTGGCATAGAAATACAGTCCTAATCTTCTCAAAATCATTCTGCCAAATTTAAAGATTAAAAAAATTAAGTTTTGTTAGGTATATTTGTTTTTTTAAAAAGCATGCATGTATTTTAAGAAAGATATTTTATCTATATGCTTTATGTCTAACTTTTGTTTGGCAAAATGAAATGCTTGGTTTGGGTTATTAAAAGTGACTTAAGGTGCTGGGTGTGGTGATACATGCCTGTAATTCTAGCAACTTGGGAGGCTAAAGCAGAAGAACTGCAAGTGCAAAACTAGCTTGGACAAACTAGCAAGCCTCTGTCTCAAAATATAAAATTAAAAGGGCTTGAGATGTAGCTCAGTGGTAGATATACTTGTGTTCAATTCCCAGAACTCAAAAAAATAAAACAACCATGTAGCTGAAGGTTAAACAAATCATGTCTCTGCAAACAAATCCCGAGAATACTCTGTTTTGAGCCTCATTCCTATACTTTATAAAATGCAACTTCAACTCAAACAACTTCAGCTTTCAACACTGGTCCTAGGACTAGTATCTGCCTTTATCATCAACTCCACTTGATCATATAGCTTGCCTAGTACAAGCCATCTGGTGAAATTTTACATGAGAAGTTAAAAGCCAACAGGTAAGAAGAGGTAGCAGAAAAAAAAATTTTCTGCTCATATAGTCAGAGGAGGGATAGTTATAACAAAAGACTACCCAATTACCTTTCCATACTTCTGGGCATAGGATCCAGTAAGAAGGGAGTGAAAGATGATGATGGTTTCATCCAAGTCCCACAGAAATACCCGCTGAAGGAATAAAATATAAAGCATAATGAGCATCTTCCAGTAACAAGGAAAATACTAAAATTCATAAATGACACAATCTTAAATAACGGGAACAAACTGTAAGTGGAATTAGAAAATACCTTGTGATGAATGAAAACACAAACACAACATATTAAAACTTATGGGATACTATGAAAGCAGTGCTAAAAGGGATGTTATAACTGAAAGTACATACATTAAAAAAAGAAGAAATAGGGCTGGGGATGTAGCTTGGTGGTAGAGTGTATGCTTTGAAAGCACAAGGCCCTGGAATAAATCCCCAGCACCAAAAGGAAAAAGAATGATCTCCAAAAAACCACATTGTATACCTTAATGGACTAGACAAAGAAGAAGAAAGTAATACTAAAGCTAGTAGAAGGAAGTAAATAAAGTTAAAGTGGAAACAATTAAAATAGAAAAAGAATAGAGAAAAGTTAATGAAACCAACAGTTGGATCTTAGAGAATAGCTACAAAATTAACAACCTTTAGCTAGACTGACTATGAAAAAAAAATAGAGAACACCAAGATTACTAAAATCATTATTACTAATTATTAAGATTACTAAAAGTAGGAACACTATTACTGATTTTATATTTATAGAAATAAAAAGAATTATAAGGGGATACTATAACAAACTAGGTAACTCAAATGCAATGGTCAAATTCCCAGAAATACACAACACAAGATACCTAACTAAATCAAGAAGAAACAGAAAACCTGATTAAGACATATAAATAATAAGGAGATTGAATCAATAATTTAAAACATTCCAACAAATAAAAGCCTGTTATGAGATAGCCTTGGGCTGTGTGAGCTATGGGCATTTGAGTACATGAGGGGACTGGACTGACGTTGCTTCTCTGACTGGGCCGTGAGACATATGTGTCCTTTTCGCTTGCTCTGCTTATGATCCCACACAGCACCTGAGATGGGTGTGGCCTTCCAAGATGTCAGTCAATTTGCTGACCGAAAGACATCACCAAGCAACCCCCTGAAACCCAATCCCTTGCCTTATTTGGGTTGAACTTTCTTGAATGTCTTTTTCCCCAATAAATAGGATGGTTTCAGGCCTGCTCTCTCTCTTCTGCCTGCCTCTCTTGCCTCCTCTGTGAGAGCTGGGGTAGAGGAGCTGTCAATGAACCCCAAGAAAAAGGTACTTTCTGCGTCTGCGTTGTTATTTAGTGCCAGCCCAATTTACCTGGAGTAACTCTGATTTTGTCACGTATGCTTGCAAAAGCTCAGGACCTGATGGCTTCATTTGTGAATTGTACCAAACATTTAAATAAGAATTAGGGGAATGGAGGCATACCTCAGTGGCAGAGCATTTGTCTAGCACATGCAAGGCCCAGGGGTTAATCCAGGCACCACAAAAAGAAAAAGAAAAGACTAGATTGAACACCAATCTTCTTGAAACACTCCTAATTTATGTAATGAGACCAACATCACCCTGTCAGACTACATTTGTAAGAAAACTATAGAAATTTTTAAAACTTTTTCTCTTATGCCAATTGATGCAAAAATCTTTAACAAAATAATAGCAAACCAAATTCAGCAGCACATTAAAATAATTATACATTGTGACCAAGTGGGATTAGTTCTTGATTCATTCAACATATAAAAATAAATGTAACATATTCATAAAAGATGAAAAGACACATGATAATCTCAATTGATGCAGAAAATACATTTGACAAAATCCAACATCCTTTCATGAAAAAAACAATTCAGTAAAGTAGGAGTAAAAGGGAATGTTTTCAATATGATAAAGGCATGTATCAGAAACCTACAGCTAAAATGATACTCAGTTGTAAAAGACTAAAAGCTTTATCCATTAGAAAAGGAATATGCCAGAATGCTTTCTCATCACTTCATTTAACATAGTAATGGAAGTTCTATCCAGAGCACTTTGGTAAGAAAAGGAAGAGAAAAAAAAAAAAAAGACATCCCAATTGCAAAAGATGAAATATAGTTATCTCTGTTTTCAGATGACATAATATTATTTGCAAAAAAAATCATCAGGAATACACAAAAAATTGAAATCAAATCAGCAGTATTTCTGTTTATAAGCAATAAATAATGAGAAAAGGAAATTTAAAAAGCAGTAAACATCATCAAAGAATAAAATACTTATGGGACTGGGGTTGTGGCTCAGTGGTACAGCGCTTGCCTAACATGTGCGAGATGCTGGGTTCGATCCTCAACACCACATAATAAATAAAAATAAAGTATCGTGTCCAACTACAACTAAAAAAAAAAAAAAAAAAAAAAAAAAAAAAAAATTACGAATAAATTTAACCAAGGAAGCAAAAGACTTATACTGTATGTTGAAAACCATTAAGATTTTGAAGGAAATTAAAGAAGACACAAACAAATGGGAAAGATACACATGTTCACTGATTGGAAGACTTAATACTGTTAAGATGCCAATACTATACAAACCAATCTATAGATTTATTGTGATCACTATCAAAATTACCATAGAAAAACTCATTCTATGGGCTGGGATTGTGGCTTAGCAGTAGAGTGCTTGTCTAGCAAGTGCAAGGCCCGGGTTCGATCCCCAGCACCACATAAAAATAAATAAATAAATAAAGGCATTGTGTCCAACTACTTCTAAAAAAGAAAAAAGAAAAGAAAGAAAAACTCATCCTAAAATGGAATCTCAAAACCCCAAATAGTCAAAACACCCTTGAAAAAGAACAAAACTAAAGGATTCATGCTTCCTGATTTTAAAACTCACTACAAAACTTCAGTAATCAAAATAGTGTGGTACTAGCATATAGACCAATAAAACAGAGCTTAAGCGAGAAATAAACTGTTGCGAATTAATTTTGACAAGGATCAAAAATAAAAAAAAAATCATCCAATGGAGAAAGGAATTCGTTCCTTTGTTCATTCATTCATTCTGCAGTGCTGGGGATCAGACTCAGGACCTCATTCATGCTAGGCAAGTGCTCTACCACTGAGCTGCACCTCTAGCCCAGGAAAGTCTTTTCAACAAATGATGCTGGAAAAACTGGACATCCATATGCAAAAGCATAAAATTAGAACTTATTCAAATTAACTCAAAATAAATTAAACACCTAAATTTAACAATAAAAATCTTAGAAGAAAATGGATGTAAATCTTCATAAGCATGTATTCTAACATATTATGCTAAAAGCAGAGCAATAAAAGAAAAAAAATGGGACTTCATCAAAATTAAAAACTTTTATGCTTCAAAGGACACAATAAAAAATTGAAAAGACTGAGTGAAAAGTATAATTTGGTGTTGAGTGTTTGCCTAGTATGCTCTGGGCCCTAGGTTTGATTTCCAGCACTGCAAATAAATCTCTCTCTCTCTCTCTCTCACACACACACACATACATACATACACACACACACACACACACACACCCGAAAGAAAGAAAGGAAGAAAGGAAGAAAGAAAGGAAGAAAGAAAGAAAGAAAGAAAGCAAACCCAATAGGAGAAAATATTTTGGATCAATAATCTGGAATATATTAATTTAACAGCACCAAAAATCCCATTTAAAAAATGGGCAGAGAGCCAGGTGCTACTGCAGAAGCTGAGGCAGGAGAATCACTTGAATCCAGGGAATTTAACACCAGGCTGGGCAACACAGTGAGACTCTACCTTAGGGTGGGGGTGGAAGAGAGGGAAGGAGTTTAAAAGATCTGAATAGGTATTTCTCCAGAGAAAATATGTCAATGGCAAATAAGCATGTGCAAAGATGCTAAATATTATTAGACATTAGGGAAGTAAAAATCAAAACCATAATGAGGTATCACTTCACATCCATTAGGATGGCTTCTATCAAAAAAATGGGAAATAACAAGTGTGATGAAGATGTAGACAAGCTGGAACCTTTGTGAATTGCTGGTGGGAATGTAAAACTGAAGACAATTATGGTGGTTCCTTAAAAAGAGGAAGACAGAATATGATCAAAATTAATATTCCTTTGTGTAACCCAAAAGAACTGAAAAGATGGACAAGAGGGACTCAAATAGGTAACTGCACACAGTATTCAAAGAAGTACTCATAATAGCTCAAAGATAAAAACCTCAAGTGCCCTTCAACAGATGAATGAATAAAACAAAACATGATACAACATACACATACACATATATATGAAATGTAATATTAGCTAGCCATTTAAAGGAAATGAAATTTTGACATATGCTACAACATGGATGAACTGTAAAAATGTTATGCTTACTGAAATAAGCCTGACATAAAAGAATAAATACTGTATGATTCCACTTACATGAGGTATCTAGAATAAGCAAACTCATAGAAGGAGAAAATAGAACAATAGTTGCAATGGGCTAGGACAACAGGAGTATGGGAGATATGGCTTAATTGGTGTAGAGATTTTGTCTAGAATCATGAAAAAGTTCTGGTAACATATAGTAGTGATGGTTATATAATAGTGGAAATGTATTTAATGACACCGAATTGTACATGTTAAAATAGTAAAATTTTACGTTATACAAATTTTGCTCCAATTTTTAAAAATGAGCAAGTTCTCAGTTTTCCCTAAGAAATGTATCAAAATTTTAGTTTCTCTTTCATGGTCCTTTGTCCCCACCCCAGGAATGAAAGACAATAGGCTCTAAACACGGCTTCAATTTACCTATGTCTTAGGGCACCTATCTCAATGGACTTATATTCAAATATATCTTTTCCCTTTATTAAATAATAAATAATTTTTTTAGAAAAATTAAAAACAAGACCCCACTATTATTAGATTTTTTATCTTTCTAGTCTTTAAAAAAAAATATTTATTCTTTAGTTTTGGTGGACACAATACCTTTATTTAGTTTTTATGTGATGCTGAGGATCAAACCCAATGCCTCACACACATGCTAGGCGAGAGCTTTGCCTCTGAGCCACAATCCCAATCCCTAGTCTTTTAAAAACACATGTCCATAATAAAGTCTCACAGTGCTTACAGGCACAAAATAAATCAGTGCCAATGTCATTAAGAAGTTACCAGATCTATTTGTGTGTCTCACAGAAACTTGGGTTTGAAGCTCTCATTTTCCTTTTAGATTTCTAAATGGAGTGCACTATGACATCACTTGCGGCTCCCTCTGTTTTCTGAATAAGATGAACTGTTCTTTCTGTTCTCTGGAATACAGAGAATTGTTTGTTCTTTCCATTAAAAAATTGCCTTGCTACCTAAATCTAGCAAAGCTTTTTCAATGCTTTGGTGAAAAGCATCTGAAAGTGATATAGTAAGTTATGGACATGGAGAAACTTTGTTTTTCTTACCATTTTTCTAATATACTTGGTCAATGCAGTTTCTTTTGCATAGGAATTAAAGAGCATACAACATACAACCACATTATCTCTGAGTTTCAGATATGTGTTTGATAAATTCAAGAAGCAAGAAAAAACAAAGAAAAACAAAGAAAAAACAAAAAAACTAGAATGAGTTTCTTCTCATACTTCCAATTCACTGTCTTGAGAAGAACTGGTATCAGCTTTCCTCTTGCCCCGGTTCTTGCTAGTCATGTTTTTCCTGGACTGATCATCAGCATCTTTACTTGGTGTAGTTTGGGACAAAGCTGGGCTTGTAGAAGCATCTCCTGAAAAGAAAAAGTGGGACATGTACTGCCAGTAGTCACAGCCTATATGAACCAGAGCATGAAGAGGGCTGGCAGATTCTCTGCCCTATGAGTCATAACTAAGGGACAGAGTTTAGAAAACTAGACTTTATGTAAAGCAATCTAGGAACGTAGATCTAGGCATTAAGCACCTACAGTGGCTAACATCATAAAAAGAGTCATAATCATGCTTTATATGCATGCCTTCTAAGTCCCTCAAAGTTATTTTTTGAGATAAGTTCATACTGTGTTGCCCAGGCTAGTCTCAAATTGCCCTCGCATTGAAAATAGCTGGGACTACAGGTATGGGCCACTATACACAGCTCATCAAGTTAGTTTGCCCAAAAAAAAAAAAAAAAAAAGACCCTGTTAGTCTGGCCTGTGACTCCAAAGCTGGAGCTGGGATAGCAGGTCTGATTCTGACCAAGAATAGTATAGGTGGGATAGATATATAGGCCAAAGGGAATAGGGAGGAAACCAAGAGTCTTAGAAAGAACATAACTGCTGCTCTACTACTGGATTACTGGATCAGGGTTTGCCAATTTGGCACAACTGACATTTTGGGCCGGTTAATTTTTTTGTTGAGGGGGATATCTTATACATTTTGGGGTATTTAACTAAGCAGTATTCCTGATCTCTACTCACTGGATGCTAGAAGCATCCCCGACCCAATGTGACAAAAAAACTGTTTTCCATGTTGCCCAAAAGTTCCCTGGGGGGCGAAATCATCTCCAGCTGAAAACCATAGCTCTAGATCTTTTAATAATTTATAATAAAATGCAGAAGGCAGAAAACATTATAAAAAATTCTATAAGGATAAAATAAATCACAAGGGGAAAAAAGACTGGGGGAATTTGTAGGCTGAAAGAGCTGGTAGGGGTTGGAAATACAGTATAGTCTTTTCATTGTTGGTACTTTTCTATTCTTAGTATCAGGCAGACATCAGCCACCCATGACTCATCATAGCCTGCTTCCAAAGTTTAAATACTCACCTAGGAGGGAAAGCCAAGAGCATGATGAAAGTGGCTGATATCAGAACAAAATTATCTTCCCCATCACCTGAAAACACCTTTTGGATTAAGTGCCCTTAATTTTAAGCCAGTTTTCTGAACTATGATACTTACCAGATGAAAGTCGCTGGGCGGCTGGAGCAGGAACCATGACATTAGGTTTCTCTGCCTGGTATGTGGTAGTTGCTAATGTGGTACTCTCAGCATCACTGTTAGTCTGGCCTGTGACTCCAAAGCTGGAGCTGGGGTAGCAGGTCTGGTACTGATTCTGACCAAGAATAGTATAGGTGGGATAGTCCTATAGGTCAAAGGGAACAGGGAGGAAACCAAGAGTCTTAGAAAGAGCATAATTGCTGGATGTGGTGGCACACACCTGTAATCCTGGCAATCTGGAAGGCAGTGAGACAGGAGGATTGCAAGTTCAAAGTCAGCCTTAGCAACTTAGAACCTGTCTCAAAATAAAATATAAAAAAGGACTGGGGATGTGGCTCAGTGATTAATCACATTTGGATTCAACCCCTGATACAAAAAAAGAAAAAAACCCTGAGAGCACACACATTAAATTTCAACTAAAGGGTTTCTTCTCCCTCTTATTCATAATTATTTCCCTAAAACATTAATTTGACTTCTTGTTTTCTAACAGTCTCTCCAATGAAAACAATAACTTTAAAATACATTCTTTTTAAAAAAAAATATTTTTCAGTTTTAGATGGACACAAAATATATTTATTTTGTTTATTTATTTTTATATAGTTCTGAGGATCGAACCCAGTGCCTCACATGTGCAAGGCAGGTGCTCTGCCACTGAGCCACAACCCCAGCCCCTCAAAATGCATTCTCTAGAAACATGAGACCAGAAAAAAGAGCTGCTATAAAATATAAGGAAGGCCGAAAGAGAAGGTTCCTGTGTACTTTCATACATATACATACTATGTCCTTTCCAATTTTATGTACCGAATTTCTGCTAGAATATTTAAACAAAAGTGTCTATTCTTTAACAAGGTTATAAACCACTGCATTAAACGGCAGTGTTTATAAGGGCAAATTAACTTTAAAAAGTATATACCCTACACTAAAGTTTCTTATTTCACAAAACTGATAATCTTTTCTTAAAAGTTTTCTTTAAAAATAACAGTTTCCCTAAAATATCGGGAGGAAACTTTTGGTCATTTCACAAACATATATGCCAAAATTTATCAAGCCGTACAATTTAAATCAATATAGTTTGATGTCTATTATATCTTAATAGAGCTGTAAAATAAAACTGAGTGTGACACACCTTCAAAAAATTCCACTGACACTGATATTAGTGACAAATAGGACGACACTAGTTGACCAAACTAATTCTTTTTTTTTTTTCTATCTTTCTTTTCTTTTTTCCTCCTGCCTTAGTCACTGGAATTATAGGCCTATGCCACTGTGCCTGGTTATGACTTAGATTCTTTACGCAACAGTATTATAGCTTGTGTGAATCAGAAAATGGGAACTCTCAAATTAAACCAACAGTAAAAACAAGAAAAAATTCTGAGCAGATGAGTAACTTCATAAATGGTAGCATTTGCAAAAAATTTAATCAGTATTTTAAAGAACAGACAGCACAGGGGAAAAAAATTGGAGATGAAATAAGCATTCAGCCACAGTAATTCAGTATTAAAGGAGGAAAAAACCCAAAGTAACAGAAATGATAGCAAAATAAAAAGGGAAAATTTTGAGAAATGGCTGGGTTAGGGAAAGGTAGGAGAAATGAAATGGAAATCAACCAGTCTGATTTTAGGACTTGGTTAATTAAGAGGAAAAAAAAAATGGTGCCATTGACAAGAAATTAGAAATATTAAGAAAAAGTAGTTATATTTCTGGAAAAAAAAGAAGACATAAAAAAGGATAGAACAAAGGTCTTGTTCTAGATACTCTGAACTTCGGAAATAGCAAGTTATCAAAGAAAAAGTAACCACCAATCAGCTGGAAGCCTGTAAACATCATGTAGCCCAGAATCTTCATCTTAGAGACAGTTTATCAGTACGGTTAAACACTCCTGAGGATGAAATTATTAAATGCAGAAAAACTAAATAGAGATGGATCACATTAGAAGATAGAATCAAAAAGAAGAGATGTGAATGCCTGGAGATGTAGCTCAGTGGTAGAGCACTTGCCTAGCATTATGTGCAATTGATCCCAGCTGAGGGGGAGGGGGAGGGAGGGAGGGAGGGGGGGAGAGAGAGGGAGGGAGGGAGGGAGGGGGGGAGAGGGAGGGAGGGAGGCATGGATAGATTTATAAGAGATACAAAAAGAAACAGAGTTCCTATGAGAGTGCTAGGTACAAAACCAGAAACTCAATAAATATTTGTGGACTAAAAGAAAGAACAAATACAAGGACAGTGAAACACAGAAAATGAAACAGAAAAGTAATGTTAATTGTGAGCAGAAAAAGATTCACAGAAGTGGTGAAAAACAGAAAAACAACACAAAAACAAAACAACAACAGCAAACCTTCTAAAACACTGAAGATGTTACCAGTGATCTTGTAAGCAGAGTTAATGTTAACAGTGATCAAGACCAAATTCCAAGGAATTCACAATGAAGTGAGTGCCAGGCCTTTTTGTAGGTTTTGGAGGAATACATACGTGAACAAAATAGAAAAGTAAATCCTAGCCTTCATGGAGCTTGTTGGGAGAAGATTAAGAGGTAAAAACACATACAATAGATAGAGCAGCAGATATAACCATATTCAGAGAGGCTTAATAGAAAATAAGAGAAACTGATGCAGCTATCTAGGGTTCAGTTCTGAGGGCACCCAGAAAAAGGGTTCCATAACCCATATTATTCCTGGTTGTTTCTTAGATAGGCAAACTGAACAGAGAAACAAGAGAGAAAGAGCAAACTAGATGAACTGTACTGTACCTGGTTTGAGATGCTGGCAACTGCTGCTGCTGGAATATTGGCAATTGTGGATGAAGTGGATATCAGGCTGGGGTTTGTGCTTGAAGCTACAGAATTGAGAGTTTAAGAGATATTAATTAAAGATACTACGTAAAAGTCTAGAAGACATTAAAAAAATACATTGTCTTAAGTGAACACATCTACAAGGAGATAAGAAAATTAGCAAGAGAAACAAATGCTCATTTTGCTTTTTTGTATGTCATACCTCAATTTAGACTTGATTAGAAACAAAACACTTCAAACGTCTTTCTGTTTCAACTTGAGTCTTCAACTCTTCCTACTAAAGTCCTAGAAGGATACATATACATTTCACAGCTCATACTAAAGATACCAATGAAATCAGAACTAACCCAGATTATTCCACTTCATCTCTCTAGAAGCTGAAAAAGGACTCACCTGCAGTGTGACCTACTAACCATCAGTGGAGCTCTGGTAAATCCTACACTATGATATTATCATTTACTGTTACTTGCCTCAAATTATGCCTTTCTTGATGCAAGATAATTATTCTGAGAAATAATGATCCAAATTCTAAAGTGCTTGGAAATTACTTCTTGAGTTCTACTCAAATAATGGATTATTCATGAGGAACAAAAAGCACCATGATCTGGCATTTAGAGACTTTATCAATGAATATACAAAAATTAAGAAAACATTAAATATATTCTAGTCAGGAGAAATGTACTTGGTAAACTACTTGGGCTGGCTGTCTTAAGACGAGGAATTTGGATTAAGTTTTACATTTTTTAAACACAGATTCTATCAGGGATTTAGAATTTCTCTGTAATTAGTAAATAACACAAGGACTTTTGTAAATGTAATGATATAATAGTTTTCAACTCTACTCTTTCACTTATCATAAACACTGATGCATGATTTCTACTGTAATCATAAGTAATCCAAGGGTCCACCATTGGGTAGGGCTAACTGACTACCAACTCCATTAAGGGCAGTCAATAAGAAAACGTCTATTTAGAACAGGACTGGAGCCAGGCATGGTGGTACACACCTGTAATCCCAGAGGCCCAGGAGGCTGAGGCAGGAGGACTGCAAGTTCAAAGCCAGCCTCAGCAATTTAGCCAGGCCCTAAGCAATTCAGTAAGATTCAGTCTCTATAAATATAAACATAAAAAAGGACGGGGGATGTGGCTCAGTGGTTAAGCGCCCTTGGGTTCAATCCCAAGAAAGAAATTAAACAATCTTCTGTCCACTTACTAAATCAGGCTAGTGGTGAAAAACATTTGGCCACATACTCTATTATTCTTGCTAGGAATCTTAGTAACTTGATTTGCTAGTTGATAAGTGTCTGAGTTTTAAACAAGTACCAAGCTACAAATCAACGTTTTCTCCCAATAATAATGGCTTAGGGGATCTCGGCCTACTAACCTAGAAAGTTCACAGGGTCCAATAACATTTTTCTTCTCCAACCTAACCAAATCATTTCTAACATGTGTCATTCATTTATTCAGCAAAACAGTAAGTATATCAGGGTCTACTATGCACTAGAAACTTTTCCAGACTAAGGAATAAAATAGTGAGCAAGACAAAGTCCTTAAACTTATGGAGTTTAAATTCTAGTGAGGGATTGTTAGTTAATAATTAAGTAAGTAATACCTTTTAGTCTCTGTAACTATCACTGAACTCTCATTAAACTCATCTAAAAGTGTGCATAACTACTGTATGTTCTATGTCATATACAACAATGACTAAAAGACCAGGAATTTTCAAAAAATGTACTGATTATCCTGCATATATATGTATATAAAGATATATAAAAATATGCTGGTCTCCACATACACACAAAAAAGCTGCAACAACAAAATATGTAACAAAAGTACAAAGTTAGAGAATAAAAAATTTAAATGGTAGCAATTATTATATACCTAAAGGCTATCAGAATTCTAAATATCAATGGCATGGCCAACTGTATGTAGGTAGTCCTCACTCCTGAAAATCTGCAAAATCAGAAAAACAAAGCTTCTAAGAACCATGCCCCATTAGGTCAACCTAATATAGTCAACATACATAGCTTTGATCCAAAGGATGGTTACAGACTGGTGAGTGGCATAGCAGAATTAAGTGATATAGCCCCAAAGTTGAAAGGTTAACCCAAAGGGTAATGGCACATAAAAGTTTGTGTAAGATTTAGTTTTTACCTACCTGCCTAATTTTATGATATGTCACTCCATCTACCTTGCTCTGGCTTTCTCTGAGTTACTCAAAAAAAAAAAAAAAAAAAAAAAAAAAAAAAGACAAGGTCTTTATCATTCCAGCAACTCTGCAATATTATTCTGTCTGGACTGTCTTCCCCCTCCAGTCCTCCTGGCATAATGGCACTTCTCCTCAGCATGTCTCACTTCCTCAGAGATGCTCTCTCTGACCTTTTTATTAAAACAAGTCCTTGGGCTGGGGTTGTGGCTCAGTGGTAGAGCGCTTGCCTAGCAAGTGTGAGGCACTAGGTTCAATCCTTAGCACCCACATAAGAATAAATAAATAAAATAAAGGTTAAAAAAAAAAAAAGTCCTTTCTTGTTTTCCCAATCATAGCAATCTACTTCGTTTTTCTTTCAGAGCACATTTCAATCAGTGGTTAAATGCCCTTATTTATTCATGTAAAAATTGTTTTTTTTTCCTCCCCCTACTAGACTATAAGTTCCACAAAGGAGTATCTTCTTATTTTATTACTTTTAGTGTCTAGCAAGGCACCTGGCATATGGTAGATGACACTCTATACATAGTTATAGGATGCACTAGGTGTCTTGCATACAGTAGGTATGAGGGGCAAAACCACTATTTTCTGCTAGAGGTTGACAGTGGGTAGGTTACTAAAACTTACTCTCAGTGTGTGACCAATATACCTGACCAAAAACTCATTCAATTCCTTTGAGACCCAGTAAAAACTGTGCATATTTGGTTAAAAGTGATTGTTTAAGTAGGTTGCTCATTCTCTCATTTATCAGATGATATTGAGTGCAAGTACTATTTCATGTGAGTGAGTTGCATCAATGTACAGAACAAAGAAATCTGTCCACAAGGAGCTTAGTAAATCAAAGTAATTTCCTGAACAAGGTTTCTTAATGTTTGGAGTACAGATTTACAGCAGCAAGAAATAGAGTATAGGATGATTTATGTGATAATGGATTAAAGCTAGAGAATTCAATAAGAACTCATGATTAATGTAACATATAGACTATTACATATAGAAATATTTTTACATATGTGTACTTACATAGGTTAGTATACATACATATATTTCTTTCTCTGTTAATTAAAAGAATCTTAAAGAAATGACACTGAACCAAGTGGAGTGGTGCATTCCTATAATCCCAGCAGCTTGGAAGCTGAGGTAGGAAGACTCCAAGGGAGGCCAGCCTGGGCACTTTAGTGAGACTCTCAGCAATTTAGTGAGACCCTATCTCAAAGTAAAACAAGAAAAGGGCTGGGGATGTAGCTCAGTGGTAGAGAGCTACCCTGGGTTCAATCCCTAGTACCAAAACAACAAAAGAAGAAGAAGAAAAAAAAAAGACATCTGATACTCCAGCAGCAACAAGCATCCCTCATGCCCATATTTTGGTTTCTAATATCATCTTTTCCAGTAAGAGGAACCAGGTCTCCTTGGAGAAATAGTTGACTATAGAACTTGGACAGGTAATATACAAGATGAGACTGGAGCATCTCATAGTGCCAAAAATTAAGGAAGTACTGAAAACAGAAACCAAAAAAGTGGGGCTATGTAAAAAGGCATAGGATTCAACCAAAAGTGTTCCTGGTGGTTAAGCTGAAACAACAAAATACACTCAACACTCTCAAGGTCATCAAAAACAAGTAGAGTTGGAGAAACTGCAAAGTCTAGAGGAACCTAAATGTACTGTGGTATCCTACATGAGATCCTGGAACAGAAAAAGGACATCAGGGAAAAATTAAGAAAATCTGGGGCTGGGGTTGTGGCTCAGAGGTAGAGCGCTCGCCTAGCATGTGTGAGGCACTGAATTCGATCCTCAGTACCACATAAAGTAAAATAAAGACACTGTGTCCACCTACAACTAAAAAAAATACATATTAAAAAAAATAAGAAAATCTGAATAAACTATATACTTAGCTGGTTCTTTAATTGTAACAAATATAACACATTAATGTAAGGTGTTAATAATAGGGGAAAGTGTCTGCAGGGTATGTGGAGAGAGAGATGAAAACTCTCAGTACTATCTATCCAATTTTCTATAAATCTAAAACTATACTAAAAGTAATGCCTATTAATAAAAATGAAACAAAACACAAACTCCTGGTTAAAGAAAGACTATTGTGAATAGTTACCACAATAGTAAAGCCCAAAGACATTTAATAAAAGTTAAAATTAATTTTGAAACATCTTGATTTTGGCATTTGAATATTATTAGTTAAGCCACTTCAGCTGAAGAAAATGACTAGAGGCACAGACATATGGGTTCCAGACCCTTTAGGAAAAGACTAATACAAAAAGTCAGATCTGATCACTACCCTGAGGATTGGGAGGGAAAATAAGAAGTCATATCTACTTATTCAAAGATAAGTCATATCTACTTATTCAAAGATTTTTGTAAGTACACTAGAGCTGTCCTTTCTCACAATGGTACTACTGAGGTACACACTTAAGAAAAGTTTTTAAAAAAAATTTTTTTTAGTTATATATGGACACAATGTCTTTTATTTATTTTTATGTGGTGCTGAGGATTGAACCCAGTGCCTCACACATGCAAGGCAAGCGATCTGCCACTGAACCACAATCACAGCCCAAGAAAAGGTTTGATTAGAGTTAATCAAGCCAGAAGAGGATTTGACTTTGATGTAATTTCTTCAGGGAAGATAGGCTGCTATTAATGCTTTGGGACAGGATGAGTGGGTATTGCTATTTTGACCACTTTTAACAAAATTGAGCCAGGCCAGCTCAGCAACTTAGTGAAGCTTTCAACAATTTAGAGAGAACCTGTCTCAAAATAAAAAATAAAAGAACTGGAGATGTAGCTCAGTGGCAAAGTATCCCCTTGGTTCAATCGACACACCAAAAAATAAAAAATTAAAAGTTGATACACTGGGGGCTGGGGTTGTGAGTCAGTGATAGAGTGTCTACCTAGCATATGAGAGGCCCTGGGTTCGATCCTCAGCACCACATATAAATAAATAAAATGAAGGTATTGTGTCCAACTACAACTAAAATAAATAAATACTAAATATTTTAAAAAATTGATACACTGTACTTGTCTTTATTGTTTAATGACTGAGCAGTTATTTAGATGGAAAGCAGCAGCCCCGAATAACTACCCTTCATTACCATGCTAAAGTAAAGGTAAGGTGGGGAGAGGTGGGAGACAGTGATAATGAGGAACCCAGGCAGTTCAAATTCACCAATAATATCCATATTTCTTTTTAGGCAATAGTTTTTCTTTTCTTTTTTTAAAAACAGTTTATTTTTATTGATTTATTTTTTTATGTGGTGCTGAGGATTGAATCAGTGCCTCAAGCATGTGAGGCAAGTGCTCAACCACTGAGCTATAACCCCAGCCCCTTAGCCAATAGTTTTTCTACTAACTTTTCCTTCAGAATAAATGGCAAAAATTGACAACCTGATAGTTAATTTCTGCCTTATTTTCTACCGTGTGTCAAAGTACTAACAAACATTAAATGGGAGGAAAAATAAATTTGTATTATGTTAGTACAGGTTTTCAAAATGGGAGAGTTGATACAGATGATTTCAATACTGAAAATCGAACAATTGCAGTCATGATCTGGGGTCAGAATACCCAACTTATATCCTGCCTATATTATTTACTCTATGCCTTTGGAAAAGTTACTTAGCTTTACTGTGCCTCAGGTTCTCCATCTGCAAAATGTGATTAAAAATACTTCCTTAATGTGTTGTTTTAAAGATTACTTGAGTAAGTTGGGCATGGTGGCACATGCAGCAATCTCGGTTACTCAAGAGGTTGAGGCAGGAGGATAGCATATTCCAAGCTAGCCTGGAAAATTTAGTGGATCCTATCTTATAAGAAGGGGGAAGGGTGCTGGGCATATAGCTGAGTGACAGAGTGCCTGTCTAGCATGTATGAGGGTCTGTATTCAATCCCCAGACTAAAAAAAACTAACATGAGTAACATCTATCCATTGCTTAGAACAATATCAAGAATATAATAAGCATTTACTGAATACAAGCAATTATCATTAATTGCTAAATGAGGGAAACCAGGTTAACTAATCGAAAGGAAAAATATACACTAATACACAATAAGAAGAGTGGTTACTGATGTTTAAGCTTTTTTTTTTTTTGTACTAGGGAGGAGGAAGAAGTAAATATAGCTATCAAGATCTTCAAATTCAAGATACAACTAAAGATGAGTTGTGGTTCTCCATCCTGGTAGAAAGTTATTAATATAAAAGAAGGGAACTCTTACTCTCACAATCAAGGTTTAGCCACGAGGAATATACCTATTTAGGAGAGATGTGGCTACTTACTAACATAGAGAAACATTTCATAAAAATGAAAAGGAAAGTAGGGTGCTGTGGCACACACCTGTAGTCTCCATTACTATGGAGGCTGAGACAGGAGCATCACTTGAGCCCAGGAGTTCAAAGTCATCCTGGGCAACATAGCAAGACACTGTCTCAGTGGAGGAAAAAAAAAAAAAAAAGAAAGGAGGTAGTGAAGATAGACAAAGTCATGTTCTTGAGTTTTTCCCCTCTTGATTTGTTCCCAGCTTAGAAATAAAGAAGTGGAAGGAGACACTAAGAAGGGAATATAAAGAAAGAGGAAACTTGATAAATGACAGGAGGTAAACATAGTGACCAATTCTGTTCCAGTAGACCAAACAGTAGTTCCCACTAAACTGAAAGTCAAAATTTTGTTTAATTTACATAAATTTTTTTGTCATCACCAAAATTCATATTTTAAGAATACCTCACAAAAGTTTTAGCTGTCTATCATTTATTCATTTAGAGTCCATTTGTAAGAAATAAAAAGCCAGGAAAAAGGAGGCAGATGAAAAGTCAGGCACATGGACACTACTCCCAGAATAGAGCAATGACAAACTGCCTGCTCTGGATTTGGTAGGGTGGCAATTAATCCCATAGTGCCTTTGAGTTTTTTGTCCTCTTTCCTAATTGTTCTGATATAATTTATCACCTTTTAAAAGAACAACTCAGGAAGATAAAGTTACATAGAGTTTAATGCTAGGCTTTACATCCTGAAACAAATAATAACGAACTTTTTGAGTAAGAGAAATACTCTCACCAAGAAGTACTTAATGAGAACAGGTGCAACAAAGCCATAGCAGAAAAATAGCACGCAGCTCACATACCACTCGGACAATTCATACACAAGAGGTCAGCAAATTCAGACTTATGGACTCTTCTGTTCACTTATAGGATAAAATGCCACTGAGAACAGATTAGAACAAAATCAGAGAGGTTTTCTGGACACCAACATAAAAAAGGGAAGCTTCAAACTATTAAGCAGCTCACATCCAAAGGCTATACTACTTACAAACCACATTCTTTAGCTCTGATTTGCCTAACACAAAAAGCATGCACATATCACTCCTTTCTATTTAAGAATACAGAGCACCTGTATTATCCAATTTGTTTGGATATACAGGTAGATTTAAAATTTAAAAAAACAATAATAATAATAATTAAATAACATACACACAACCATGCCTATTTACCTTGAATGGGATAAGAATAATGTGCTGGGCTTGGCTGGCTTGTGGTTAACCCTGTAGTGCAGGTAAGAACACTGTGTTGA
The DNA here is from genome assembly GCF_048772815.1 of Callospermophilus lateralis. Taxonomy (NCBI): domain Eukaryota; kingdom Metazoa; phylum Chordata; class Mammalia; order Rodentia; family Sciuridae; genus Callospermophilus; species Callospermophilus lateralis. The sequence goes on along the minus strand of NC_135311.1, from coordinate 124,317,190 downwards.
CTTGGAGATGGAGTCTGAATTAAACCACTTTCAGGTTTCATACCTGGCCACAATGCACCTGAATCAGATAAATTGGACCAATTACAAACAATACACTGGGACTGCGGAGCATGGTTATGCTTTTAATTGATTAGCCAGTAGTTTTAAAATCTAAATCTTAAAACAAAAATAAAATTTGCTTGTAAGAGAAAATTAAAGATTCTCCCACTTGTAATATACCACAAGCAAATACACTTTCAAAGAATTAGGAGATGGGGGTCATAAAAGCAAAACTCCTGCTAAAAACCCCAATATTTGTGTGTGTGTGTGTGTGTGTGTGTGTGTGTGTATGTGTTTTTATGTGGTGTATACACACACATATGTTCATTTCAATGATTAAGGGTAACTGACTAGGGTTAAGAAAGAGTTACTGACACCAAACTGGAGTATCTGTCATAAAGAGTGTCTGATGTTCATTTATCCAAATTGTCAAGGTGGCAGACAATTTAGACAACTTCCACCCAAGTTTAAAATCCACTTACCCATTAAACAAAAACTGAATTTTTCTAAAATATATTAAATACTTCTCTGTTTCTTAAGCTGATTATTTATAACCTTTTTTCTTCTGATTATTACAAGACATATCTGCTTATTTTTATAAATTAAAAATATTACAGAAATATGTAACTGGGAAAAAAAGTAATATATAATTCTGTTGTTTAACTACTTTTAATAGATTGCAGAAGTGTCACCCAGATTTCTTCTACACATGTACTAATCTTTCTTATTTTTGATAAAACAGATCATTTTATATATACCATTCATAATTTACATTTCCATATAATATCTGAGAGGCATCTTTTCATGTCAGAACATACAATCTGTTATACCATTATTCATAACTGTTACCCTTTTTTTTTTTTTTGTACCAGGGATTGAACCCAGGGGTACTTAATCACTGAGCCACATCTCAGACTTTGTTGTTATTGTAGTAGTAGTAGATGGACAGTATGCCTTCATTTTATTTGTTTTATTTTTATGTGGTGCTGAGGATTGAATCCAGCACCTTACATATGCAAGGCAGGTGTTCCACACTGAGCCCAGCCCCAGCCCCTCTTTTTTTACTTTGAAACAGGGTCTCACTAAGTTGCTGAGGCTGGCTTTGAACTTGGAATTCTCCTGTCTCAGTCTCCCAAGCAGTTGGAAACACAGGCGTGCACCATTGTGCCTAGCTCACTTTTACTTTATTTTTATTATAATGCTTCTGAGTGACTATCTTCCCAAAACATATTTAATCTTTTCCTGCCTTCTTAGCAAGGAAGAAATAGTGAATAGATGTTTCTCGGAATTATTGTTACAAACATCAATATTATGCTGTGATACATTACAGTAGCTTTTACTTTTAGAGTAAAAGCTACTGTAATGTAAAGACATTTACTTAGTACTAAATAAAACTTGCTAATAGTTCTATGATTTTTAGGTTCTGAGATCACTGTTTTTTTACCCAATGTGTTGCTTCTTTACAATTTCCCATCTTCGTTTGCACCTCTTTTAATACGCAATAACTAGGAAACCATAAACAAAGATTTTGTAGATTGCAGCCTAATGGTATCTTTTGTGAGTGAAATATTCATGATTACATAGATTTGGTGACAATTCTGGCTATAAATAGGTTATTTTGTAAAAAAAACAAAAACAAAAACAAAAAAGCAACAAAAAACCCATTGCCTAGTTTTCCCACTATATTCTGAATAGCTATGGTTGCTGGATCAGTGTAGTTGAAGCTGATATTAGGCACTTTGTACGTAATCAGTACTAACATCAAATATGGCTTCATTAATCAACATTAATTAATTTCATTTACTCCTAATATGATAAGAAATCTATATTCAACTAATAAAAGCAATAGAAATACTTTAATAAGGACCTTTGCTTCTCCAGGGTGCTAAAATACCTCAGTACATCTTGGATTTGTCAATTCTGTTGATAAGAAAATCTAAGAATAGTAAAGGAGAAATGTGAAAATTTTGAATGGATAAAAAAATGTGGCATATATACACAATGGAATATTACTCAGAATAAAAGAGAATAAAATCATGGCATTTGCAGGTAAATGGATAGAGTTAGAGAAGATAATGCTAAGTGAATTTAGCCAATCCCAAATAACCAAATGCTGAATGTTTTCTTTGATATAAGGAGGCTGATTCACAGTGGAATAGAGAGAGGGAGCAAGGGAGGAATAGATGAACTCTAGATAGGGCAGAGGGGTTGCGGGGGAAGGGAGGGGGCATAGGATCAGAAATGATGGTGGAACGTGATGATCATTATTATTCAAAGTACATGTATGAAGACACGAATTGGTGTGAATATACTTTGTACAACCAGAGATATGAAAAATTGTGCTCTATATGTGTAATAAGAATTGTAATGCATTCTGCTGTCATATATAAATTAAATAAATAAATAATAAAAAAAGAAATGTGAAAATCTTAGGTTCACCTTGGAACATGGTTACTGCTTTGTCTCAAACCCTTAATACATAAAAAAGATGCATATTCTTTTCTTATCTATGAACAACATGAAATAACTTATCTGAGAAGATGGAATAATAATATCTTTAGTATGAATTAGGAGAACTGCCTCTTCCATTTATTTCATGGTCATTTAACTACACCTTGTCCAGGTCAGCCAGTCCTAAGGTAATATTTGCTAAGTTTGATTTTCAACAATAAAAATGTTTGAGGATTTATTTTTATTTACTTATTTATTTTGGGTACTGGGGATTGAACCCACAGGAGCTTTACTACTGAGCTACACCCCCAATCCCTTTTGTTTTTTGAGACAGGGTCTCACTAAGTTGTTGAGGCTAACTTTGAACTTGCCATCTTCCTCTGCCTCAGCCTCTTGAGTCACTGTGATTACAGGCATGTGCCCTCATGCCCACTGAAGATATCATTTTAAAAACACGTATGATGTGAAATGCCAATTTATCAGTAAAGAAAATAAAAAGCAGACACAGAGACAAGATGCGGAGGCAGAAAAGAAAGATGGCAGAATGGCAGACAGGACAAGATGCCAAGCTTTATTTATATAAATAGGTTACTTTAGGCCATTGGCATCATTAGCACATATTGTTCATTGTATTACTGGGCAGGTTACAGACTTAGCAACATGATGCAGTTTATTCATCAGTTACATACTAAGTTGCAATATGCAACCTTAGGGGCTCTGTGTAGCTCTCAAGAAAGTCTACTGTATAAAGTTACTGTTAGCAGGTTTAGGCTCAGTGAAATAATGTGGTTGTCTAACAAGAGAGTTCCTTTATTCCCAGAAGCCGTGTGCCTGAAATCAAGGTCAAGGTTGATAAGACTCTAACACACAGTTTCCTCATGAAGGACAGTGAGTGATACAGCAGCCAGGCATCCTGTGTCTTTGCACAGAAGTTTTCCCAGGAGCCAGACATTTCTGTGTCTTTGCACAGAAACTTCCTAGCCACCAAGCATGCCACATTCATGAAGCTATCAGAGACCTCAATCCCAAACACAGAACCCCTACAAATATCAGTGCCTTAATTCTTGGTGGTTATGTATCACACTTTTGGTAAGCAAATTACAATTTAAATGTCACAATTTCCAGATATATTGTAATCAAAGTAATATCTTTTCTAAGTAGGTTTTGACCATGAGGTATTAATTTGTGAACATATTGTTATAGTATACTAAAGCAATATCTCATTAATAACAATGTATCAAGTGAAAATACTTTTATTATTTAGTGTGTGACTTAAATTTTATTTACCTATATTCAAACTGTACAATATTTATAAACTGGTCTCTTATAAGGGCACATGCATTTCTGGTCAGAAACACAATTAGATATTTAATATAAAATTATTTTATGAGAATCAGTTAAATAAAAGACAATAAAAATACTGCCTCCAGTATCACTGTAGTCCTGGTTCTTCAGACATGTATATATCTTTCATTAAAGGCACCTTGCGCAGAATTCCAGTTAATAGGTAACATGACCAAATAAATGGTCTGACAATATAGAACTACTGCTTACAACAAATGAGAAAAACAAACTCTGGTTTCTTGACTCTTTTTTTTTGTCTACCAGCAACTGAACTCAGAAGCACTCAACCACTAAGCCATATCCCCAGCCCTATTTTGTATTTTTTTTAGAGACAGGGCCTCACTGAGTTGCTTAGCACCTTACTTTTGCTGAGGCTGGCTTTGAACTCTTGATCCTCCTGCCTCAGCCTCCTGAGCTGCTGGGATTCAGGTGTGTACCATCGTGCCCAGCTGGTATCTTGACTCTTGGTACACTGTGCCAGGAGTATGACTAGAAAGCTTTTCGAGCTCTCTCAGGCTTTGGTGCACCAACAGCTGCTTAGAGAGACTATAGAAAAAGTAAATCTATACCTGAGTTAGTCTCCTGATGCCCCAGGGTGGGGGCCTTATCATAAATTCTACCACTCTAATCTGATCACTCAGTTTATAGTATATATCAGAGTCATGGCTCTTTAGAAATTAGTTTAATTAGGAAATGAAGGACACACATGCTAGGAAAAAAAATGTAAGACTATATTGGTTTGCTGATTCAATAACTAATTTGGCTGAACTGTTTTATATACACTAATAGTGTAAGCTGAGTACTACTCCTGATTAAAAGAAGTATCACATAAAATATTACTAAGTGAAATGAAATGAACCATCCTTAAACATATCTCCAAATATTCCAAATCACATTAAATTTTTTTTAAAGTAAATCAGAAGAGTGGCAACTAAGAACATATTGTATACAACCCTTAGAAATAAATCCTTTTCCTCACATAAAATTCTTCAGATCACTAGGAATTAAGACTTCTAATCTCTTTTTCTATTCGACCATCCCATCCAACTCCTATAATAGTTCAGAAAAGAAAACAATCAGCATTCCTCATTTTTAAAAATATTTACTTTTTAGTTTTTAGTGGACATAATATCTTTATTTTATATTTATGCAGTGTTGAGGATCGGACCCAGTGCCTCATGCATACCAGGCAAGCACTTTACCACTAAGCCATAATCCCAGCCCATTCCTCATTTTTTAAAGATTATTTCTAACAAACCTTCCTAAAATTTCTTCTATTCGTTTCTCCTTTTTTTGAGAGGAAAAAACTTTTTAATTTCAGACATGATTCTGAGACCATCTTTTTGATACACTTGTGAATTTATAAGTCCCTCTGGAATTAAACAGATGTAGGTTCAATTTTTATCCTGGGCATTTACTAATTGTATGACTTCGGGCTAGTGATTTAACCAAGTCTTAGTTTCCCTACCTATCAAAAGTGAAAATGTTACCACTTACCGCTTAGGACTATTCTGAGGACTAAATGAGACAATAATATATGGTGTAAAATTGCTTGACAAAGTAAGTACTCAAAAAATAGATTATTATAAGAGTTTTTCTCAAAGTCCTATTTACATCTGAAATAAAATAACAGACTAGCTAATCTTAAAATAGGCAGTACCAAAATCTTATTTTCAAAAGAAATGTTTTCTTTCTTTTAAGTGAACAAACTGCCAAAATGCATGTATTAAAACCCAAGAAAATGTCTTTTAGTGATACAGTAACTTTCAAAAGTACTACAAACATCTCTTTTTTAAAAAAATATTTTTTTAGTTGTAATTGGACACAATACCTTTATTTATTTATTTATTTTTATGTGGTGCTGAGCTAGGCAAGCACTATACCTCTGAGCCACAACCCCAGTCCTATACTAACACCTGTTATACACAGCTCCGGAAAAAAAAAAAAATCTGAGCATATGCTACATTCATTGTTCATGTTACCTTAACCTAAATATCTCTTCCCCAGTAAGTGTCATATATTACTTAAAGTCAAGTTAATGACTATCTGTCTCTCTCAATTACTGACAGAAGAATTTATATAACACAAGCCTTTCTTACTCCCAGATATTAAACAAAAACAAATCAAAAGAGCCTTAATTATCAATTTTTTTTTCTACGATATAAACAATGTTTCGATGTTTTGTCCAAGATTTTTTTTTTTTTTTTGTAGTTGTAGATGGACAGAATGCTTTTATTTATTTTTATGTGGTGCTAAGGATGGAAGCCAATGCCTCACACGTGCTAGGCAAAGCGCTCTGCCATTGAGATGTTCCCAGCCCTCCTCTACATTTTTAACAGAATTTTATAAATATATATATAATTTAGAAATAAATGATCATAATAGATATAATACCTAGGATCTTTATGCACATGGTATTATGTTAGCCATTCCATAAACTGAATTCAGAGATAATGGGAATCTTATTTCATATACAACAGCAGGAATGATTAACTGTTCAAAAATGTTGTAAATGATTTGGACTTGCTAATAATAAATTCAAATCAAAATAGAGGGTAAAAAATGTGAAAATAATTACTTTATAATTATTAGCTGTCCAAAAATTAGCTTTAATATACACAAGTAAAAATAATCACAAAAATATTCTCAGAGGATTTCTTTCCAAAAAGAAAGAGTCTTGGCTGGTTAAATATATGACTAAGAAGCTGGGAACAGAGGCATACTCCTGTAATCCCAGGGACTTGGGAGGCTGAGGCAGGAGGATTGCAAGTTTGAAAACAGCCTCAGGAACTTAGTGATGCCCTAAGCAACTTAGCAAGACCCTGTCTTAAAATAACAAATTTTTTAAAGGGCTGGGGATATTGCTTAGTTGTTAAGTACCCCTGGATTTAATTACTGGCACACACACACACACACACACACACACACAAAAAAAAAAAAAAAACCACAAAAAACCACTCACTGACATAACATAAAAGACTATCCAAATGGGCCAGGAAAGATAAGAACGTAGAAATCAAAGGCAGGCAACAGTTAACACATCCAGAATCTATGTGGTGATTTTTGGAAATTTTTCTAATTCCCAGCTTGTTTAAATAAAGTCTACAAAGACATAATTTTATTAACATATTAAATTTTTAAATTTTTCTCTCAATTTTCTGACACCAGTGCTAGAAAAACAGACAAGGGGCAATAAAGCACACTGCATATACCTTCAATTTACACACACACACACACACACACACACACAGAAAAATCAGCATAGAAATTAGGTGCCCAAAAAACCTCAAATTAACGTCTGATAAATCACTCTGATTTTCAGTTCATGTCCAAGATACCTAAAACCAATTAAAATAATTCCCTATACACATGATAAGGTTATAGAAAATTGGAGATTTTCTCGTTTTAAGATGACTTTTGGGGGGCTGGAGATGTGGCTCAAGCAGTAGTGCGCTCGCCTGGCATGTGTGTGGCCCAGGTTCGATCCTCAGCACCACATACAAACAAAGATGTTGTGTCTGCCGAAAACTAAAAAATAAATAAATATTAAAATTCTCTCTCTCTCTCTCTCTCCAAAAAAAAAAAAAAAGGATGACTTTTGGTTTAGCAGGACATTTGATCAGTTTGGGGCTGGGGGGAGCATAGGCAGGAAAGAGAGAAATTGGCCAAAACCAAAAAGCAAAACCCCACAGACCGTAGAATATTTTACGAGGCATATTTTATCTGGACATTAAGACTACTGAATTTTAGCTAGGAGCAGTATCGAACACCTGTAATCCCAGTGGCTTGGGAGGCTGAGGCAGGACAATTGAGAGTTCAAAGCCAGCCTCAGCAAAATTGAGGTGCTAAGCAACTCAGTGAGACCCTGTCTCTAAATAAAATACAAAATAGGGCAGGGGATGTGGCTCAGTTGTCGAGTGTCCCAGTACTAAATAACATACAGAAAAATCCAGACTACCTGGTTTGGGCAGAAAATTGGCCATTTCAAACTATACTTATGTTTACCTAACTATGGTACCATGCTATATATAAAGTAAGTTAAATCAACAGTAATTCTTCAAAGAGCTTTTCAAATACTTTAAAGATTTTAAGCTTCAGAGTCAAAACTTTGGAAGTAGCTAAATTTTTGTTAGTGAACAAATGAGTATTGGAAAACAATTTTCTATTACATTCATTAAACATCCTGTATACCCAAGTTCTGAATAAGAACTCTGTAAAAGATGACACGTCTTTCAGCTTCCTGATTAGCCATGCTTGCTTTTTGAAGCTTCTGGAGTATAAAATCAACATTCGTAGAAATTGCTTACAATAGAATGACTTACCAAAAGGAGGTAGTCCATATGTTTGTGTTGCCTGAGGATAGACAGCATAGGGTTGAGACTGCTGTAGTGTCTGGTACTGAGTCTGCCCAGGGTAAGCAGTTTCCGAAACAGGAACCGACAGGATATGTGCATAAGGTCTGGAAAAATTCAAGAAAACAAAAACTTTCATGAAAAATTCAAGAAAACAAAAAACTCTGACTTATTTTAGTAATAAAAAATAGATAAAATAGTTAATAACACTAAAGTTAAAAAATCAGGGGGCTGGGGATGTGGCTCAAGCGGTAGCGCGCTCGCCTGGCATGCGTGCGGCCCGGGTTCGATCCTCAGCACCACATACAAAGATGTTGTGTCCACCAATAACTAAAATAAAATAAATATTAAAAATTCTCTCTCTCTCTCTCTCTTTAAAAAATGTTTAAAAAAAAAATCAGAATTGAGACAGCTTATCTGCCACATAAAATGGTTCTTATGGTCAGAAAACTGAATGCTTTTTTCTTTTTCAGGTTCTACTACATCCACCTAAGGAAAAATTTTATGGAAAACCTAACACTTTCAAACATCCTTCCAAGTTCCAATTATTATCCTACAAACATCCATGATGTAGTACATAAAAGGCACTACGTGAGGTGAGGTACAAGAACTAAAAATATTTATGCCCTTATTTATGTCTTCATACAGAATAAAATCCTAATATAATAGAAAACTAGATAGGAAAGAATTGGCAATTGGATCTCATTCTCCACCCAATTCCTTGAGCCAAACTAAAGTTCTGAGAAGGAAAGTTGGACTTGGAGAAGAGGATGAGGCTGATTGAGAAAAGGCAAACGAGGGGGACTGGGGTTGGGGCTTAGTGATAGTCCACTTGCCTGGCATGTGTGAGGCACTGGTTTGATTCTCAGCACCACATATAAATAAAGAAAATAAAGGTCTATCAACAACTAAAAAGAAAGAAAAGGCAAATGACCATATCAGAAAACAAAGGGTAGGGGTGAACTCTAATATTCTCATATCAAGCTTATAAAATAAGAGCCAGGTTAACTAATAACATCTGGGAAATCTCAGATAAGACTTTATCTCCCCACTGATATTTAAGTAAGAGCAATACCATCACTAGTTGGTGGCAAACAATCAGGAATCCTTAAGGATTTGAATTCAGCAGGTAAGTCCCTGGGACTTCATACACTGGCTAGCTGACCTGGTCATTTCATCCATGCAATTACACTGAATGTTTAAGTATCAGTTACTCTATTTGGTATATTATGATGTACTTCCAATGCAAGGAAAAAATGCTATTTGTATTATTATTGTATTATTTATGTAATAAAAACAAAATAAGGGTGGAAGGTATATGTTGTAGCAGGGGAAAAGATTTTTTGCAACTTTGGAGGTAAAGGACAATAAGGGAAGGCTACAAAGAAATGGTATGTGAGCTGAGCAGATAGCATGTACACAAACAAGAGAGAAAGGGTGTTTTAAAAAAACATTTTCTAAGGATGTTTCTAAAAAGAAACAGTATTCTAGAAGGAAAAAAAGCCCTGGTACAGAGGAAGGAAAGCAAGGGTTTCAGTCTCTAAGGAACAAACACTATATTATTAAGGCAAGTATATTGAGAAGAAAAGTAACGAGCAAAAGACAGAAAGATTGGGGCTGGAGTTGTGGCTCATTGGTAGTGCGCTCACCTAGCACGTGCAAGGCCCTGGGTTCGATCCTCAGTACCACATAAAAAATAAATACATAAAAAAATAAAGGTATTGTGTTCAACTACAACTAAAAAATAAATATTAAAAAATAAAAAAGGCAGAAAAATAAAGCAAAGTCCCTAGTTAAAAGAATTCAGACACATCTGAAACAACTGGGAGGCACTAAATTGCTGAGCAAAGGAGGACAAAGTCAAAGCTATTCTTTAATAGTGGTTAATTTGACATTGTTTTCTAAAATGAATTAGAAGGAGGTAAAGCTGCAATGGAGGTCCAGTTAAAATCACAATACAATGTTTCTGATATGTAGTAAGGAGATCTGAATTAAGATAGAAAGCACAGCTAATAAAATGAATGTAGCAGGTATGCAAATACTTTGTTTAGCATATGTAACATATTCATGACTCAGTGGACCCCAAGAGACTGTATTCATAGCTAGATCTGAGCTCAGGGAAACAGTTCAGGTAACAGTTGCTATTCAAGTCATATGGGAACAGTCTGAAGTATTAGTGACCTTGGATGGATTCATTTTCAGAGATAAGAAAGATCACAGGGGGCTGGGTTATAGCTCAGTGGTAGAACGCTTGCCTTGCACATGTGAGGCACTGGGTTCAATCCTTAGCACAACATAAAAATAAATAAAATAAATAAAGATACTGTGTCTATCTTAAAAAAAATTGAAAGATCACAATTTTTTAATCCTTTTTCATGTGTCTGCAGATCTCAAAATTTATCCTTTTTCATGTGTCTGCAGATCTCAAAACTCAAATGTGTTTTTATATTTATTATCTAATTTCTTCATAATAACCCCACAGAATAGGTTTAATCATCTCACAGAGAAAACCACATGAAAATGACTAGGCAAGGCCATTAGTGTTAATATCAGATTAGAAACAAAAAACTCAATGAGTTGACTTTTTAATTAGTTTATTTTTAATACAAAATTCAAAAGGAAAAATGGGCACAACTAGAAAAAAATGCCAATTTCTTTTTACAACTCTCACAGGGGTACCTCTCACCATTTCTTTATGTCTCCTATGTTTGTAATGCATAAGAATATACCCTGGCTTAATAAGCATACTTATACTTGTCTATGCATGCATAGGTCTATCTCTTCACTAACTCACAATTGGTAATTTGGTATATATACTGTTCTGCACCTACCCATCTTGAGATGATTAACCTGGTTGGTCTTAACGCTGACCTTACCTTACCTCTTAGTGACTTCAATCCACCAAATCTATCTAACTTTAAGCCCAATTCTACTCTAAGGACATTCCTCAAACAAGGAAATGAACAGAGATTAAGCTGAGAAGTCCGGGGCCATCTTGAGCAGATTTTTTAATTTCTGGGTTAAGGTAGAGGAAAGAGAAGGATCACAGATCAATCAGTAGTATGTTTTGATCACTAACAGTATTTTCTTTTTCTTTTCTTTCTTTTTTTTTTGGTGGTGTTGGGTATTGAACCCAGAGCCTTGTGCATGTGAAGCAAGCACTCTACCAACTGAGCTATATCCCCAGCCAACTAACAGTATTTTCCATTTTCAGTGTCTACTCATTTACAGTGGGTTCCTGTGTAACAGTAATCTATTCCACACAACTATCTACCTTTTAAAAGGATGTTGTAGCCAGGCATGATGGCACATGCCTGTAATCCCAGTGGCTCAAGAGGCTGAGGAGGAGGATCCCAAGTTCAAAGCCAGCCTCAGCAACTTAGTGAGGCCCTAAGCAAGTCAGGGAGACCTTATGTCTAAATAATATACAAAAAAGGGTGGGGATGCAGCTCAGTGGTTAAGTGCCCCTGGGTTCAATCCCTGGATTTAAAAAAAAAAAAAAAAAAGATGTTAGTTAGGTACAGCAGTGTGTGCTTATAATCCTAGCTACTCAAGAGGTTCACACAGGAGGATCACAACTCCAAGGCCAGCATGGGCAACTTAGAGAGACTCTATCTCAAGACCCTATCTCAAAAAATAAAAGGGGGGCTGGGATGTAGCTCAGTGGTAGAGTGCCCCTAAGCTCAATCTCTACTACCACACACACACAAAAAAAAAGGGTTTACATAGATTATATTTAGAGGAAACAGAAATAGGAATAAAGACAGAGCATGAGAAGTGAAAAGGTATACATATATTTCAAAAATAATCATTCAACTTACTTTGCAGAATACATTTGTGAGGTATAATCATTGGATGAGCGAGGGATGTAATCGGTGCATGTCATAACTGAAAAAAAGATAATATCACCAGGCAAAAAAGTTAGAACATTTCAAAAATGAAATGGAAAAACTGCACACTCCACTGCATAGTTGTTCAAACTAAATTAACAGAACAGTCTGGATATCACAAAGTTTGAAAGACTGTAGCAGAAAAATCCCACTTTTGTGTTTATAGACCTGTTTGTAGACTTTCAGAGACAATGAAAGAATTGAGAACGTGGGGTGACAGGGGTATGGAAAAGAGCCAAAGGCTGGTTCCAACTGATCTATATCTTTACCCATCAATGATCTAAACCATAGATAAAGTAACCCTCTAAGCTCTCAGCTGTGCTCAGGAAAACTTAAAAAGCAAGTTTGTATCCAGGAAATCACATTATGCTTCTTCAGCTTATTCATTCTCTGGGTGCTTATTCTATTCTTAGTAAAAGACCATAAGAATGATCTCCAAATCTTTGGGGGAAGTAACCAATTTAATTAGAAAATTGTTGTTACTGTTGTATATAAAGAATGGTAAAATAGATGCAAGTACAGTACTGTTTTTTGTTTTTTTTTTTTTAATGTGCATAGTAAAGGCTTTGTTTACATTTGGCAAAGTAGAGACAGACTTAAGAAACTGATGAGATATTCTGATAAACTGTCAGGTATAAGTGACTTTACCAGGTGGTATCTCTTGACCCCCATGATTTTACATTGAAAAAGCTGCTGTGAAGCTATGACCCTTATGATTACATCTGAGATAAATGTTGTAAATATTTGATTCAAGTTTGATAGGTACTATCAAATGGCTATATGCCATTCATTAGGCACTATTTCAGTTCACATTGTAGGCAGTTACATTGCAAAATGCTTTCATCAGACTCCTGAACTATTCAAGAACTTCCTTCAACAACAATAAAAGAAGCTATTCTACTGTCAACAGGGACTGGAACCAACTAAGTTTGTATCTAGCTAGGTTCACCGAAAGAGTACCTGAACCCAAAAAGAAACCCCAGTCAAAAACAGACAAGGGACCAATTCTTGCCCAAGGGCTAGGGCTGTAGTTCAGTGGCAGAGAGCTTTCCTAGCGTGTATGAGGCACTGGATTTGATCCTGAGCACCACATAAAAATAAATAAAATAAAGGTATTGTGTCCAACTACAACTAGAAGTATTTTTTTTTTTTAAAAGAGTAAGGCAATCAATACCTGTTAGCTTATTATAGAAGATATTATCCAATGCCATTGTTTGAAGTCTTTAAAAATAATTATTGGACACCTGAAGGTCATATTCATCTATAATCATCATGTCAAAAATGAAGGGGATGGGCTGGGGTTGTAATTCATTTGGTAGAGTGTTTGCTTTGCATGTGTCGGGCCTTGGGTTTGATCCCCAGCACCACATAGACAAATAAATAAAATAAAGGTGTTGTGTCTGTCCACAACTAAAAAAAAAATTTTTTTTAATGAAGGGGAAGTTTTTAATACCCATCACATATAATGAAAGGTAAGATCCTTTGACTTCTACATGGTTCTCACTCTGATGACAGGTACTTGACAAACTCAAAACTTTATTCCCCTCAAATTTAATTTAATCAAAACATTCTGGGAAAATTAGGCCAATTTTAACTCTCCTAGATAATGAACAAAGCTTGATCTTAGAAATACTTGGGAATCATGAAAGGATTTTAAAGAGTCAAGGCATAATTTATCATTATGAATAGGAGGAGAAGAGAAGTAATATGTTGGCTTAGAGTAGAATATCAATAGTGAGCCAAGGCTTTGATACACACTCTGAAGCACAACTAATGATGTTCTGGTGGGTTTGGGTGTAGTAGGAAATAAGGAAAACATAGAATTGCAGGATGGTTTCTAGTTTTTTAGTTTGAGAGTGATGAGACAGTGATACCTCTTCCAATGATGAGCCAGTCTAGGAGATGAACAGACTTGATGGGAGCTTGAGGATAAAGCTCTTCTTCAGACATTTTAAGTATGACTTTCCTTTCAGACATCTAAGTAGAGATCTCAAAAAGGCAGTTGTATATTTAAATGAAATCAGGGGAGATTGGGGCTAGGGTTGGGCTCAGTGGTAGGGCATTTGCCTGGCACGTGTGATACTGGGTTTGATCCTCAATAACACTTAAAAATAAATTATTAATATGAAGATATTAAAAATTTTTTAATCAGGGGAGATATAAGACTGGAAATATAAAATTGGGATTCATTAATAATGTATTATATGTTTAAAGTAATGTAATGAATGGGAGGTTTCTGAAGGAGAAAAGATGGCAGCTTTAGAACTAAGCCCTGAGGCCCATCAGTATTCATATTCTGCATGAGAAAGGAATGACCATCAAAGGAATAAGATAGGAGGAAATATGGTGGGAGGCAGAACATAAAACAGATATTTCTACTACAATTGGCAATAAGAAAATAACAAATGACCTTGACAGGAGAAATCTCGCTGGAAGAGTGGGGACCTGAAGCTAAATTGAGTAGGTTGAAGAGTGAATGGGAGATGAGCAAATAAGGGCAACTCTTTTCAGAGCTTCTGATATGCCACAAAACAGAGAGAAAGTCTACAACTAGTATAAGATGTGAAACCCCAGGGACTTTATTGGTGTGTGAATATCTCTTTACTCTCCGGAAGGATTAAGAAGAGAAAAATATAATGATGTAGGAGTGGTGGGAGGATAACAACAGTACTAAAGTCCTTGAGAAAAGTGAGACAGGTTGGACTACGGAACACAAGTAAAATGATGTACATCAGACAGGAGTAAGAATACTACTTCCAATACAACAACAAGGAAGCAAGAAAATAGGCAGATTTGAAGATTTGGTGGTGGTGAGATAATAAGGGAGTTTCCTGACCATAGCTTTTGTTGGAGAAGGCATGATCATTCAAGAGTAAGGAAAAGTGAGTATTGGTTCTTTGAAAGAAGCAGTGTAAAATATTTAACAGAATTTGTTAAGGAAATGTAGGATTTCAAAGCACATTGGGTGCCCACCTGAAGTTCTATGACTAGAGTGCAAATAGTGACTTAGTTAGGTACATAATTCTATCCAATAATGATGTTTGTGTACATTTTATGGGGAAGGTAGAAAGTTGGGTTAAATTAGTACTGGAGTATAACAAGGAGAATAAGGGTAAGAAAAGGGTTTATTATTAAAAGTTATTGAAAGTTGCACCAATAAAAATATGGAAAAAATAAAAGTGATAAAACAAAAAAAAAACAAAAAAAGAAAGTTATTGAAAGTATATGTAAGGGAGATAAAAATAAAGGACTGAGAAATCTATGCTCAGTAAATAGGAAAATTAAAACAAAGAGAGATGAAGGGTACTAGCTAAGTAATCGACATCTATGTTAAAATCAGAGAGCTATAAAAGTTTGGATGGAGAAAAACAAAGAGGATCTAGTCTTTAAAGAATAAAATTGCTTGAAGTTCAGTCTAAGGTAAAAAGAAATGGGAAGGAAGGTAAAGATAAAGACTTCAAAGGAACAAGAGTTTTTGAAGGAAAAATGAAGACAGTGGGGTGTGGTGGTACATGCCTGTAATCCCAGTGGCTCTGGAGGATGAGACAGGAGGATCGTGAGTTTAAAGCCAGCCACAGCATAAGTGAGACCTTGTCTCTCTAAACAAAATACAAAATAGGGCTGGGAATGTGCCTCAGTGGTTGAATGCCCCCAGGTTCAATCCCCAGTACCAAAAAAGAAAAGAAGATAAATTATTTGGAAGGAGCAAAGAAGACTCAGCTTACTTTCTGGCTGTGGTATGAGATTTTAGAGAATAGGTCTTTTTCTGGGAATTAGTATACTCAAGAAATCAGAGGAAACACTTCACTTATTTGAAGAATTTCCCATATATACCAGACTGACCTAGTAACTTCCTGAAAATGAAGATTCCCCATTCATATTAGACCCTTTGAATAATAATATCTCTGAAAGTGAGCCTAGAATTCTGTTATAAACAAGCATTTCAGAATGATTCTTATGTCTTATGCTAACAGTTTAAGAACCACTGAAATAAAATCAGCTTTGAAGAAATAACATATAGAACTCAAGATAAAAAATTTTTAAAGCCATGCCTTTTTTTTTTTTAAGGAAAGTATATAAGGTTAACTGTCTTAAGAGATATTTCCAAAACTAGTGCCTTTTACAAAAATGTCTGACACATATTTATTCTTTTTTAAGTATGTGATAAAATATGGAAGAGCATAGCTATTTAATTTCAGGAAGGAGTACTTGTCCTGGGGAGAAAAATTTAGCGGAGTAAGTGAGTTTGCTAGACAAAGCTATGTCTCTATAAGAAAAACACAGAACACTAGTGGGTGCAGTGGCACATGCCTGTAATCCCAGAGGCTCAGAAGGCTGGGGCAGGAAGATCATGAGTTCAAAGCCAGCCTCAGCAATTTGGTGAGGTCCTAAGCAACTCAGTGAGACCCTGTCTCTAAATAAAATATAAAAAAGAGCTGGGGATGTGGCTTAGTGGTTAAACATTCCTGGGTTTAATCAAAAGAAAAAACAGAACACTATACATTTTGGGGGGTATCTAATACATAAATATAATCAGGAGAGTAAAAATTGGTACATGGAGGGTTTATCTTATTAAGCTGGATCTTCCTCAGGGACCATTTATTTTCCTGACTATGACTGATAGGTAGGATCACTTGCTTTTATTAGAAAGGCAGAAAAATACGAAGTCCTCCAGAGGAGCCATCAGGGGTAGGCCCACAAACTTTTCTAATTTGGGGCAAAGCACTATTACTTTTAGAATGTCCAACCTCAAAACAAAACAAAACAAAACAAAAGTCACTGAATATGACTGCTTGGGTAGGAAGATTCCATGTGATTTTTTTCAGCTGGCATGTTAATAAAGTTTATAGGAGAGCACAAGTATGCACACACAAAGACTAGGAGAACCTTCTGGATATTCTAGAATAATCCAGCAATTAGAAAAAATCAATTATACAAGAAGAGCATTACTTGGTTATAGGAATGCCTCTTCCATCATGCATAGTACTTACTTTCCTCTGACATGGTAAGGTTTGAAGCAAGGCTCGATGTTTCAGGTTTCTGGTCACTGACATCCGGGCTGCTTACTTGACTGGGAGAATCAAAATGAATACATTAGCCCTTGGTTGGTTTGCTGCATTGCTAAAAGTGATGAGATTAAACTCATTTCCTCCTAGGCCATACAAGCAAGAAGCAAGGCAAATCTTCATGATATCCTTATTTGTAGTTTATAGCAACTACATGAAAAGAGCTAGGGCCAGGGCTAGTACCCTCAGTATCCTACAGTTCTTTCTCATGGTCCTAGACACCTTAAGGGGGGAAAAAATTACACACACACACACACACACACACACACACATACATTTATCTATTTGGTACTGGGGATTAAACCCAGAGGTGCTTAACCATTGAGCCACATGCCCAGTCCTTTTATATATTTTATTAGAGACAAGATCTCACTAAGTTGTTAAATGCCTCACTAAGTTGCTGAGGCTGGCTTTGAACTTGCGGTCCTCCTGCCTCAGCCTCCTGAGCCACTGGGGTTTACAGGTGTAAACACCATCATGACTGGCTAAATACATTTATTTGGGGTGTGTGTGTATATGTATATGTGCATGTGTTTCTATTTGTTGTTACAACTAGGACCAGGCACCTTTTTTTTTTTTTTTTTTTTGCAGTATCTGGTCCTCACACATGCTAGGCAAGTGCTCTACCACTGAGCTTCATGTTCTAAGCATTTTTTTAAAAAACATGTAGGAAAACAAAGAGAATTTTTAAAATATATATTTTTACTTGTAGATGGGACACAATATCTTTCTTTCTTTCTTTATTTATTTGGTGCTAAAGATAGAACCCAGTGCCTCACATGTGCTAGGCAAGTGCTCTCCCACTGAGCCAAAACTCCAGCCCCAAATTAAGAGAAATTCTAAAAGGTCAATCAATGTGAGCTGGGAGGATATGTCATTATGTTAGATACTGTAATGCTGGGAAGAGCCCACTGAAATTCTGGAATGGAAATCATTTCAACTTGAGTACCTCACAATGTTTCCCTTTTCCTCCTACTTCACATCCAACTCCCTAGTAATGCCCAACTAGTTAGTACAGCATTGTGATTAATAGTAAATATTTTAGAGCAAAACTGCTCAAGTTTATATTCCACTCTTCCGTTAACTAGCTCTATAACCTTGGATAGGTCAAAGTAGTTTTCTTCACTAATTTTTTGAACTGTCAATGAGAATAAAAATAGACTCCACTTCATAGGGCTGCTATGAGGATAATAACTTAATATCTTAGAAGTTCTTAAGAGCAAAGCTAAAAAACAGTTATGTACAATAAAACGGAACTATTATTATATTACAACTTCTTTCCAGCCCAGGCGTCCTTCCCATATTCATGCTCTCTAGAAAGAAAACTGCTTTGCTCTTCCATACTCTAAGAAGAGATAAAGGATGAAGTACCATAGTCTCCATATATCTGGAAAGATAATCTTGACTAATCAGAGGTTTGGGTAGTTTCTACATAAGAATATTTAAAGCTCCCATGTAATTTTTGAAACTCACCTTTAATACTGAAGTATTAATTTAAAAAAAAGGTTTTTTTTCTGGCATATTTTGAATGTTCAGTTAATTTTTTCTTAGTTGTATTTATTTTTAAAGCTAAATCCTTCAATGAAGTTTATTTGAAATAGTTTTATCAATGTTTTCCCAAATTGCGGAATCATTATAATTATCTGAATTGGTAAAAAAATGACTTTAGCCCCATCTCATACTTACTTAAATAGAATCATCATGGGGAAAAGCAAAAAACTGAACCAGAATTTCACATTTCCACTGTTATGACTAGGGTATCTTCTGTGTGTACCTGGATAAATCTAGGGTTTACTCCACTGTTGAAGACTATTTCTAGATGGAAGACTATTTCTAGATCATGTATCTTACAAGTGCTATTTGTACAGCCTAGTATGTATTGAGAAAAACAGTACCAAAATAGTAAATTAACTATAGCACATAAGATGAAATATGTTCTAGAGATGGATGGTGTTGATGGCTGCATAACAAAGTGAATGTACTTAAGGTCACTAAATTATACACTTAAAATGGTTTAAATGGTAAATTTTATACTATGCAAAATCATAATTTTTTAAAATGAAGGAATAATAAGAGATCATCACAGAAAAAGGCAATGGTGGGAGGTTCTCAAATACAAAGAGGGTTAGACTTGGATAAAAGCAGGAGAATTAAAGCCAGGCATGGTGGCACTCACCTGTAATCCCAGCAACTCAGGAGCTGAGGCAGGAGGATCACAAGTTCAAGACCAGCCTGGGCAACTTAGTCAAGTACTGTCTCAAAAAATAAATAAAGGGGCTGGGACTGTAGCTCAGTGGCAGAGCGCTTGCCTAGCATGTATGAGGCACTGGGTTCAATCCTTAGCACCACATAAAAATAAAATAAAGGTATGCTGTCCATCTATAACCACACACACAAAATAAATAAATAAATAAACAGGGCTAGGGGTATAGCTCTCAGTGTCATAGAACATCTCTGGGTTCAATCAGAAAAAACAAAAAAGAAGAATTAATTTCACAGAGAAAGAGCACAGAGTATCTATAGAATAAGGTACTATGTTAGACAAATGAGGTATTCCTATCTAATTGTCCCGATTTCTCTTTGAATTAGGGAGCAAAATCCACAGCCAAGTGAATGAACATAATGGGAAGAAAAGGGAAACGGAGGGAGGAAAGAAAGTAAGAAAGATAATTTTAAAGACTGGTAAATCATATACTGGGAATGCTGTGTACATGCCTAAGATGTAAGCATGAATGGAAACTAAGACTAGTCAGTACGGTTTTGTATCTTTCTCTTACAGTGTTAGAGTAATTGAGAATATACATAGAATAGGTGGATGGTTTGGTTTAAGCAAGATTGTGGCTTTGCTAGGCAAGTATGATACAGAAAAAAAGAAAGTTAAGAATGTCTGCAAGGGACTGATTACAGTATTAGATCTTATAATTTTAAGTAGCATAAGGAAGAAAGTGAAGTTCTTTTTGAGGAAAAGGGTATAGACGTGATAGTGAAAATGTGATAGATCATTTGATTGGAATGTGAGACATCATATGGCTAGCATGGCTGTTCTAGCATAAGT
This sequence comes from Callospermophilus lateralis, assembly GCF_048772815.1. NCBI lineage: Eukaryota > Metazoa > Chordata > Mammalia > Rodentia > Sciuridae > Callospermophilus > Callospermophilus lateralis. The sequence goes on along the minus strand of NC_135311.1, from coordinate 124,296,993 downwards.
GAGCTGGAATCATAGTGGGTGGTGGTAAAAAAAAAAAAAAACACAGGATTCTTGAAATTAATGTCTTAGAAGTGATGCAGTTACTGACTGTCCTAGTTGGTGGACAAATAATAAGAGATAAAATCTGTGGAAACTGAAAATCATGGTGCCATGGAAGTCAGATCATGAGATGCAAAGAAACTGCCTCTTTCTATAGAGATGATAAAGTTGAGTTCAGTATACACTGTTGAATAAATAATAAATGCATAAGAAAAATAAAATCAGCACATGAATTTTGGGGAAAAGTTATTTTGGAGGGAAATATTTTTGAGATGGGCTCTTGCTATGTTGCTCAGGTTGGTCTTGAACTCTTGAGCTCAAGTGGTCCTACTGTAGAGAGAAATTTTAACCTTAAATAAATTTAAAATGTGAAGGCTGCTGGTAAGAATCTTAAAGATGGCAGTAAACCCAAATGCCCATATACTAACCTACATATAAAAAAAAATTAAAGTAGATCATTAAAAAGTAGATCTATAATCCTAGCCATTCAAGACACTAAGGCAGGAGAATCACAAGTTTGAGACCAGCCCGGGGAACTTAGTGAGATCCTGTCTCAAAATAAAAAATAAGAAATTCAACTTTACATACCTTAAAGTTTGCTCTCCTGGTTCCTGCATCTTGGCTTTTTTCACCTGCAAAAACAAATATACAAACAAACTGATGCAGTGGTCTGTTTTTGAAATTACCTAGCTGCTCAAATAAAATTGGCTCTCAGTATCCTTAAGGGATTAGTTGCAGAACTCTTCATAGATACCAAAATCCACAGATGCTTAAGTCCCTCATTTAAAATGGTGCAGTATTTGTATATATCCTATGTATATCCTCCTACGTACTTTAAATCATGTCTAGATTACTTATAATACCTAATAAAATATAAATACTATGTAAATCACTGTTATATTGCTTAGGGCATACTGCTAAGGAAAAGTTTGTACATGTACAACCCAGATGCAATTTTTTCTCCAATATTTCCAATATGGGGTTGGCTGAATCTACAGATGTGAATCCCAGAGACACAGAGGGCCAATTATATATTAATTAATAATATTAGAGGATAACTGTTTCATTTTGTTTGGCTTAGATTTATTTATTAATCCTTGTTACTTTTTTGGGGGGTGGTGGTGGTGGTACTGGGTGTTGAACCCAGGGTCACTCTACCACTGAACTACATCCTCAGCCCTTTTTTTATTTCGAGATAGTGTTTCACTAAGTTGCAGAGGCTGGCCTCAACCTTGTGATTCTCCTGCCTCAATCTCCCAAGTAGCTGGGATTACAGGTGTACATCACCATGCTAGGCTTCAGCTATTCTCTTAAAAAAAAAAAAAAAATCTTTATTTGATTTATTTTTATGTGGTTCTGATGATCGAACCTAGTGCCTCACATATGCGAGGCAAGCACCACCACTGAGCCATGACCCCAGCCCTCAGCTACTCTTCAGACTCAAAGTGTTTACCAGGAGTTTTACTCAATGTAAGATGCTTACCAGAATAAAGTATTCAAATGCGGATAAAAACTAGTTGGTTTTACTTTGTAAAGACACATTATACTTAAATTATTACTAGATTACCAGTAATTAAAAATTTTTTTTCATACAATACTATCTTTTCTTCCATATTTCATTTTTTCTACTTCTCTGAGGTGAAGGCATTTCTATCAGTAATTTAAGAGTCCGCAAATGAAAGATCAATGACTAAAGCTAATGAATTTCCCTGTTTTCATATTATAAAGAGTCTAATTTTAGAGCTCTCTGGTAAGAAAAATTGTTTGTAATAGAAACATGCTTAGTATGGTTAGTCATTTAAATTATGAACATTTAAAAGTATTTGGAGGTAAAAAAAGAAGACAAAAACTCTACTAGTTAATTTTAAAAATATCTGGTGAAAACAGTTATTTAATATGATTAACATTTCAGATAAGGTAAATAATAAAGACAAGGCTCAAAATTTCTCATTATGAAGATATACAATTCCAAAGTAAAATAAAATTCACCATTTTTGTTTTGTTTTTTGCTTATGGCATGTTAACTTGTGTTATATTTAATACTGCCTTAATTTTCATAGTTGTCAAGAAAGAAAAAAGAAAAAAGGGAAGAAAAAACTTCATTTATTTATATGTGGTGCTGAGAATCGAACCCAGTGTCTCACACATACCAGGCAAGTGCGCTACCGCTGAGCCACAACCCCAGCCCAAAACTTCTGAATTCAAAAACCAATTATAGAGGCATTTTAAGTAGAAACCAAAACCAAAATCTTGAGGTAGATAAATCCTTACCAAGCATGGTCCAAAAGCAATAAAGAAGAAAACAGAAGTGATTACATAAAAATTTGAAACTTTTGTATGATAGTAAATAACATAAACCAACTAGGTGCTTTGAAGGATTCCAGGATGGCATGCAGGCTGTGACTGGAAAAAAAAAATCTAATTATTATAAATGTATAACCTAATCTCATTGGAAGGGATGGAAGAAAATGAGCTGATCTAAGTATGTATTAACTATAAACTGTCAAACTAAAGATGGGAAAAAATTCTACTTTCTAGATTATTTACCTGTCAAAATTTCACGAATTACAAAACATCAACTCTTGTTACAATATTCCATCCTTCCTACCTGAAAAGAATAGTATTTACATGAGGTCAGATAATAATGTGCTTTTCCAATAGGAAGATAAGTTTATTTTTAGTGTACCCAAAGATTCTTTTTACTATTAAAGGAAAGTATTTATTTATTTATTTATTTTAAATCTTTTTAAAAAAAAATTTTTTTAATTGTTGATTGACCTTTATTTATTTACTTATATGTGGTGCTGAGAATCAAACCCAGTGCCTCACACATGCTAAGCAAGCACTCTACCAACTGAGCCACACCCCCCGCCCCAAAGGAAAGTATTTATGAGTTGGTTGATTAAGTAACCAAAATAGTATATAGTCTCCATACAAAACAACAAACAAAATTTTTTTGTGTGTGGTGCTGGGGATTGAACCCAGGGCCTTGTGCATGCGAAGCTGGCACTCTACCAACTGAGCTATAATCCAAATCCTAAAACAAATAAATTGGAAAAAAAAAAAGAAAAAAGAAAATTAGAGCATTCAAGGAATCTGATTTATTATAGAATAAAAATTTAGCCAATCATCTTACCAAAAAAAAAAAAAAAAAAAAGTCTTGGAGCAAAACGAATTAAAAAAAAAAAAAAAAAAGTCATACACCACATCACAATGTTTCTGTAAAGGACAAACCCAGACTGAATATATAGCAGTGGTCTCATAAGATTATACAGAGCCAAAAAATTCCTATCACCTAATGACATTGTAGTGACTATAATGGTGTTTGTGGATGCTGGTACAAAGCCCTATAAAAGTATAACATGCCAATTATATACAATACTTTATACTGAATAATTACAAACAATTATTTTACTCGTTTACATATTTACTCTCATAGCAGCTCTTAGCCTTTCCCAAACTGGTGAATACCCTATGATAGATTCTCCAATGTTAAATATTTATAAAAGGAGTTCTGGTCATAGTCATCCTATATCATTCATTCAACACAGCATTTTCTACCAAGTCTTCCTGATAATGATAAAAAATATATATATATATATAGCCCTTGATCTTCAAGAATGTATAGTCTAGTTGAAAAGACAGATAAGAAAATAGGTCATAAAACAATGAGATTAAGGGTTCCTATAGAAATACAAGGTGCTATAGAACACACAGAAAGGGTACCAAAGTCTTTTTTATCAGGGCAGGTGGTCAGGGAATATAGGGACATAGTAAGGTAGAAAGCTGAAAAAACTTCTTGGAGGAAATGTTGTTTAAGACAGTAGTTTTAGGGGCTGGGTGAGGGCTAGGGTTGTGGCTCAGCAGTAGAGAGCTTGCCTTGCACATTTAAGGCACTGGGTTCGATCCTCAGCATCACATTAAATAAATAAATAAACACACAAAATAAATAAAGGTATTGTGTCTATCTACAACTTAAAAAAAAAGTATAGTAATTTTCAAGATTTTTTTTCTGACTCTGCATATGGACAATATATTCCCACTAGTTAACACTGCTAATAACATTGATTTTAATTCAATTGAGGACTTGAGGGAGATTTCAGCAGGAACTTACATCCAAAGTGGGAGGAAATACACTAATTCACATACAGGAAAGAACAAGTGTAAAAAAGGTTCACGGGAAAGAGAGAACATAAAATGCACTAAAAATTCACTATAACTGGGAGTAATGAGTCTGAGGGAAGGGATGGTAACATTAGGTAAAACCAGGTAAATAGACGCCTACTTGTGAAGGGCCTTATAAACCAGATTAAGGAGTTTAATGTTATTTTGAGAGTATCAAGGAGTCTTCAAGTATTAGCAAGACAACATGATCCATTCTGAATTTTAGAAAGATCATTCAGATAAAGAACAGATGGAAAATGAATAGGAGGGGAACAACCCTAAATGTAAGAAAATCTGAAGAGGCTCTTGCATTAATTTAGATGAGAGGTGGCCCAAATAATTCCCAGAGTGAAGATCACACCTGGACTGTGCTGGTTCTACTTGATTATCATAAATATATATTTTTTTTAGCTCTGTGCTAATTTCAGAAATCAGAAATAAAATTGTTTAAATCCATGAAGTGTATATATAAGCATACATGAAAACATATAATGTATCTATTCATGCATACGTCCACTTACCTAAGTGGAATCTGATAACAAATGAGGGAAAAAAAACCTTTCATCTATTTAATATTTTTTATCCCTATACAAACAGGACACAAAACTGGCATCCTTTAGTTACAACATGACAATAAAATAAAATGGATGATACCTACACCTACTTTCGGAGGAAGTGGCACTTCCACTAAGTAATGTTAACAGGCTCACACTTAGCTAATAATAATTAAAAAAAATAACTTGAGCTTAAATAATTTTGTTATCATAAGCAACCTTCTAAAAAAATGCAATAATCCTATTTATAGATGGGGGATACAATGATTGACAATTGTGCAGTCTCTGCTTGAAAAGTACAGTATATGGAGCAGTACTAGGCCAAGCACTATGGCACAGCCCATAGTCCCAGCTTCTCAGGAGACTGAAGCAGGAGGATCAAAAGTTTGAGGCAACGTAGTGAGACTCTATCTCAAAAATTTTTTAAAAGTGCTGGAGATATAGCTTAGTGGTAGAGCATCCCTGGGTTCAGTTCCCAGTGTCAGGAAAGAGGGAGGAAAAAAAAAAAAAAAACCTAAACAAAACTAAAAAAGCACTGCACCTAGTCCAAAAATATCTAGGGACTGGGGACATCACTATGGGAAAGTGCCTGCTTAGCATGTGCAAGGTCCTGGGTTCAATCCCCAGGATCACAAGAGGAAACAAACAAACAAACAAACAAGAATGACAAAAATCTTTATTCTGCAATTTACACTGTGAAAGTCCCTAAAGAAGTCATCTTATTACCCTTTGATACTTAAAAATATTATTTTTTCTATCTTTCTAGTGTCACACACACTTGATCCATTCATTCATATCCTAAAACTTGAAGCTATCAATTAATAGAAAATGATATACTTAGAAAATGATATGACAATTACCAGAAACTAAGTATCCACAAAGGTCTAATCAATAATCTGCTTTAGAATGTTGTCATTAATCAGCATTAAGCTAGCACTATTCTATAGCTTTCAACACCTAATTCCTCTCTGCTATTGCTTTTAAATAAAAAGCAAATCAAAACAAAACAGTGCAACATTTCTTTATTTTCAGTTTCAAGACCCTTTTTGGAGATAAATGCTGGTTTGGCAAATGTTTGTAAGTTTCAGGTCTATGGAATTAAAACTTCCATCATGAGCCTGGAGGGTTAAACTCATTAGGTGCTTGCTTATAAATATAAAACTAAAATAGTTTTTTAAAAAAATTCAATGGTCTGGGGTTGGTGTGGCTCAGTGGTAGAGTACTTGCCTAGCATGTGTGAGGGACTGGGCTCGATCCTCAGCACCGCATGTAAATAAATATACAAAATAAAGCTCCATCAACAACTAATAAAAATATTTTTTAACAATTCAGGTATATTATCCTTTACAGTTTATTCATTATTTTCCTTGACAGAGAAGACAAAAAGAAATGTGAGGTTGAGTTAGTCTTTGTTTCTTCACTGGTTGTTTCACCTCTTTCTTCTCTTTACTCTCCAAGCACCAAACACAGATTTAAAGGTCCTTTTGTTCTCAAGAGTGTTCTCCACGCTCCACTTCTTTTCTATGTTTTAGTTTAGATTATACTTTGGCTAAATAAAATCATGTAGTACTTATTTTGTCTATGGTAAGTATAACTAATTTCTCTTTTTTAAAAAGTTGAATACAAAAGGCATGAATGCTTTTTAAAAAATCCAAATTAAACAGATGTGTACAGAATAAATATGTGGATTTACTCTGCCCCACACACTGATATAATCAGTATCAAGTTTGGTATACAACCACCTAAAAATTTTTCCTATGTATATATGCCATTTTAAAACTTGAATTCAAGTAGCCACAAAGGGGCTTGTGGTAGCCACAAAAAAATTTTTTAATGCTTCCAATTTGCCAGGAATGGTCTTGTTTACATCTCTCATCCCAAAACCAAGTGTGGTTAGTGTCCCCCTTTTACTCTTCAAAAGAGTCTAAGTTTGGACAAGGGGACACTCACTACCACACTTGCGTTTTGGTTGATGAGAGATAGGTAAAAAAGACCATTTCTGGCACAAGCTGGAAGCATTAACCTTTTTTTTGCAGGAATGAGGTTGATCTCAATATAACGTGATTTCAGTTTTAAAATGGCAAAATATACATAGGAAATATTTTTAGGTGGAACATGCAAGCAGAAGAAAAACAAGTGAAAAGGAATAATTCAGTAGGAAGAGTAAAGACCAATGAAATTAAAAACCCCAATATATTTGTCTTCCCATAGCTCTTTTCTGTGTCCTGACTGACATTGTTGCTTCCCCCTATGGGCCGAGGGGCATGCTGTACATCTTGTTTCCAGGAAAACTATGTATAATACTGGACTTTTCTTTAAGTGCCACTGACCCTTTCATGCTGTCACATAATCACCTTTATATTAGACCTGTGTACCAATCAGTAAGAAAATGATGCACCATGGCAATAACCATTTACAGTCAGCAACAAATTTATTTTAAAGTACTTCAATTTCTTACCTTCCTCTGAATTAGTTGCTGCATATCATATTATAGAAGTTGAATAAAATGACAAGGAAATGAAGCAGGGTAGAAGAGATAACCTGTCAGAAGGTTAGCCTTATTCTCATTATCTTAAATAGGTATGGAGTAACTAACAATACCATTTCAACGGTATGTCAACACTCATAAGTACCTTGAAAATGAGTAATTTTTGTCTTACTATAGTAAACACCTAATGACACAGTTTTATTTTGTACATTTATTACTAAGCTATTTGTACCAATGGTGCGTATCCTACATACACAGCTGAGGATGTTTTTTTTAAATGGGATACCAGGTGATTTATTCTACATATATATTGTGCAATGTTTAAATCAGGCTAAACACTCTCCTCAAATATTTATAATTCCTTTGTGATGAAAACTTTCAAAATTCATACTTTGAGCTTTTTGAAATATGCAGCACATTAACATTATCAATAGTCACCCTGCTGTTCAAGAGCACAACAGAACTTCTTTTTCCTATCTAGCTACATAAATAACTTACAGCTCCTTGATCAGCCTTTCTCCATCATCCCCTCTCCACCCATGCCTATAATATCTCCAGCTGCTTCTAACCTACTCTTCATTTCAATGAGATCAACTTTTTTATAGTGCATATATCAGAGAGCTCACAAGGCACTTATCAGGATGATTTTTAATCTTACTGTTTCCCTGATTATTGACTGACAATAATTGACTGACAGGATAAGAAATCACATTTAAAATGTTTCAAAAGGTCTTTTTATTAGTTGCTTATGTCTTCAAAGTTCTTACTTACTTCAAACAAGAAGGCTAGAAGAATAATGGCAAAGTAATAATCATTATTCAATTCTTAACATAAATAAAAATATTAAAATATTTCATTATTTAGGTGGAAGTGAGTGTATGCCCTTTTGTGATGTAAAGAATACATCTAGATTTTGAGCAACTAATAAAAAAATTTTTTTAAAAAAATACATCTAGAACACACACACAAAAATACAATCTATTATCTGTTTTCAAAATTCATATTTTTGTAGGTTGGATCTTCATAAAGATAAGTAAATGAGACGCAGTAGCACACACCTGTAATCACTGTAGTAACTCAGGAGGTTGAGGCATGAGGATCACAAGTTTGAGGCCAGCCTCAGTAATTTGCAAAACCCTGTCTCAAAACTTTAAGAGAGATGGGGATATGGCTCAGTGGCAGAGCACCCCTGGGTTCAGTTCCCAGTGCCTGGGGGGGAAAAATGAGTAAATAGGCACTAGTCCGTATTCTCTTCTGCCTTTAAAATCAAAAACCCACTCAGGATAGCAAATCAAATCTGAACATAAAAGGAAAGACTCTTTAACATAAACTCATTTTGAAAGAAAAACATCCCTAGGCTGGGAGTCTAGCTTAGTGGTAGAGTGCTTGCTTATTAGCACATGTGAAACCCCTGTCTGGTTCCATCCCAGTACCACCAAACAAAAGAAAACAAACAGAAAAAAATCAGAACAAACAGCAACAACAGCAAAAACACATTTGCTTCATATTATTTACGTTAAAGGGTCAAAAAGCAAAAAGAAGCCATGACAAAGCAAAAAACCCATATTATTTGGAGACACTTAAATTTTTTAAAGAAGTTAAGAATTCAATCTAGTCTTTAGGTCTTATCTATCTTAAAAATTACCTAGTGATCAAATTATACTTTCCTCACTACTACTCTTTTAAAAAATTAAGTCAATTAGGGAAATTTAGATAAAAATAAAATTTTCTAATGGAAATAGTGATGTCTCACTGGTAAACAGACATCCTTTTCTATTTTTAAAAAACTGTAACAGTAACCAAAATATAATACAATATTCACTTTGTAATGCTAAATTTTCTGAATAATTTCTTAGCATTAATTAGCCAAATATGAGTTTAAAAACATATAATATTGTTTTCTTAGAGGGAAACTAAGAAGGAGTCTTTCCCTTATTTTCATTTTAAATTTGGAATCTATAACTGAGTAATATTTAAAATCTCTTAAAATTAGCTCCCCTCCTCTCCCTCTCCAGTGCTGGGGATTGAACTCGGGGCCTCATACATAATAGGTACGTACTCCACTACTGAGCCACATCCCGGTCCAGAATTAATTCTTCTACAATCAATTTTAAATTGTTAAAGGAAATACTTACTGGTTGCTCTGGTAGATCTTGTTCTTCTTCCATGAGGGCTAATAGTTCTTTACTATAATTATGTGACTGGATTTCAAGTCTCTTTTTCCACAGTCTTCACAATCTGCTTTAAAAAAGAGGGGAATTCAAAGCTTTATATACTCTTAAAATATTATCATTGAGGTCATCAGAGAATAATTTTTTTAATATTTGCTACCCCAAGCTTTCTACATTCGTTCCAATCTCAAAAATCTCAAACTTGCACGTGGCTTTTCAAACTGACACGCTGCACCAAGTCAAGAGAGGTGTACACAATGACTTTTATAATACCTTGGAAAAGCCGACACGTGGAACCACTTTCGCTGGTTACTATAGTGCCTAATGAATTAAACATTTTACAATGACAGCCATGTGCAGATAATAAAATAAAAATTTTTTTTAAGGATTAGAGTTACATTTAAAATGATAGAGACTGGCCTAGCAAGTCAGTATGTTATGATAACATCTAACCTGCTTTAATGTGGAACATTTACGTAACTGTTAACACAGACACACAAAATCACTGTAAATAGGGCAAACTGGAATATCAAATAAATTCACAACCAACTATTTGTCTATATGTAGTGAATTTAAAGAAAAACTTAATTCTTCCGGATATTAATAATGAAAATAAGTAAGGTGAAATCTTAAATATTTGAATTCAGGAAAAATAATCATGTAAAGCTAGGATCAAATTAAATTCTGAACTAATGAGCTCCCACTAAATATACTACTTAGTAAATTATTTAAGTAAAATCTTTATCTTTTCAGACTCTGCTCTTCCTGTTTTAATTTTCAAAACAAATAAAAGAAAAAAAAAATAGGATTCTAAGCCCTGCATTTAATGCCACCTTTCTATGCCCTACTGACAGGAGACAGAAATTTAAAAACTAAATATGTTATAAAAATGAAATACTCCATTTCTATTTAACTAAAATATGAATGGCTCACCTCCCAAACAGATGTGATTGCTTATGCTCTTAAAGTCACACCTGCTTTCATTTCTTCTACTAACCACTATATCCATAGAAAGTTGAAGTAAAAATAGAATCTGGTAGAAATAATGAAAATAGCTGGGTGCAGAGATGCACATCTGTAATTCCAGCTACTCAGGAGGCTGAGGAGAAGGGCTGCAAGTTCAAGGCTAGCCTGGACAACTTGGGAAGACCCTGTCTCAAAATAAAAATTACAAAGGGCTGAGTATATTGCTCAGTGGTAGAGTGCCCCTGGGTTCAATCCCCAGCGCTGAAAAAAGAAAAAGAAAAAAAAAAAGAATAGATTAAAATAACATGAAACAAAAAACTTCAATTGTGCCAGGACCACCATTCTATTACTCTATTTTGCTGCAATACACTTCATTTTACAGCCACAGTTCAGAACAGGAAAAAGAAAGAAAACATGTATAAAGGAAACAATTAGATGACACAGCATTACTCCCTGCCCTGGTCTAGAATGTCAAAAGAAAATTAAAAAAGTTTAGAGGTCAGAAGTACTCAATGCACTCACGTGTAGCTCAAACCCAGAGCCTCAAAAGCTAAGTTCTCCTACTACATGACGCAGATAGTACTGTAGAATTACAGGGCAAAACTATAGCCCACAGAAAGATCTTCCCTGCCTTGTTTTGCTCAATTCAGAAAAGCATAATCAATGTGACCATGAAATGGATTCACAATTATGAAAGATCAAATATTTTTGTTCTACCAGTTTATTTTATCTTAGTTTTAAATTGAAATGTCTTCGCCTACGGGATTATAGTACTATCCAAATGTACACTACATACATATATAATTTCAACCCCTACGAAAGTAAAACAGGGCCAAAGCATTAGGGAAATGTAATAAAGACTTTAACAATTCATTTGTTGAATTTTTGTGTGACCAATTCCTATCTACACAAACAGTGATTAAACTCTATGTTTTCCCCAATTAAGGGATATGAAAGTAAAACTGCAATCTCTAATTTCTACATTTTTTTTTAAAATAAGGAAGATGGGAGAAGGGTTATAAACCCCATCTCTGGGTTTATAAATAAGGTTCTCAATATGTGCCTTAATTTTGTTTTTAAGCACAAAAACTAATTTATTTTAAAAAGTCTGAGCAACATTAAAATACAACATGAGAATATGGGATTTGTAATTGGTCTAAAGGAGTTATGGGTTCTAAAAAGTAAGGAACAGTATCTAAATAGTGGGGAAATAAATGTTCAGACCATATAAAAACTAAATATTAAAATTTCAAATTTTGTTTTTTAGATGTAAAATAACACTGACTTTATAGAAGAGAGGAATATGTTATTTTTCTTGAGTACATGGTCTATGATAGATACTAAGACAATCTTCTTTATGGGAAACATTAGAAAGTATTCCTTTCCCCTCTCTTATTTATTTCTTTGAAAATAAGCACCGTTTGTTGTTTCCATCTTTAAAATTATCATTATTTTCTCAACTTTTTAATTTAGCACAATAGAAAAGGCATAATTTTTTTAAGAAAATAACTTAAAAATCGGGCTTGATGCCTTAAACTAACAACCAATGATTTTAATCCTTTTAAACACAAAAAAGCAGTCTAAAAAAAAGAATATGATTTATCACAGAATCTCCTGGGATTCTACTGGCCGCATATTTGATTAGTTTGCAAACATACATTTTGGTCCATTTTGTGTATAAAATGTATCACTGATGACGAATTATGTAATTATGTAATTCTATCATAACATCCATCTAAAGACTACTTTTCATCAATACAGTATTATCCTTCCTTTCAGTAATTTGTAATCTGAAACATAAGAACATACTAAATATAAGAACACAATTTTATTCTCATTCTTGATCAATGTGGTAAAACTTTTAAATTTTATTTTGTGGTTCTAGGAATCAAACCTAGTGCCTTCAGCCACATCCCCAGTCCTAAAACTTCTTCTAATATTAAGATTTTACATCAATTTTTTGCAAGTAACATGTGCTATGCAATCAAAAGTCACATTCACTAGCAATGAGATGAAATTGTTGTGTAATGTATACACAATGTTCCAGTAATTGATAATAAAAGTTTTAGTGTTCTCATTTCAATGTTAGTTCTATAGTTTGTTATTTATTTTACCATTAATGAAACCTGACATTATTCTACATTCAATGAGGTTTTCTCTTACAATATCAAATACTACAATGGTGATGATTTTTTAATATAATTAAAATGAATATAATCAAAACAGTCAAACAGTTAGTGAAATTACAAAACACACACAAAATTAATTTTTAGTTATGTACCTTTAGGGCATTTAAATTGTAAAGCTTTTCCACAACTTTTTAAATTTCAATTTTTACTACTGGTTTCTAAATACACTTGTTTTATCAACTTTTTTGGAGATTGACCTTGTCAGTATCTATATGGCTTCATAGACAGAAGTCAGGGAAAATATAAAATTGAAAATAGAAACAGTATTTCTTAAGACTTCACATTTTCCTACCTGCAAAGGTTGACAGTGAAAAGAACAAAAAATGGTTTGATTAAAAAAAAACAAGTCGTACAATTTTATATTGAGATGGGGTACATGTTGTTTGGGTTGGGCAATATGTTGTTGCCCTGGCTATCTGAAATTACTGGCTCAAGAGATCCTTGTGCTTCAGCTACTGGTGTAGCTGGGACTACAGGCATAAGCCACTAAGCCTAATTTCAAAATACAGTGCAATTTCACATGTTCAAAAATAAAAGAAGATCCTTTATAAAAGGATAAAATAAAAGCTACAGATTTTATGTTCACTCCTTAGAAGATAGAAGGAAATAAATCATAATGAATATTTAATTTTAAAAATCTAATAAGATTTCTACCTTAGAATATCTGTTTTGTACCAGCTTCAACACATAACTAGTAATTACAAATGGCCACAAGAACTCAAAAATTTAGGTTACTTGGATATGTTTTTATAACTCTCAGTAAGCTTACGAATGGAAAGTATGCATACATATGTGTGTGTTTGTGTGTGTGTGTGAGAGAGAAAGAGAGAGAGAAAATAGAATAAGGATCAGATTGTTTTTGGTGAAAATAAAATGTATATCATGCTTAATTACAACTTCAAAAGAATTGTCTAAATAGGTAAAAGTGTCTTAGAAGGGAAACTTGCATGCAACTATGAGTGCAGAGATGTTCAGAGGATAACGAAATATCTTTGATATAGTCTAACATGAAAAGCAGGCAGCCCACAAATTTATCATTGGCTACAATTGTATTTTAGAAGTTCATTTACTACTCTTCCAAAGTGATGTTTAGAATGCACCAAAGAAAATGCTACAGGGGTTTCCCTGGGGAAAATTAACAGCATCCCTCTCAAAAAAAAAAAAAAAAAAAAAAAATATATATATATATATATAGCAATAATAGTTATAAACAATAGTAGGTTGAAGAAGTATCAAAAAATGCAGTGTCATCACTTTAAAAAAAAAATTAGTTACATATGGACACAATTTCTTTTATTTATTTTCATGTGGTGCTGAGGATTGAACCCAGTGCCTCACACTTGCAAGAAAGTGCTTCACTACTGAGCTACAGCCCTAGCCCATCACTTTAGCTTTTAATTTGCATTTTAAAGTTTTTTTTGCTTTTTAAGATAGTAGGTCGGGGCTAGGGATGTGGCTCAAGTGGTAGCGCGCTTGCCTGGAATGCGTGCGGCCCAGGTTCGATCCTCAGCACCACATACAAAGATGTTGTGTCCACCAAGAACTAAAAAAATAAATATTAAGAAAAAATTCTCTCTCTCTTAAAAAAAAAAAAAAAAAAAGATAGTGGGTTTGCCTCAAAATCCTGGGCTCAAGCTGTTTTTCCTGCCTCAGTCTCCCAGGTAGCTAGAATCCTGCCACCACTGCACCTAAGCTATTTATTAATGTGAGTTACTTAGGGACTTAAAAGAAATCAGTATTAGTAAGTGACTACCATGACATCCTCAAATATACTTTGTGTACTCAATGGTGAAGCATTTGCTTAGCATGGAAGGGCCTGGGTTCAATCCCCAGTACAAGGAAAAACAAACCAACCTATTTCTATGGCTTTAAGATGGTCACTTCAAATATTTTTTTTTTTTTTAAAGAGAGAGAGAGAATTTCAATATTCATTTTTTAGTTTTCGGCGGACACAAGATCTTTGTTTGTATGTGGTGCTGAGGATCGAACCCGGGCCGCAGGCATGCCAAGCCAGCGCGGGCTACCGCTTGAGCCACATCCCCAGCCCTTCAAATATTGTTATTCAACAATTACTGATTTATTCTAAGGCATGTATTAATGAATTCATAAACAAGTATTCTGATACCCAAAGGTCCAAACCTAAAGCCAAAAGACAGCAAGCAAATAAATTCAAAATTCAATAAATGCAAAATAAATTATAATTTAAAAATTACTAGGAAGCCTTATAAGACAAAGGCAGAAAAGATGTCAGGAAAATGATTTCAACATGTAAGAAAATATTTCTGTAGTCACTTGTGGAACAGTGCTTATTACCAGGGTTAGTAGGATGATACTAGGTGGAAATTTGGATTTCATAATCTACAGAATATATACATTTTCAAATAAGAAGAAAGGTTTACTGTACCTACAGATTTCTTAATGCAAATTAAGATAAAAATAACAATAAACATTTTGGGAGAAAAAGAGAATAAAAGAGGTCAAAAGGAAGACTTCTGCTGCCCTACACCAGTCTTTAAAACCAATTATAGAAGGAAGGATAAGAAAATTAGCATTCACTGAACAAATACACCAAGTATTTTTACCTTCACTGTCACACCAAATTTATCTCCACAATTATGCTAAGACACAGGTGGTATGTTACACCTAGGGCATCTGTAAAAAAAATTTTTAAAAATCTGTCCCAGAAAAATATCAATAATGCTCAAGACTGAAGTGAAAATACTTAATAAAGAGACTAGAGAACAATGATAGTTGCACATTGTCAATGTACCTAATGCTACCAAATTTTATACTTAAAATGGTTAAAATATTTAGTTTTATCACAATTACACACAAAGAAAACCCAAAAGACATTAGAAAAGTCAAGTCCAGGATAAATTCTAGAAAGTACTTGAAATAGGAAATAAATGGAGAAAAACTGATATTTTAAAAATACTGTCAGAAAGACTCAATATCAATATGGAGAAAACATACTCACATCACATACTATGATTAATCCAATTATGTACAATGAATTCATGCCATGAAAAAAACAAGTAAAAGATTAAGAGAGAATAACAAATGCAAGCAATGTCTACAATAATTACCATAAACAAAGCTTAATATCTATAAGATAAACCAAAACAAGTCAACATTTGCTGGTTATCTATCAAACAATGAACACAGAAACCTATCAAAGGATACAAAAAGGTAGTTTAAATAACCTAAAAAAATCCACTCAGCACTTAAGAAACCTCACTACCAAGTGAAGAAATATGAAGTGTAGTATTTTTAAATTTTTTTTCAATCTTTTAAAGACATTTTTATTGAGGTATAATTTACACACAGCAAAATTCACTTTGGTATGTGTGGGAGGGGTAATGCTAAGAATTGAACATAGGGCTTTGTGCACACTGGGCACACACTCTGAGCCATATCCACAGCCCCCCAAATTCACCTTTTTTTAAATTTAAAAATATGTAATTTTTTTTAGTTATTGATAGACCTTCACTTATTTATATACAGTGCTGAAATTCAAACACATGTGTGAGGCAAACGCTCTACCACTGAGCCACAACCCCAGACTCCAAAATTCACTTTTAAAGAATATACCTCAATGAAGTTTGACAAATTAAAATATATTTTCATCCCCCCTAGCAAATTCCTTCAAGTTCCTTTGCAATCAGTTCCATTCTCCAGCCCTAGTTCCTAATCTGACTTTAGTTCCTGTAGATTTGCTTTGCCATATGTCTTTAAAATGGAAACATACAGTACATATGCAGCCTTTTGTGTCCGGACTCTTTCTTCTAAGCATAGTGCTTTTCAGATTTATTCATGTCATTCGATGGTTCAATAGGCCATTCTTTTTACTGTTGAGTAGAATTCCATTGTATGGATGTATCCTAGTTTGCTTTTTGTTTTGTGGTACTGGGGATTAACCCATTGTGTGTGTGTGTGTGTGTGTGTGTGTGTGTGTGTGATGGATGGGTATTCCACTGAGCTACATCCCCATCCCTTTTTATTTTTATTTTAAAACAGGGTCTCACTCTGTTGCCCATGCTTGCCTTGAACTTAAGATGCTCCTGCTTCAGCATCCCAAGTAGCAGGATTATAGGTGAGCACCACCATGCCAGGCCTCAATTTGTTTATTCATTTATGAGTTAAAGAACATTGGATTGATTATAAAAATTGTAGTATTTTTAAAATACTACTTTGTACCTATCAAACTACCAAAAATAAACCTAACAACAAAATCTAACGTTATAAGCTATAAGAAGATAAAACATAGACACAGCTATAAAAATCACTGGTATCTTCAGATTGTTCCCCAGATAAGAGTACAAAAGGTCATAAAAATCGTTATTGCTAATCTAAGTAATTATGTTTAGATATTTTCGCAAGAATTATACACAAGGGGGAAAAAAGCCAAATCTGTTTTTAAAAGTAATATAGCTGGTCATAATGGTACACACCTGTAGTCACAGCTACTCAGGAGGCTGAGGCAGAAGAATCACTTGAGCCCAGCTGTTTGAGGCCAACCTAGGTAACACAGCAAGATCCTTTCTCAAGCAAAACAAAACAGTGTAAGTTTGTTGTTCACCAAAGTGGAAAATTAAAAAACAACAAACATGTATTCAATGGTTTAATTATACTATAATTCAATTGAATATTTTATATTTAAAACTAACTTATTTCAATATAAGCTTATTTAGAAGGTGAAAACATAAGTTTTGACATTATTTTAATAATAGCTTACATATAACTTGATAAAAATCCAAAAGCACCTAAAATTGTATATTCAAATGTTTATGTAGAAAATTGTTTAAGGACATGTTAAAAATGCTTCTAACAAGAGTGTTCAAGACATTAAGCTAAAATTGAATATAAATTCTGAAATCTTATCTGAACTTTTTCCTCATGAAAAAATTTCAACTTTGAGGAATAACAACTTAAAGAGCAATGATGCTCCTGTATCCTCAAAAATCTTAAAAGAAACTCATGACAATAATACAGGCAGGAAGATTCATATGATTTTCTTCCTCTTATTTCTTTCATAAGAAATCAAGTTACTTAAACACTGTACACAAACCCAGGGTTGCTTCACTTTATGATTCTGAGCTAAAATATTGAACTTCCAAAAGTTAAAGAATTTGCTATTTGAAGAGAGCTCACATTTGATGTCACCATTCTAGACAAAATTTTCTCTTGCAAACATAAGAAAACACATAACATAACATGCTACAAGGAACTCATAGTATTGCAAGATTGTTGGTGGTCATCATTATTTTAGAGTTGAGGAAATTAAATCCAAGAGATGAAGACACTGGCTCAGAACCTGTTAAGCATCAGAATCAATGGCAGATCCTAAGATTCTGAGCTCCTTTGTCTGAAGCTCTTTCCCCACTTTATACAGAATTGAGCAAATGGCCCTCCTTTTTGAAAATTATATTCCTAATATTATTACAGTAGGCTGCTTATTCCTTTTCTTTCACTAAATCTCTATTCTGTGTTATATTTCTTTGATCTTAGGGTATAACAAATCTGTAAAGTTTTAAAATGTTTTAAATTTATAAACATGAAACTTCTTTTCCAATATGTAAGTTGGCTCTTGAAGGACCTCCTAAAAATCCAAAAATGAGATACTTTTTATATTATTTATAAATTCCCGAGGAGTCTAACAAAAAACAGTTTGATTTCTCTTTACAATCATAAATCCTTCATTTATTATGTACAGATTTTTATTTACTGCTAGTAAATTCATTTTAACTACAAATTATATGAAAATAAATTATTATACGATTTCTAGGCAAAAACAGGCATCATGCTTTCACAAAAACAAAATCTCTCCCAACCCACTAAAACCTGGTGAGAGATCCCTACTTCATTATTAATTAGTAATTAATGAGTTCTTCAAAACTATTCCTCTTATGACCCCTATTTATGACTTGTAAATCTGGCAGTTTATAATTCTGTTAAAACACTTCATTTTACCTTGGACCAGGATTCCTGCAAAATCCTTATCTTAAATTTCACAATAACAAAGACAGACCCCTTTAGTTTTCTTTGTATCTAATAGCACACAGCAGGCATTCAAAAGGCTCTTGATTTCTGTAAGTATTTACTCAGAATCAGTTCAATATAAACCTGGCATAGTGGCACATGCATATGTAATCCCAATAACTCTGGAGGCTGACACAGGAAGATCGAAAGTTCAAGGCCAGCCTCAGCAATTTAGTGAGACCTTGTCTCAAATTTTTTAAAAAAAAAGGCCTGAAGATATGTGCTCAATCCCCAGAACCAAAAACAAGCAAACAAAAGCCTTCAAAATACTTAGAGGCACAAAAACTCAAATCTTCACTTTTCCCATTTTCATCAGGGATGTCTAAGTCATAACTTTGATTCTTTACAATGTTAAAACTAATTCAAGTAATATCATGTTGAAGTCTGTGTTAACTAAAAGTTCCCTTCAAATATAAGCAAAGAATAAAATATTTCAAATGAATTTCTTTTGTGTGTGTGTGTGTGGTGCTAGGGATTGAACCCAAGGCCTTGTACATGCAAGGCAAGCACTCTACCAACTGAGCTATATCCCCAGCCCCTCAAATAAAATTTTAATGTCACATGAATAATAACAAGGGATCATACAAACTAAATTACTCTGGGTTAAGAGCCTTTACATTTCTCCCTTTTAATTGGCTAAAGTTTTTAAATTAAACAAGAAAGAGAACGCATCAAGAGAAGGAAGAGAGGAGAAGAAAGGCAAGAGGACAGAGAAAGAGGTTTACTGAGGGAGAATCTTCTTCCCCAAACACATACACATAGCTATCACAAAATATATTTCCGGCCAAAGATGGTCCACATTCTAATGTCCAGAGAGGAGAATGGTACCTTATTTTGGAAAAGTGTCTTTGCAGATATAATTAAGGATTTCGAGACAAGATTATTCTGGATTATCTAGGTAGGTCCTAAATGCCATTACAGGTGACCTTATAAAGGAAAGGATATAAATATAATACACAGAGAAGAAAAGGCATGTATAGATGAACAGACTGGAGTGATAACCATCAAGAAATGGCAAGCAGTCTCTTCCAGAAGCTGCTAGAGAAAAGGAACAATTTCCCCTACAGCCTCTGAAGGGAGTGTCACCCTGCTAGCACCTCAGACTTCTAGCCTTCCCAACTTTGAGAGAATTCATTTCTGTTGTTTAAAGCCTCCGAATATGGCCCAATGACTCAGGAGATTGAAGCAGGAGGATGGCAAATTCCAGACCAGCCTCAGCAAATTAGCAAATCTGTCTCAAAAAAGGGCTGGGGATGTAGCTCAGTAGTAGAGCAGACACAGGGAATTAACACATTTAGTGAAAAAATTTGTATTTTTGGTTTGTTTTTTGCTATTACCTCTTTGCCTGGGATTGTTGGCCATCTCCTGGCCATTGAATGAAATACACAAGCTGCAAACAAAGGTGGGAAATGAAGAAAAATATGTAAAGAAAAGAGAACATGAGTGTACATACAGTTAAAAAGGAGCTTCCAAACATTAAGAAAAATGGGATGAACATAAAACAACCAAAAACTTTCCAGTTTGCCTCTGTAATAGAACTGTAAAATAACTCCAAAGTTAGCATTCTCCTGCTTTCACTCTGGGTCAAACCCAAATTTAAGCAGTAGAAGAAATACTCAAGTAATAGTAATACTTGGCAGTTATGGGTTCTTCATGGATCTTGAAAAGTCTTACAGATATTTCCAATGTCTTGAGAACAAATTCAAGAACCATTACTTATAAGACAGCACTTAATATCAAGATATATATATATATATTTTTTTTTTTGATATGTTTTGTGAAATAAATTTACTGCTAGAGTTAAATCTCAAAGATACACGAGTACTCTTTGGCTGGTTGCTCTTAACCACTAATCTTAGACAAACTATGGTACAAGATTAAAGACTGTATTTTTCTAACTTGAAGTTCATATTTTGTTTTGAATTTTACATAACTTTCATATTAGTCACCTTGCCATTCTCCACAAAAGCAGTTACTAAACAGTTGTTAATTCTGTAACACTGCTATGCACTGTACTAAGAATATTGATAAAAGCTGGCTTGTAATCTTAGTGACTCAGAAGGTTGAGGCAAGATGAATGTAAATTCAAGGCCAGACTCAGAAATTCAGTGAAAACCTCAGCAACTTAGCAAGATCTTGCCTCAAAATAAAATAAAAAGGCCTGGAATGTAAATGTAAAATGCCCCTGAGTTCAATCCCGTGTTTTCAACCCCCATTACACACACAAATTATCTATTGATAAATATGCTTGTGATCCCAGCTACTCCAAAAGCTGAGGCAGGAGGATCACAAGTTCGAGGCCAGCCTGGGCAATTTAGAAAGCTCCACCTCAAAATAAAATTAAAAAATGACTGAGGATGTAGTTCAGAGATAGAGCATTTGCCTAGCATATGCTAGGCCCTGGATTCAATCCTCAAGACCACAAAAATAAACAAACAAACAAACAAATCAAAGGATGGTACTAAATAATCAGAATTCTTGTCATTAGAAAACTATGACTTTTCTACAACAAATGACTTTTTTTTTTCTCATGTATTTCTTTCTTTGGAACTATGTTTCTTTTTTGTCTGTCTTGAATAAAGCCCTAAAATTCTTTCTAAACAAAATATCCATAGACTATATTGAGCCAGAAGAAAAACAGTGAAATAGAATCCATAGCATATTATGCCAAGTTATAAAGATGTATTCTGAAAGAAATAATAATTATTTTTGGTCACTATGTGTCAAAAATTCATGTCAGTGTTGAATATACTATTTAACTTAACACCAAAGTGTACATATCAAAACAATGAAAACATAAAGCATTAGCTAATTTCATCTACAAAAGCAAAGTAAATGTGAAGGGTAATATTTAGGAATTTACTAATTTTCTTGGAAAAAATAAACAAAAAAACTCCTAATTGAGGCAATTTTCCCAGAGGTTCTTTCTACTGTTTTCTGGTTGCCTAAATAAGAGGATCCAATCTAGAGACTAGCAATCCCAAACTCTGGAATCTCCTCAATGCAACACAAAAAGAATGATACAAGTTCATTCATCAAAAGAAAAGTATAGCCATAAGCAGAACTGGAGAAGCTGAGACAGGAGAATGAAAACTCAAGGCCAGCCTCAGCAATTTAATGACACTCCAAGCATTTAGTGAGACTCTGTCTCAAAAAAAAAAAAAAAAAAAAAAGTACATGATATTCCAAGCACTGTGAAATAGAGAAATTACACTAAATGCAAAGTATCCTGAACTGAATTCTGGAATAGTAAAAGGACACTACGGAAAAAGTAGTGAAATCTGAATAAAGTCTGGAATCTACTAAATAGTAATGTATCAATGTTTATTGACAAATGTGCCATGTTTAAGTCAGATGCTAACAAGAGGTAAATTTGATGGGAATAAATGAAGGGTAAAATTTCTATCTCTGAAAGATCTGTGAAAATCTAAAACTTTTCCAAAATAAAAAACTTATTTAAAGATGCTACTAACAAATCTAATAGAATGGCTAAAATAAAACAGACCAAGTGCTGTCAAGGATGTAGGGCAATAAGAACTCTGTACATCTGGAATAATGTACAATTAGAAATTGTACTCTGCTGGGCTGGGGATGTGGCTCAAGCGGTAGCGCGCTCGCCTGACATGCGTGCGGCCCGGGTTCGATCCTCAGCACCACATACAAACAAAGATGTTGTGCCCACCAATAACTAAAAAATAAATATTAAAAAAAAAAAAAGAAACTGTACTCTGGTGATAGGAATGTAAAATGGTACAGAGCAACAATTATGGAAAACAGTTTGGCAGTTCCTTATAAAGGTAAACATACTTTTACTGTAAAACCCAGTAATCCCACTCAGAGGTATCTACCTAAGTGAAAGGAAATCATTTCAGTGTGTTTCAGTGGCTTTTATATATATTTATATATATATGCCAAAATTTGGAAATAATTCAAATATCCTTCAAACTGGTAAATAGATAAACAATCTGTAGTATAGCCATACAGTGGACTACTGCAACACAATTTACAGAACAATTTAGATACATTATGCTAAGTAGAAAAAGCCAGACTCAAGTCTACATGTTTTAAATTCCATTTATATAACATTCTTTATATGATATTATTACAGGAATATAAAATAGACGAGTGGTTGCCAGGTGATAGGGATGGAGGAAGAGTAGGCTACAAAGATGCAAAAGGGAAATTTGGGGGGATGATATAACTATTCTGTATCTTCACTGTGGCGCAGTTATACAATTAAAAGCATTTTTGAAACTCACATATGTATGCTTAAAGAAGAATTTTCTGTATGTAAGTTATACCTCAAAAATTATAATGAATTAAATTTTTAGGAAGAAAATCACATATGAAATTGATAAAATTCTATGACTGGCCAGGCATGGTGGCACCAGCAGCTCGGGAGGCTGAAGCAGGAGGTTCACACACAAGCCAGCCTCAGCAAATTAGTGAGGCTCTGAGCAGCTTAGCGAGACTCTGTCTCAAAATAAAAAATAAAAAGGGCTAGGACTCAGGATATGGCTCAGTGGTTAAGCACCCCTGGGTTTAATCTCCAGTACAAAAAAAAATGACTATAATACAAATAAATAAAATTATAAACACAGCTGGACCAACAGTTTTTAAGTACAGAGATCTGACATGTTGGCTAACAAAATTATAAACAGTTGGGTCAACAGTTTATTTATGAGTACAGAGATTTGAAACACTGGCTAATAAAATTATAAACAAACTTGGATCAACAGTTTATTTATGACTAAAGAGATTTAAAATGTAAACTATATTACCTGATATCATCATAACAGAAGAGTTTTCCATTAGACAGATGACTTAAATAAGGTCAAATTTTATAAATTCTTATTATTTTAAATGTGACTGTAGTGACAGAATAATCCTACCACTTTAAATTATTAGAGACCTATACAACAATCATTCAGAAACAATTACACCTAAAGCAGATATTGATAATCACTTAAAAAATAGAAAAAACTTAGATTTCTAGACTTCAGAACTGTGAAATAATAAATTTGTTATTTAAGTCACCCAGTCTGTGGTAGTAGGGCAAACTAATATAGTTCTCATATTGTCCTTTAATTCTTTAGATATGGTTTCCTTTAGTTAAAGTCTTTGCCTAGTTAAGTCCAATAACTGGGCTTTCTCAGGGACAGTTTCTATTATTGCTGTATTTCCTAAATATGGGCACATGTTTTATTGTTTCTTTGCAGGTCTTATAAAACTCTTCTGAAGACCAGGCATAAATAATATAATGTGGACAACTCAAGAAATCAGATTCTCCTTCTATCCAGTATTTGTTGTTGTTACAGCTTATTGTTTCTTTCTTTTAGTAATCTGAACTAATTATAGAAAGTTTGGATTCTTTGTCATATGTAGTCATTGAAGTCTCTGCCATTAGTTAATGGTTACCTAAGAGATTTCCTTAGGGTGGCTGGAACTAGTAAGTCTTCCAGTCTGTACTGATTGGCTCCTAACACATGTTAGGGCACATCTTTAACATAGTCAAACAGTTTCTAACTGTGTTAGCCTTCACTTGCTGCTTGCATAGAACCTCAAGATCAACCACAATTGACAGCTTAGGGCCTTCTTTGGTCTTTTTTAAGCATATATACAGCCCCACACATATGAACAGTCTTCTAGATTCCCAGAAATCTAACAGTCTTACAAATTCCCTTAAGGTAATCTCATTCCCCAGCTTTTCCTTTCAGG
The DNA here is from genome assembly GCF_048772815.1 of Callospermophilus lateralis. Classification (NCBI taxonomy): domain Eukaryota; kingdom Metazoa; phylum Chordata; class Mammalia; order Rodentia; family Sciuridae; genus Callospermophilus; species Callospermophilus lateralis. The sequence goes on along the minus strand of NC_135311.1, from coordinate 124,272,665 downwards.
TTTTTGAATTAGCCTGTTGTTTGCCCAACTGTTACTCACCATCACAGGCACTAGAGATGTTAAACACTTGCTTTTAATTGTTTTCAGGGAACATTTGGAGGGGATGGGGAGGCTGTTTATATTGGGTGACCTTCAAGTCAGGTCAAATATAGTTGGTCTTGTGAATGAAGTCTTTGAAGAAACCAGCAGATTCATACAATAATGACATTCTTGAGGAAAGGAGCTTTAAAGAAGCTCCAGATTTATTCTGTTCCTTCCATTGGCTAGTTTTTACCAGGCATGGGCTGTCAAGCAAGAGAATGAAATGATCTGATTTACATAGGCTGAATGATATGTGAAGAATAGACTTTAAGGAAATATATGCCTTCCCTAGGCAAATTGTTCAATGTGTCTGAAAAGCATTTCCCTGGGCTTTACCAGGGACAAACAGATGCTCAACACTGAGAGCAAGGGCCATGAAACTGATGAATTCTCTAGAAATTTTCCATTCTTCATATTTGTCTACTTGGAGTCTGGTACATTTCTGAAACTTCTACATAAACTTTCTGCTGTGAATTCTTCACCTAGCTTCTCCATCAATCCAATCTGTTTCCTATTTAAAAAAAAAAAAATTTAAATTTCATCAGTTGAAGCCAATCTCTTGATTTGACATCTTTTGTCATCTTTTAAAAGTTAACATACAGAGCGGGGGTGGTGGCTCAGTGGTAGGGCACTCACCCAGCGCGCGTGAGGTGCTGGGTTCAATCCTCAGCACCACATAAAAAATAATAAATAAAATAAAGGTATTTTGCTCAACTATGACTAAAATATATATATATATATAAATTTTTTTTTTTTTTAAATAATTAACATACCTACTCAAAATCCTTAGTACTCATAGTCATGCAGAAGCAGACACAAACATCCAGGCAATCTATACGTGGCTGGCCTCCCTTCAAGGTTCCCTTTATAGTGATCCTAAGAGAGGTTTCCAGCTTCTACAAGGCTTCCAACAGCATAAAACACATGTCCATGGCAAAAAAAACAAAACAAAAAAACCATCACCTACACTGCAGATGCCCTGATGTACTTTTGACTGATGACTTTAAGCCATTACCATGCTGCTGGTCTGCTCCCTCCAAAAATAAACAGGCCAGCCAACTGACTGTGGTAAAGTTGGTGAATTCTTCTGGCTACTTTATTTGGGAAGCATGACTGACTAACATGTCGCGGTATTGTCAGCTGTAGAGATATTTATAGTAACTTTACACTTAACAGAATACATCAGAACATACTGAGAAAGTTATATATATAGACTATACCAAAATCTTAATAAGAAAGATATTTTATCAGGAATAGAACTATTTTTATAATTTTTAACATTACTTCTTAGAAAATCATCCTTTGAAGTAATAAAAATATCCTTAATAAAAATTAACACAAAATTTTGCCAGCAGTGTTGCATACTTGTAACCCCAGTTTCTTGGGAGGCTGAAGCAGGAGGCTCATAAGCTCAAGGTCAGCCTCACCAATACAGGGAGACTCTGTTTCAGAATAAAAAAATAAAAAGAACTGGGGATGAAGCTCAGTGGGAAGGTGGCTCTGGGTTTAATCTGTAGTACCAAAATAATAATAATACAAACTTTCCATCACAAGTTTTCAATAATAAAATAGAGAGATGTGCTTCACAGGAAAATATTCCAAAACCATAGCAAAAAAAAAAAAAAATTACTGAGAAGGGGCTAAGGTTGTAGCTCAGTGGTAGAGCGCTTGCTTTGCATGCATGAGGCACTGGGTTCAATTCTCGGCACCACATAAAAATAAATAAACAATAAAAATATTGTGTCCATCTACGTCTAAAAAAATTTTTAAAAAATATTGAGAAGGAACTGGTTAATCTTAATTTTCTGTTACAAAGTGATCTTAGTAATAGCTCAACAGTTCTTCTACTACATTCCTTCCAGCACTCCTCAGACTTCCCTTCAGTTTTTAGTCATTTTGTCAGTCACAGAACATTAGAATTCCTCTAATGTTTAAAGATCCAGACTCCACAGAACTCAAAAACTTGAGAACTTATTTGGAGATTCTAGCAGGGGAGCACAGCTACTCATAATCCCCTCAACCAAAGAATGGTTCTCCTCTATTGGGGAAGGCCATACTCTTTGACCCAGTGCACAGCTTTGAAAGGAAGGCACATAGAGAGGTGACAGAGGAAGGGAACACCCTCCTAGCCAGCCACATCAACCAAATCAATCCTGGTGATCAATGGGGTGACAGATATTGCAGCCAGATTACCCTCACATCCCAGACTCCACAGAACTCAGAAACTTTGTATCTTCATCCTTTAATCTGTGAAGTGAACATTTTTAATAGGATCACATTATTTTTTATGTGGGTGTTGTAGCCTGACACATGAGATATACTCCAACATAAATATCTTAGAAATGTGTTGCTTCCAATTATACAGAAAAAAAGTACCACATTTCATCTATTTTCTCACATTCTATATATCTCTTTATCTTACCTATATGTCAATCCTATTTGAAACTGAAGAACATCTGAATATTTACTATGTACTATACTAATGGTAAAACTAAATCTTTTGAAATTATATAATTTTTAGCTGTCAAAAGAACCACAAGTCTAGGTTCAGTTCTCTTACTAATGTTATACTTCTCTAAACTTATTTATTTCTTCGAAAAACCTATAAAACAAAAAAGCTATCATTCATAGTTTCAATACTATCAACTCATTATTTTACCTTTTTCAACAAAATTCATCTAGGCAAGAAGCAGATTTGGCAAGCATAAGGAATTTTTAGAGCATAAACTCTGGGAGTGGGCTGGGATTGTGGCTCAGCGGTAGAGTGCTCACTTCCCATATGCGGGACCCTGGGTTCGATCCTCAGCACCACATTAAATAAATAAATAAATAAGTGAAATGAAGCTAATGTGTCCAACTACAACTAAAAAATAAATATTAAAAAAAATCTCTGGGCACCAGACCACTTAGGTCCATACTAGCTCTGCTATTAATGAATGGTATAGGATCTTCTTCTTCTTCTTTTTAATCTAATGTGTTTTTTGAAACATTACCTTCATTTTATTTATTTTTTATTTTGTACATGTTGCTGAGGATTGAACCTAGTGCTAGGCAAGCACTCTACCACTGAGCTACAATCCCATCCCTGGTATAAGATCTTAAGACTAGTTATTTAAATTTCTTAGGCCTCACTCACTTCATTGGTAAAATGTGAATAGTAATAGTGCCTTTCTCATAACTTGTTATAAAGACTGCATAAGTTAATATCTATAAAACTCTTAAAGTAGTGCAAGACATAATAAGCATGATGTGTGTTTTGGTTTAGATATTAGGTATCCCCCAAAAGCTCAAATATAAGACAATACAAGAAGTTTAGTATGAGAGTCTTAACCTAATTGGTGTATTAATACCCTAATAAGGATTAACTGGGTGATAACTGTAGGCAGGTAGTGTGTAGCTGGAGGAGGTGGGTCCCTGGAGGTGTGCTTTTGGGGTATATATTTTGTCCTTATTGAGCAGAGTTTTGTCTTTGCTTCATGGTATCCACGTCCTGAGCCACTTTCCTCTTCCACACTCTTCTGCGGTGATGTTCTGCTTCACCTTGGGCCCAAAGAAGTGGAGGTGGCCATTTATAAACTGAGACCCCTGAAATGGAGAGCACTAAATAAACTTTTTCTCCACTAAAATTATTCTTGCTAGGTCTATTGGTCACAGCTACAAAAAAACATAGGCTAAACAGAAAAGAAATCTGGTCTTCAGTGAAAATCAATCCATTAACTAGTTCCTATCAGATTTTTTCCAAATGGCAAAATATTAGAACTATCAAGGATAAGGTCCAAATAACAAGAGATTCCTGTGAGAAAATAAATAAATTGGGCCTGTACGCCTGATAACTTCTGTCACTTGGCTTTGATTCCAAAACTCTACATAAGAACTTTCCAACCAGGTCCTAAAGAAAATATGTTTTCAAACTCCTGGGCTTATCATTAAATGTCAATCACATCCTGTTATTCAGCAAATACACAGAACTCATCACAATCACAGTCTCAGGAGATCCAACTGTGAGTCAATACTATTAATAGCTAACATTTATAGAATGCTTTTTTAACGGGCCAGGCACTGTTCTAAGTACTTCTCACATAACATTATTTTAATCCTTTCAAAATATCTATAAGATAGATACTATTTAGTATCATCACCATTTTACAGATGAGAAAACTGAGGTAGAAAGATTAATTTGCCCAAGGTTATACATATTTAGTAAGTGACCAACCTGGGATTCAAGCTCAGGCAGGGTAGCTTCAAAGCCTCAACATTCAAACCATAACTTGCCTCATAATGGAACAGCACAGACAACACTACTGATTTTAAAAGCCAAATGAGCTGAAAATGTGTGATATGCCACGCTGGAGTCACCAACAGCCAGGTAATGAGAAAATACTGAAAAGAAGGCAAGTTTTCTTTATTCATTCTCTTCTCTCTGATCTCCCAAGTGAGTATGAGTTAATACAAGTAAAGTGTTTTAAATAGTGCCTGGCACATAGTAAGCACTCATTAAGTGTTAAGAGGTGGTACTGGTAAAAATAGTAGAGTATGCCTACTGACCCTGTCTCACTCTAATGGCTAGGACAGACTAGGATAGCTATTGCTATCTCTTTGTCCCTCTGATTTCAAGAAATGAACTGAGACAATAAATAAATGCAGTCTATCATAACAAACCTCAATAATGTTACTTTAGCCTGACCACAAACACTAACCGTTTCACTCCTCATTCCTCTTTTCTTGGTTTACAAAACCTTTGGTGGAGTCAGGAGAAAAGTAGAATAAAGCAGCTTTATAACTAACTGCTTGAGTAGATGCCAAAAAACAGAAGCAATATTTGTGAAAAGCAACTGAATGGGCCTAAATATTGACTGTTAGATGGAAACTAGCAAAGGATTCTAATGACAGAAGCTTGGAATAAGACTGAATATTTTCAAACTCATAATTCTAGATTACCAGTTTTTATGTGCCTAGATCTGGTAAAGTGATGAAAGGAACAGTATCAGGATAATAACACCTCTTTCTCTCAACTGTTTACAATTTTTTAGGCTAAAAGCTTTACGGACAACTTAGTGAGTCCCTAAGCAACTCAGTGAAACCCTGTCTCAAAGTAAAAAGAATTTTTAAAAAGGGGGCGGGGAGGGCGCGCACCTGGGGTTGTGGCTCAGTGATTAAGCACCCCTAGGCTCAATCCCCAGTACAAAAAAAAAAAAAAAAACCTTTACAGAATCAGAATCAAAGTACATTTCAGGAAAGAAAACAAGCAAACAAACAACACAAACTAGCAAATCAAGCATTTCAATTCCCAAAAGACAATGTTGGGAAAAAAAAAAAAACAGCAGTCACTAGAAATGCTGGTATACTGCATTATTAAATTATCATAGCAACTTAGTGAATGAAGACCAGCAGCTGGTTTTAAATGAAATACAATATGACAAAATACAATAAAAAATATTAGGAACTTGAGGTATACCTCAGTAGTAGAGCGCTTGTCTAACGTGCATAAGCCTGAGTTTAATCCCTAGTACTCAAAACAAACAAAAATACATATATACATATTATAATGTAACATCAGTAGTAAAAATAAATATGGTTTCACAAAACTTGTTTCAATTTTAAATACTAATATGTACATATGTGAGTATGAGTACTAACAATGTAAAATGCATCTTATAGTAAGTCACGTTCAAAAAAACTTTAAGTCACTTTACCAAAAACAAAAAACTGACCTGTCAAATAAAGTAGGAAAATACCACTTCAAACTAAACACAAAGGTTTGGTGGTTCTATAAATTTTAGTTTTATTTGAAGAAAGCCTCTGAAAGAGAACAAAAGGGAAAACATCTGTGTATGAATCAATAGTTCAAGATTTAGTCCTAAACACAAAAAAATTTCACTTAATGTAAGTTACCTACACTAAAAATATACTAACAGGAGGGCAGGGGTGTAGCTCAGTGGTAGAGAACTTGCCTAACTTGTATGAGGCCCTGGGTTTGATCAAATACACACACACACACACACACACACACACACACACACACCCCTAAAAGGTGATATGGAAATGAGATAAAGCAAATACTTTCAATTCATCTATTTAATGGCCACCAAATATGAGACATGGCTATTCTCTGCCAAGCTCTAGTTCTCACTCCCAAGAACACTTAATCTGTCAGTATTATCTCATCACTGCTACCTAACATATAGCCAAGGAAGACCAAGAAAAAGCAGATTTGAAATTTTCTGCTTTACATTATCACAAATGTTCCCTAAATTTGATATCTTTAAATGTAAAAAAGAAAAATTCAGTAAGGTACCAACACAATGATTACTAGGGTGTTTTATAATATAAGACATTTATTTACTATTTCTTTTTTTTATACCTTTATTTTATTCATTTATTTTTATGTGGTGCTGAGGATGGAACCCAGGGTCTCACACATACAAGGTGAGCACACTACTGCTGAGCCACGAGCCCAGCCCCTTATGTTCTTTCTTATCCTAAATTGTTCTCTAAAGTCTGACATATTCTAAGACAAAAATTCGTACACACATATTTTTAGATCATGCTGTCGGCAAAGTCAGATTATCAAATTTATATCATCAATCTAGTCAGAAAACATTAATATCACTGTGTTAAAGTTTCCTCTTATTTTGAAAGGGGGAGGAAAGAAACAGATGAAGCTGACCTAAATCTTCTTTAAGTAGTATGGAAACTAAAGCATAAAGTATAATCTACCTAAGAGCTAATCATTCTAAAAGTACTGACCACAACAACCAACCAATTTTCCTAAACTCAGTAATTGCTACATTATTAAATTTCAGATGAAAGAAAACTATTAAGAATTTAAAAGACAAAATATCATCAAACCCTCTTATAAAAAAGAAAATTTATTTGAGCAAAAAGTTGAATGTTTAGGCAAAGGTAAAGGACATCTAAAGCCCAACAAGTAAGTCACCACAGCAAAGCTTACTTTTTTCACTTTTCATAACAAAAGCCAAGGGGGAAAAAGTCAAGACAAAAGCTACTATTAAAAAAAAAAATGTGCATTTAATTAATATCTGAATTAATAAGAGAAGTTAACAAATAAGAATTAAAATAAGTAGTATTTCTAATCAAGTGTTACTTCTTACTAGAATTATAATTTTTCTGTTAACCAGATTCCATGATTCTCAACTCTTCAAAATATTCAGAAAAATAATGTATTATTATCTGAGTACAAGACTAATATAAAATCATCTTCTTCCCCCAGACAGCAATTGAAATGTTTTCATTTGAAATAATAAAGGCACAAAACAATAATACAACATTATTAAGCTCTAAATGGGGGTTATTTGCATTTTTTAGTTTAATGAGGACCTGGTTTTGGAAAAGTTTGGTTTTCTTTTCTTTTTTAAAAATTTATTTATTCTAATTAGGTATATATGACAGCAGAATGCATTTGGATTCATTGTACACAATTGCAAAAGTTTTCTTTTTCCTAAAGTAAAAATAAAAACACTATTACACTAATTAAATATATTACTACATATTACTGTATTTAGGACATGGTAGTCCAAAAAGATGGTGTGATTAAATTTTGCACAAATTTTCAAACCTGGAAATGAGACCAAAGGTAAGTCAGAAATTTCAGTTTCAGTCTTCTGTTATCTACTCAAAAGTTGTTAAATTCATTTGAGAGAACGTTAAGACTTTAGCATTTAAAGACTACTATATGTTTAATATTCTGCAGATAAAATACAGTAAAAATAAACATATGTGTACACACACACACACATGTATGAAAACTTTAAGGGAGCATTTTATTAAAAACACTGCCTTTTCACTGTATAAGGTCCCAACAACTCAGGAGGCTGAGGCAGGAGGATTGCCAGTCTCAGCAATTTAGCGAGGTCCTAATAAGCAAGTCAGTGAGACCTGACTGAAAATAAAAAATAAAAAGGGCTGGGATGTGGTTCTGTGGTTGTGAAATACCCCTGGATTCAATCCCCAGAAGCAAAAAACAAAAACAAAAGAACACTACCATTTCTCCAAGAAACTCCAAAGTAATTTCCATAAGATAACAATATTAAAAGGGGGAGGGATTTGATCAGTTTGCTTTCTAATATATGTTTTTTGAAATCAGAGAAATACATGTACTAAAGGTTTACAATTTGTCTTAAGTCACCACTAATAAAAAGATGAGGTAAAACCTTCCTCTAAGGTTCCCAACCAAAAGGAATATTATTTTGTGTTTCAGAGAAATTTGATTTTCATTAAACCTTAACCTATAAAGAAATAACTGAAGTAGTAAACCTTTGTACAAAAAAATATCAGAAAGACTAAATTCAAATTCAAATCTAAATTGTTATTTTGGGGCAAGTTATATAACCTCTGTGTCTTAGTTTCTTCATATGTAAATTGAGGATAATAAAAATAGTACTTACTTCATAGGAGTAAGAATTAAAAGAGTTAATACATAGGGCTGGGGAGGAGTGCCTGCCTAGCTCAAATGGGCAATGCCAGTTGATCCCAATAACTAACACACACACACATACACACACACACACAGAGTTAAAATAGGTAAACCAAAAATAGTTTCTTTTACTTTTTTACCACTCTGGATTTTTACAGTTCAGTTATAAAAAAGTTTCCCAAATGAAAATTATTTAATTGTATCTATAAAGAAAGAACATGATTTTATACTTAGCTATGATGAAGATTCACACAAAAACCTTAAAACCCACAAATGATGAGAAATCACTGCTTTCAAAGCAACAGAAAACTATAATATCTAACTTAAAAATTACATGCCATCATCACTATAAAGAAGTGATACTTTTTCTCTGGTCCTCAGCGCTTAAAAATATATATATATTTAGGATTATATTTACTTTTTAGGCACCAGGAGCAAAAAAGAGAAAAAAAACTGAGCAATATCCCCAGCCCTTTTAAAAAAAAATTTTTTTTAGTTGTTGATAGACCTTTATTTTATTTATTTATATGTGGTGCTGAGAACTGAACCCAGTGCCTCACACATGCCAGGCAAGTGCTCTACCGCTGAGCCTCATCCCCAGCCCTCTCCAGCCCTTTTTATTTTTTGAGACAGGGTCTTGCTAAGTTGCTTAGGTCTTAAATTGCTGAGGCTGGCCTTGAACCTGTGATCCTCCTGCCTTAATCCCCTGAGTTGCTGGGATTACAGGTATGTGCCACTGCATCCGGCTAGGATTTTACTTTAATTGTAATTAGGTATTATGTTCTTATATTTAATTCTGAAATGAACAATACGAACAAATTAAGAATTTAAATGCAAGGTGGGTGTGGTAGCAAACTCTGTAGTTCCTCCTACTTAGAAGGCTGAGGTGGGAGAATCATTTCAGTTCAAGAGTTCAGGACTAGTCTGGGCAATATGGTGAGATTCTATCTCAATTAACACAATAATGATTCAAATATAATTGTCAGTCCTACAGAATGTCATCTAGTTCATACGAACCTAGCCTAAATATGTATATTGTAATTGACAATATACAAATTATATTTTACTGAAAAAAAAAGTATTGCAGGGCTGGGGTTGTAGCTCAGGGGTAGAGTGCTTGCCTCACACGCATGAAGCACTGGGTTCGATCCTTAGCACCAAATAAAAATAAATAAATAAAATAAAGATACTGTGTCCATCAACATCTAAAAAACATTTTTAAAAATGTATTGCAGGGCTGGGGTTGTGGCTCAGTGGTGGAGCGCTTGCCTCGTACAGATAAGGCACTGGGTTCAATCCTCAGCACTACATATAAAGAAAGAAAGAAAGAAAGAAAGAAAGAAAGAAAGAAAGAAAGAAAGAAAGAAAGAAAGATGTTGTGTTCGTCACTAAAAAAAAAATAATAATAAATAATAATAAGTATTGCAAAGATACAATAGTTATTGATAATTATTTTCTAGGGAGGAAAATAAAACCTAGACCTAGCTGGTATAAACATTAATAACCAAGCTTAAAAGTGCATCCAACACTACCTGTAGTAAGATCTTTTTTTTTATTTTGTATTTTATTTAGAGACAGGGTCACTGAGTTGCTTAGTACCTTGCTTTTACTGAGGCTGGCTTTGAACTTGCAATCCTCCTGTCTCAGCCTCCAGAGCTGCTGGAATCATAGGTGTGCACTCGGCTTGTAGTAAGATCTTTTAAGATTTTAAATGCTGACTGCCTTGGGCTGATCTGTTAACTTATTCACAATAAGTCAGTATTACTTGAACTATACATTTCCTTTTCCGATTCAAAATGTTTTTGCCTAGTCAAAAGGGGAAAACAGTAAAGACAAATGAAGTCCTGTTTTATGTTTTTTTTTTAATTTACCATGAATAACAGAAAATATCTTAATTAATTCTACTTTTAATAGGACTTAGTTGATGGGACTTAAAAAAAAATCAAGATGATGATATGTTCCACTATTTATTGTTTTCTGACAGCAAAGCATACCTATCAATAGAATAATTTGAGCCATACATACTATATAGGAGCATGCACTTATATTTTAATCAGAAGATAAAGTCCACTTATTTTATTTTCTACTTTACTACAAATATAACAACTCAACTCTTTGGTATAAACCAATTAGATGACATATCGCAAGAAGAAACTGTTCCTAATATTTTAAAATATATATATTTCTATTTGAGCTCTTCTTCCATTTAAATCATGCATGAGCTAATATATCCTCTAGTTATATGTAGTACACAAAAATCTTTCAAAAGAGGATGAAGTCATGAAGCAGCTTAGGCAGATCACAAAAACCCCAATACAGCAAGGCACAAACGGTAAGGACATGTTGGAGGTATATTTTGTTTTTTAAATATTTAAAGCTGTATCTTCCTTAAAACACATCATAGGAGGGCAGCAGAATAGACAATATAATTGATGTATGTACATTCCATGTATGTATTATATGTCAAAATACATTCTGCTGTCATGTATGACTAAAAAAATAAATAAATAAAAATTAAAAACAAAAAACACATCATAGGGTCCAAGGACAAAAATTAAAAGATGTAAGATAAGCACAGTACTAAAAAGATGGTAAAAAAATAACCAAAAAATTATCAACTCAAAATAAACAACTAATATGCAGAAATGTATTTTTTAGTTGTCAATGGACCTTTATTTATTTATATGTGGTGCTGAGAATCGAACCCAGTTCTCACACATGCTAGGCAAGCGCTCTACCACTGAGTCACAGTGCCAGCCCCAAAAATGTGTTTTAAATTGAGCTCCTGAATTTACAAACTAAGACTTTACCAAACTAAGTTAGAAATGTCTATAGACAACTAACAGTGAGCCGGGCACAGTGGCATACACCTATAATTTCAGCCACTCCTAGAGCAAAGGCCAGCCTGGAGTACCTAATGAGTGAGACCCAGTCTCAAAAAGAGCTGGGAATGTAGCTCAGTGACAGAGTGCAGGGTTGGGGGGTGACACAGGTACTAAGCTGTCTCCAGTGATTTGGAAGGGGCTGATAGTTAGGTAAGAGGGGCAGGCTTCTCAATAAACAGTCTAGTGTTCTAGACTACGACCAGCAGCACAAAAACTGCTACAGTGAGAATGTAGAATGCTCACTTCACTTGGTGGGTTCTATGCAGAATTTATATCATAATAGGCCAAAGTCATTTCAGAAAACAAAAGAGAAAGAGAATCCTAAAACTTTTCTATTTCTACTCTGCACAAAACAGTTTCCTTCCCTAGTCCCTCTTTAAAGGCAAAATGATTTTGGCACAGATTAAAAATCTGTGTCGTAGATTTCTGATCCTAATAGCTTCATTCCTATGACATAAACATTTGAAATGACCAATTAAATAATATACTGTGTTCTCCATCTTACAGCTTCTGATATAACTAAAATTCATTCATTACTCTAGTGAGTGTATATACAGGACTTCTTTACTTAAAAACAAACAAAAAATCTTGGGCCTGCAAAGTGGCACACACCTGGAATTCAAGACTCAGAAGGCATCCAAAATTTGAAAATGGCATCAGCAACTTAGTGAGACCCTGTCTCAAAAATAAAATTTAAACGGCTGGGGGTATAGTTCAGTGGTATAGGACCCCTGGGTTCAATCCCCAGTACTGGGGTTGAAGGTTGCCTTGGGAAAAAAATATCAATTCTTTTAAGCCCTGATTTCCTTATGGGTAAAATGAAGGGGTATGTTTGAACTCTGTGGTTTCCTGAAACTGTAAACTGGAGAAATCTATATAGGTTTAAACTTAGTCATGCTCAAGAAATACAAAGTTCCGAAATGAGAATAGATGAAAGATGGTCTGGCATCAACACAAATATGGGTCTATCTACAGAGTTGCCATGGCTTTGGGGAACAATATTCACAAACCTAGAGGTAAGGAAGCAAACGGAGTTAGCCATACTCATTAGGGTTAGGTTTTTAAGGATGGGAAATGATGGCCAGTTGAAAAAAAAAAAAAAGCTAGTTTCCAGTGCAGATGCTGGAGAGGACGTACAAATTTCTAATGGGCTTCTCCCAGCAGTTACATTTTGATAGCCAACCAAAAGGGTTCTTCTTTGTGGCATCTAGCCTAAGGAGGCCAAGTTCCAAAGTCCTTTGCTAAAAATAAGCAAAGGTAAAGCCCAATTTTGGAATAAATTAAGGTCTATTCTGCACACTCATATGTATATGTATCATGTAATAAGGGAGAACTCCGCCAACAGGAAAGCAGATACTAATGTTGTATTTGTTCTGTTCACATTTAAACACTAAATTTTAGAGTGTAATTTATATGATCACAGAAACTGATCACACACAAATGAAAACCTTTGCAATCAAATGCTAGATATACATCATTAACGCAACAAAAATAAAGATTATCCAACTCCTGTACCTCAAAATGTACCTTAGACAACAAAATTTGAGAAATAGGATACCAGCCATCATTAAATCCAGTTCTTTCATGTTATAGATAATTTAAAACCTCCAAAGAAATTTAAGATAGATGACATGCCTCAAAATGAAAAAAGATATTTTTAAGACTAAGGTGGTAGTGATAAAGAAAAAACACGTTAGAACATTTTAATATGAAAATTATTGTAATATGTGACTTAAGAAGAAAAACAGAAAACACATTAATATGATAAAAATGAAAAAAATGTATAAGCAGCAATGATAAGGATACATATCTGCATACTGCATTCAAGTAAAATTACTTTGAAATTACCATTGTGAACTCTTTCGTCGTGGCAATCACAAAAACACACAAAAATTTTTGACAATAAACCTATAAGTTTGAGGCTAACAATCTCCCACAAACTCCATCTTCTGTCATAGCACTGTCTGCAAAGTAAAGCTCATGCAGTACAAGAACTGACCGTCCCAGAACATCCGCATTTTTGCCTCAGCTGTGCACATCCACTCTCCTGGGATAGCGAACACAAAACTGACAGAGCTTCCTCATGACTTGTCAATTAACAAGATCACACAAGCCCAACCGCCAACAGAACCCTGTGCCTGCCACCTGTTAGCTGCACTTGAGAGAGCCCCAAAACCGAGCTCCAGCAAAGCACTGGGAACGCCTTTGTTGTTCTCTTAACTACGGAAGCTACCAGAGTTCAGTCTAACCCCGCGCCTGAAAGCAAAACTTCCCCCAGGCTGGGCAAGTCTTCCAAGGTTGGGGCTTTGACAAAGCCCTCCTGTAGCTACGGCGAAGCACAAATGTCATCTGCTAGTCCCAGAAGGGGGTAAGAGTCAAAGGTGAGGAAAGTTGGGGGACGGATATCTAGGATCTAAGAAAAGCTCAGTTTCGCTGGGGAGGAGGGTGAGCACAACGGGGAGGTGGGCCGTCCGGCTGGGTGAAAGAACAGTGAAATCCCGGCTCAGGGGTCGGGGAAGAAAGGTGCTAAAACGAGACTAGGAGGAAAACGGACAGACAGTGGATCAGGCGAAAGACAAGAAACCGAGTTTAAAAGGGATGGTTAGGCTGAGGAAAGAAAGGCTAAACTGAGGTGAAAGAGGCGAGGCCAGCGTGAAGAAAAGGGCCGAGATGAGGGAAGCACAGCAGAGACAAGGAACAGGCGGTGAGACCCCCCACCCACAAGGTCCAAGGCAGAACTCTTGACCCGTCTTCCTACAGGATGTATTCAACTGGCTGCGCACAGACCCTGTTGGCAGCGGAGACTCACCCAAAGGCTGCAGAAGCCCCACAGCAAGACATGGGGACCGGTCCAGACCCACGGTAGAACCAGCACAGTGGAGGAAACCGCGGCGTTAGGGTAACCCGGAAGCGCATCCTTAGAAACCGGAAGTAAGCGACCAGGGTCACCTCGCAATCCACACCCCGTTCGGACCAGAAGCCCCTGGGCGCGTGTGTTGGGCCTCTGGGGGCGGGGAAGTGCTTAGACCCTGCCCACTCCGCGGCCCTGGCGAGCCCCGCCCCCGGTCACGCCCAGCTCGGCGCCCTCGAGTCGAGTAGCGAAGGCTGAGCTGATCCAAGCTGCACTGCTAAGCCACAGTAGACCAGCCCTCTTTTTCAAGGAGGTCTTTTTAAAATGTACGTCATCCCTGCCTCCCTAAAGGGAACGTGAGGAGAAATGCTGGATTTAGAAAAACTGTGGGAGTTAGAATGGGTGGGAAGTTCGGGAAGACGCTTGGAGGCTAGACCAAGATGATCTTTTTATGCCCATAGTTTATTCCTAATATTGCATTGAGCTTACAGTTAACCTCAGTTCTTGCACATTGTCTTCAGAAGCAAAATTTTTTAATTCTTCGTTAATTTTACATTACAACCCAAATATGGACAAAGGGCAAGGTTGAATTCAGGTTTTGTGTCCGAAGTATATTCAATTTAGGAGACCCTCTTTAAGAAAAAGAATCCAAAATTACACACACAGTATTAGATATAGAAGTGAGGTTTTTTATAATAAGAGAAGAAATCACATTTTTTTTTAAAACTCACAAATTAAAAATCGAGAAAAAAGCTCCGTGTGGTGGTACATACCTGTAATCCCAGCTACTCAGGAGGTTGAGGCAGTTCTGGGCCAGACTGTCCTGTCTCAAAAATGAAAAGGGCTGGGGATGTAGCCCAGAAGTACAGTGCCCCTTGGGTTCGATCCCCAGTACCACCAGTAAATAAACAAATAAATAAATATATTAAAATCCAGAGGAAAACCAATACTTTATTATCTTAGTGCTTCTTACATCTCTCAAATACATTTATCTACACTTTTTGGCTGTATACTAATTCCTCACCTCTTTTAATGACAATTTACTAAGAAACATCATTTGGTAAGATCCTTCACTCCTCTTTCTCACACCCCACATCTAATTCATCAGCATCAACTATAGGAGCTACTTTCAAAAATCTGTCCAGAATCTGTCCATTTACTGTCTCTGTTGTTATAAGTCACAAACTGTGACTCTGAGCATCCTATTTATACCCTTGCCCTCCCACATCTGTTAACACAGCAGCGATGATTGGAGTTCAATCCCAGGGCTGCAAAGGCCTAAGCATACTGTATTCTAATTCCAAAGAAAGAACTTGGAAGACTCGACAAGAGGATTTGGACATTTTGTTACTTACATTGTCCTGGGTGGCAGGCAGGCCAGCATAAAATGGATGACCACACGGTGCCTACAAGCAGGGAGAATATATGAAGGATAACTTGTATGCCAACTAAACATGTGGGTTTTTTCAGAAGTTTTAGGAGCACATGACTTTTCTTCACAACCAAGGTCATTCTGTTTTGATTCTCATCTAAAGATTGGAGATAAAAGAAGTGGCCAGTTTCACTCCTCCTTGCCCACCTTAACACATTCTTGGGAGTCCTTCTTAGTTCACCTTCAGAAACAACAAGCCATTAATACTGATTTAGTGATTTCCCAAACAGGTGGGCTCCTGTTAAAACCTTAGTCAGATCATGTCCCTCTTTCAATGAATTCCTGTCTTCAGGTAAAAACCAAATGCTTATGCTGATCTACAAGACCCTCAAGATTTGACACACACACGCCTCCCCCCCCCCCCCAGTACACCTCCATCCTGTCATCAGTCTGCTTAAGGCAAACTAGCCTCTTTGCTGTTTTTCAAACCTGCAGATAGGCTCGGGGCCTTTGTACTTGCTGATTCTTGTGCTTGAACTGCTTTTCCCCCGAGACACCTGCACTAATTCACCCTGTCACTTCATTTATGTCTTTATTCAAATATCACTTTCCCAATGAGAACTTCCCTGACACTATAAACACTATCATCCTTCTTATACCTTCTACCTGTTTCCCACATAATTTTTCTCTAATAAGTGTTCTCCCCTCCAACAAGTAGCTTATAAACTTGATTTAATGTCCCTCCCTCCCCAGAAGAATATGAACTCCACAAGGGCATGTATGTTTGGCCATTTTGTTCATGGAAATATTTAGCACCAGAACAGAGTCTGGCACATTGTAGGTGCCCCATAAGTGTTTGTTGAATGAAAGAATTAATTATTCATTTATTTGGGGGCAAGTTGCTCATTAATTTGTTTTTGCTGTTGGAAAACCATGTAAACTTAACCACCAACTCCACCAGGGGGAGACCATGAGCGTACAATGGGACATCTTCAGAAATGTTATTCCTGAAGCCTTTAGGGTACATAAACATGATTCTAAAACAGAGCTATAAAGAAGCTCGCAAATTCCTCCCCAAAGCAGAGAAGGCTGTAGCAATTAAAAACAAACAAATAAACAAAAACCTTCCAATGCCTTTTACAGTCCTTTGAGAATAAATTCTAAGCTACTTGCTATGGTTTCTAATAGGCCCTTCTTGGCCTGCCCTTCCCAACTTTCAAATGGCATGTCCAGGCTCCTTCCCCTCACATATCCTGAGCTCCAGTCATGCTGGTACTTTTTTCTCTCTCCTTCACAAACCAAAATTCTAGCCTCAGGACCTGCTATTCCCCGTGTCTCTCTCTCCCCAACCTTCCAATGTATGGTTCTTTTTTTTATTATTATTATTATTTTAGTTATTGATTGACCTTTATTATTCATTTGCTTGCTCAGAATCTAACCCAGTGCCTCACACATACTAGGCAAGTGCTCTACCACTGAACCACAACCCCAGTCCCCCAATGCCTGGTTCTTTATACTGGTCTCAGTTAAATCTTACCTCTGAAGGTCTCCCCTAATTTCCTGTCTGTCTTCTTTTTCAAGTAGCTCCCTTGTCCCTTCTACATATGTTATTCTTTTTAAAAAATATTTTTAGTTGAAGATGGACACAATATCTTTGTTTTATTTATTTATTTTTGCATGTGGTGCTGAGGTTTGAACCCAGTCCTCACGCATGCGAGGCGAGGGCTTAGCCACTGTGATACAACCCCAGCCCCTGTTATCATTTCTTCATGTTCCTATTGCCACTTTCAATTATCTTGTTTACTTGTTTATTATCTGTCACTAAAAAGTGGGGTCTTTATCTCTCTTGTTCACTGCTTAACTGGAAGCATTACATGAGTGATTGGCATATAGTGGGTGCTAAATAAACAAAACCTAAAGTAATTACTAACATTTACTGAAGTTTTTACTATGTGTCACTGACTTTACATAGTAAATATATAAGTGTTGTGGTTCTTTTTTAATTTTCCCACCAAACTTGGAAAGTATTATGATAATCTTCAGTTTACAGGTGAGAAAACTGAGGCAGGCTAAAGTTTTGTATTCCCTAAGACCATACTTGGGAGTATATTTAGGTTAACACTACTTAATAAACTATCTTAAAACTCAGTGACTTGAAACAGCAACCACTCTATTATTTCCTTTGTTTGTTTGGGTTTTGTTATGTGGGGGATGGAACCTAGGGCTTTGCACATGCCAAGCAAGCCTACTACCACTAAGCTACACTCCTAGCCCAACCACAGTCTTATATCTCACATATTTTGAGTCAGGAATTTAGTGCTCAACCAGGTGATTCCTCTGTTCCATACAATATCAAGCAGAGTCAGTAGTGTTCTAGCTGGCAGTCTAGTAGGCTAGTCTGGAGGGTCCAACTATGTCTCTTACTCATGACACTGGCACTTAAAGGGAAGGACTGAAAGGTTCCCCTTGCCATGTGGTCTCAGAGCTCGCCATGTGGTCTCTTCATCAAGAAAGTTGAATGTCTTCAGGACACTGATGGTGTCTCCAAAGAGACAAGTTGCAAACACTGTCATTCTTTTAAATATGGCCTGGAGAATGGCATAGCATCACTTCCATCCCAGTCTATTAGTTAAAGCAATCATAGAGCTCACCTAAACTCAAGGGAGGTAACATATACGCCACCTGTGTTGGGTGGGATGTCAAGGAATATGTAGTCTTCTTCCATCACCACAAAATATTTCCTTTGCCCCCTTTCTCTGATTCTTTTTTTCTCCCTAGGCTGTTGTCAGAATAACACAGATTTATTGCCGTTTCTGAAATCTATCTGATGTTCACCAAAAGAGTTTCTGAGAAAACATTCATTTTGGTCTGAATCTCCCTGCTTTTTAACCAACTACTTTGTAATAATTTAAGCTCTGAAGACAGAGTAAAAAATAAATCAAACAAACCCTCATGGAGTTCACATTCTTATCAATCCACAGACAGAACATGGTGTTGAATATATGCAGCTAAAGCTCAACTGAAGCTTATCATCCTTTTTCATTTCATTCATGAAACCTTTCCTAAACTGTAGAGGAAGTGCTCACATTTATTTTATTTATTTATTTATTTATTTATTTTGAAATGAAATTTCTATCTGGGTGTGGTGGCATGTGTCTATGTGGTCCCAGCTACTTGGGAAGCTGAAACAGGAGGATTGCTTGAGCCTAGGAGTTAGGGACCAGCCTGGCAACATAGTGTGACCCCATCTCAAAAAAGGAATATGTAGTCTTCTTCCATCACCACAAAATATTTTCTTTGCTTTACGCAAAGCCTTGGGTTCAAATTTTTTTTTTCCTCAGGCTCCAGATACAAACTAGATATTGTCAATTAGATGCTCTTGGGTTAGATTTTCAAGGTAGAGTTGAGGAAGAGGCATTTTCCTCTCTGTTGCCTATTTCTATTGGCCTTTATGATTATCAGTAGACATGGGATGGGGCTGGGGATGTGGCTCAAGCGGTAGCGCGCTCGCCTGGCATACGTGCGGCCCGGGTTCGATCCTCAGCACCACAAACAAACAAAGATGTTGTGTCCGCCTATAAATAAATATTAAAATTTAAAAGAAAATAGACATGGGGTTTTCTAGAGCAGGATGTCAGTTTCTAGTCCTCCTCCACGAGTTGATTTTTTTTTTTTTTTTTTTTTGGTACCTGGGATTGAGCCCAGGGACACTTAATTACTGAACCACATCTCCAGCCCTTTATTTTTTATTTTGAGACAGGTCTTGCTAAGTTGCTTAGGGCATCACTAAGTTACTGGTGCTGGCTTCAAACCTTCTGCCTCAGCCTCCCGAGCTGCTGGAAGTATATGATTTTCTTGATTGTCCTCCCAGACAGTACACAACAGCTCCACAGCTTTCCAGGACTGAGTGGACATGCTGAGCTCCCTGGCCATAAGAAAACCAAGAACAAAATGTGTTTTATAGCAGAGGACAAGCCTTAGTAGCCATAAACTACTTAGACACTTAGGAAGCAGCAATCCTAGTGCACTAGCTGCAGCGGCAGTCCCTTCAAAGTCAGGATGGCTGGGTCCATTCCTTGTTCCCTAGCAATGTTTGGCTATGAAATGGGATTAAGAACATTTTTCCTGATTTATGGAGCACTGTAAGCCTTATAGTACTATACAAATAAAAGCTATCATTCTTAATTACATCAGTAGCTCTCAAAGTACGATCTGGATTTCCCCTGGAGTTTTCAAAATACCATCAGGGAGTAAATTTAAACAAAACTGCTTTATGAATCAGGCTTGGTGGTACACACCTGTAATCCCAGCTACTTGAGAGGCTGAGGCAGGAGGATCACAAGTTCAAGGTCAGCCTGAGCAATTTAGAAAGCCCCTGTCTCAAAATTTAAAAAGGTCTGGGGTTGTAACTCAGTGGTAGAACAATTGCCTACCATGTGCAAAGCCCTGGGTTCATTCCCAGTACCAAAATAAAATAAAATAAAATAAAATAAAATAAAAAACAAACCTACTTTACTGCTTTAAAAATAATACTAACCAAGGGGTTGGGGATGTAGCTCAGTGATAGAGCACTTGCCTGGCATATGTGAAGTCTTGGGTTTTATTCCCAGAACTGCAAAAAGGAAAAAAAAAAAACTAGTCCATTATTTGCCTTTTTCACTCATTCTTTCAAAAACATGGAGGTGCTTTCCAAACTATATGATGAAGTCCTTACTGATGAAAGTGATATAACTTGTAAATTTTTTGTTTTTAAATAAATTCTGACATTGTGGAAAGACAGAAATCTGTCCATTCCATATTAATGGCATAGCTCATTTACAACATGTAACCCATAAAAACAAAAGCTCTTTGGGGTCCTCAGCAATTTTTAAGAGTTTTAAGAGATGCTGACGTCAAAACATCTGAGCGTTGCCGCCCAAGGTCACTGTGTTTACTCATTCTTGTACTATCTGCAGTGGCCCCCACTTTGACCATTTCTGGATGCTTCATTCCACACGCGGTCATGCCGCTGCTGTGTCCAGCCCTCTTTTACTAGGATGCCTTTCTATTTTGATTAACACACTTGCGACAGAATCTTCTTGCACAGATGTCCGATAACAGCTGTCTTGGCACAGCCTCAGACATAACTGTGGTCTGTTCTCATGAACAATGTTAGACCTGCAGACCAGTCCCTCGCCTTGCGGCTGCTAAATTATTCTTTCTGACTGGACTCATCTTGTTACCTGGTTACTAATCCTGCCTTTACCCTACTGAGTGCTAGTCTGACACATAGCCTCCTGTTCCTACTTTTGATTTCCTTTCTGTTCAGATGACCCCTTGCTGTGGAGGTCATTTGTCAGCTGCCCACAACTAAGCTGAGCCACCCCCACCCTTATCCCTGTCCAATTCCAGAGTGTGAGCTGGGTCAAACTGAGGTCACTTGGAGGCTTCCACCCACCAGATAATGTATTAATATTTGCTTTTAAATATGGCTACACCTTCCCCCAAGATTGCCATTGTCTGTGCCTTTATATGCTGCAATCACTTGAAACAAACACTGTTAGCTATGGGTATTTCTTATACATAGAATTAAGACAATTCTTATACGTATCTGCCAAGGTTGTTTTTTTTTTTTGGGGGGGGTACTGGAGCCTGAACTCAGGGGCACTCGACCATTGAGCCACATCCCCAGTACCCCACTTTTTAATCTTTATCTTGTTTATTTTATTTTTTATGTGGTGCTGAGGATCGAACCCAGAGCCTCACATGTGCTAGGCAAGTGCTGTGCCACTGAGCCACAACCCCAGTCCCGCCCAGACCTTTTGAATTTTGTCTAGAAACAGGGTCTCACTGAGTTGCTTAGTGCCTTGCTTTTGCTGAGGCTGTCTTTGAACTTGCAATCCTCCTGACTCAGCCTCCCAAGCTGCTAGGATTACAGGCATGCACAACTGCCTCCCCACTCCTGCCAAGGGTATTTTTTTTTTCCCACCTCCTCCTCCTCCCTCTCTTCCCACCTTCTTCTTCTTTTCCTATACTAAGTATGTACAGTGATTGAGAACGAGACTCTGGAGATAGAGTGCATGTTTGAATCCCAGCTCTCCCCTCTGATAGTTGTGTCCCATTGGATAGTTGTGTTCGATATTGTGAAAAGACACAAACATGTTCAGTCTGTGGACAGGTCAAGTAATCTCTTGTATCAGATAATCTCTCTGTGCCTCAGTTTTCTCCTGGGTAAAGTAGAAATTTTTTGAAGTAGCACTACTGAAAGAAAAAGAGAGAGAGGTTCTATGAGGATTAATATATGTAAAGTGCTTAGAAATGTGCCAGATAGGGCTGGGGATAGAGTATAGGGGGGAGCGCTTGCCTAGCATATGTAAGGCCCTGTGTTCAATCCCCAGCACCACACACACACACACACACACACACACACACACATTATGCCAGATACATATAATATATAAGTGATTAAAAATCAGAAAAGGGCCAAGCACAGTGGCACACATCTGTAATCCCAGCAGCTCGGGAGACTGAGGCAGGAGGCTGAGGCAGGAGGATCACGGGTTCCAAGCCAGCCTCTGCAAAAGCGAGGTGCTAAGGTTTCACTGAGTTGCTTAGCACCTCATAGACATATTTTATGTCTCTAAATAAATAGGATGGTTGTGAGAATAAAATGTACTCATCTTTGGAAAACATCTGGTAAAGTGCCTGGCACCTTGTAAAATCACCTTGTGAAATCACTAAGCCAAAGTCCCAGAAGTCACAGCGTGAGACCCCAGCCCTGGGGTAGCAGCACCAACCAGTGGTTGAGCACCCCTGAATTCAATCCCCAGTTACCCTCCACAATCAGAAAAGGATGAAAACTATGAAATTTTCATTATTTATTTATTTTCTCTTTTTGGCATAGGGGATTGAACTCAGATCTTGGGTGCTTTATCACCTAGCTACATCCCCTAACCTTCTTTTAAATTTTTTACTTTGAGACAGTGTCACGCTAAGTTGCCCAGGCTGAAACTTGTCAAGGCTGGCCTGAATCTTGTGCTTCAGCCTCCCAAGTAGCTGGGATTATAGGTGTGTTCCAGGGTGTCTGGTACTTTCATGAGTTTAGGGATATGGGGGAAAGTTATAATAAACCTTAAAGTCCTGATTTTCAGTAGGAAACTTGAGGTGAAACACTATTAACCTAAGGGCATTAAAGCGTGCCAAGCGCTGGATTATCTGTCTCCTTTGTTTAGAAAGATTAAGAAAGAAGGTTAGTGAATCTTTATATGAGAAGAATCATAAAATTTAAGCTAAATCTAAATGAGTTCTGAATCATGTCATTGTAAGAATAGTTTGCTTAATTAAAGAAAAAAAGAACTTTTCTGTAATATAAATTACTTTTTAAAATGATATTATATAGGGCTGGGGATGTGGCTCAAGCGGTAGCTCGCTCGACTGGCATGCGTGCGGCCCGGGTTTGATCCTCAGCACCACATACAAACAAAGATGTTGTGTCAGCCGAGAACTAAAAAATAAATATTAAAAAAAAATAAAATGATGTTATGTAAATTACTTTTTAAAAAAGGTAGTATTTACTTGAAACCCTGAAGCTAATAATTTTTATTATAAGAAATTACATTTTTAAATTAATGTTTGTGACAGAAAATAGTGGTTATTCATTTAGAATGGTAAACTGCTAGGTGTAGAGGAGCATGCCTGTAATCCCAGGGACTTGCAAGGCTGAGGCAGGAGGATCTCAAATTTAAGGCCAGCTTCAACAACTTAGCAATACATTGTCTCAAGATAAAAATTAAAAGGGCTGGGGATGAAACTCAGTGGTAAAGTGTTTCTGGGTTCAACTCCCAGTACCCAAAACAAACAACAGAAAGAAAGTAGTAAACTCTGCTTATTACAGTGTTTACTCCAACTTGGTGACAAATCAAACTCTTGTGCTCTTGTGACCTTACCTTACTGATCTAAATATAATTAAGTTGGCCATTATAAAATTCTGGAAAGATTCTCTTAAACTTAGGAATAGATCTAAATACATTCCTTCAAGTGAAGAAAAGTGATAAGGAAATAAGTATAACAGTAAATTAAGGCTGGGCTGTAGCTTAATGGTAGAGAGCAGGCTTGCATGCATAAGTCTTGGGTTCAATTCCCCACCACAAAAAAAAAAAAAAAAACAGTACAGAAAATGAGATTCTGATACATGCTACAACATAAATGAACTCTGAAAATATTATGCACAGCACAGACAAAATTTCTAGCATGAGAAATCTATTGCTTTTATATGACAGTTTAATATTTTCCAGGAAAGAGACAAATTGCAACTGTGAAATGAGTTGTGAACCATAAAACCAGTAAAAAGCATTCAGAGTGAGCAAACGCGAGGTGAGAGAGGAATTATATTTACTCACTCTCTTGAATACATTCCCACTTTCCTCCCAAAGTAGGAAATGGGAGAGAAAATAGAAAAAGATTCTCTGGCTCCCCTGAGAAGTAATCTCTCAAAAATATGATGCTATTTATGGAGCACCCATCCTTCCCTGCCCCATGTTAACCCTTCACGTGCATCCCTTCACCGAACCTCCCAACGACACAATTAATTATTATCTAATAATATACTATACTAATATTTGAATATACTCAGGTTATCTCCACTTTCCAGAAAACTGAGGCTCAAGGTTGTGAAATCACTAAGCCAAAGTCCCAGAAGTCACAACGTGAGACCCCAGCCCTGGGGTAGCAGCACCAAGCAGCTCCAGCTCCAGCTTCGTATTAGCATCCCTGAGGCTTAAGCCCCGCCCCCTGAGGTTCCTGAACCAATCCGAGAAAGGCCAATGGATATTGACCAAGTCTGCTTGTCCCGGGACCCACTCTGGACCCAAGAGCTTCCTAGCGCTCAAGTGCTGGCTCTCGAGGCACCTAACCTTGCCTGAAGGACTGGTTCTGGGTGAGCTGTAGCCACCTCTGTGTCCCATCGTCCCAAGATATGTCACCTGCAAAGTACTGCTTCTCCAGGTTAGCATCATCTCCAGGTGCTAGGCTTCTCCCACTCTCGTTCACCTTGACTTAGTAAAGCCTAATGGTTAAATGAAGCAAGGAGTCTTAGGGTTGAACAGAGCTTCGTTCCAGTCTCTCCTTCACCACTTCCTCTGTAAGATTCTTCATGTACAAGGTACTCAACCTAAAAATAGGGATGGTAAATGCTGTAGATTTGGATGTGATTTCCCCCTCAAAGGTTCATGTGCTGGAAAACTGAAAAACAAAACAACAACAACAACAAAAAGGTTCATATGCTCGAAGCTTGGTCTGCATTGAGGTGTTGGAGCCTTTAAAGAGGTGGCTAGTGAGAGGTAATTAGGTCATCGGGGCTCCACCCTCCTAAATGGATTAATACTGATCTCTTGCAGAGTGGGTTAGGTCTCACAGGAGTGAGTTGGGTCTCAAGATAGTTAGGGAGTTATAAAGCAAAGCCATCCCATAGGCTTAACCTCTTCCACACAGTCATTTCTTTTTCTGTTCCTCTGTCGTCTGTCATAACCAAGGTGGCCATGCCAGGATACAGGCTCCCTGCGATTTGGATCTTCCATCCACCAAAATCATAAGCCAAATAAACGTCTTCATTTATAAAGTACCCAGTCTCAGGTGTTTTGTTGCAGCAACACAAAATGAACTAATACAATAGTCCTGCCTTTTTAGTAGGATGGTTGTGAGAATAAAATGTACTCATCTTTGGAAAACATCTGGTAAAGTGCCTGGCACCTTTTAAGCACTCAATAGACAAATTTGTCATTCTTAGGACTTTCATTGTTATCCCTGTGCTGTAGTCTATCCAGCCTCTCAGTCTCAATTTTCTGGTTTGAGGCCTACACTTCATGTCTTCTCTTATCAGTATTTCTTCTCTTCCCTTCATATACACACACACACAAAAACACACACCACACCTAAATCTCTCCATATATAGATATATGTCTCTGCATATATGTGTATATCTATCTATAGATAGGTATAGATATAGATATATATCTGAATTCAACCTTGGAGGACTCCCACTCACTGATGGGTACTTCTTCAACTATACAGACTTCCCAGAACCAAAAATGTGACCAGCCTGACTTTTCAATTATTAAACTTATTTCAGGTGGACATTTGATGCAAAGCCCACCAATTTTTATCTGAACGTAGGTGATAGACCTCTGAGAGAACCGATAAAGGATTGGGGGGACACGGGGTGGGGCTAGAGCTGCGCTCTTGAGTCAGCTGGGCCTGATCTGGAACTTGCAGGCTACGAGGCATGGATACACTACTACACATCTCTGAACCTCCATGTCCTCAGCTGTGAAGTGGAGAGTCTCACCATTAACTCGCAGGGGTGTGATGAGGATTCTGTGGGACAATGCTGGAAATCCCACGTACCCGACACGGAATAGGCATGGATGATGCTAGTGTCCTTCCTCCAGCAGCCCATCATGGTCTTGAAATACTGCCAACAGCATCCGAAAATAAAATGCCTCATTTCTAAGGAAATAGCAAGGCTCCGTTTTCCCTGTTGTCCCCTTGACTTTCCACCCCGTAGTCACTCCCTCCTTTCTCTAAAGCTTAGTCATTCTGATACAGAAAGGCTATTCCCAGGGACACAACCCACACACACACCCAAAGCAGCCCTGCTCAAATGCCACTTGGTCAGGAGCCAGACTTGCTCTTTAGAAAAACACATCAGAGATCTGGGGACTCAGCTCAGTGGCAGAGAGTTTGTCTAGCACCCACAGGCCCTGGGTTCAATCCTCAGTACTGCAAAACAAAAGAAAACCATGTTCACCCTGGGCACCACCACCTCAGGGAAAATTCCCCAAGACTTTAAAAATTGCAGTAAAAATGATTCATGCATTAGAGAATAGGACTTCTGAAGAAAATTACAGAATCTAGATTGTTTGGGTTTAGGAAGTAAAGGCTAGAAGGGACAGGGCTGGAGAGGCGCTGCTGAGAAACCATATTCAAGGACGTAGAGCCAGCTCAGCCTGGTGGCCCACACCTGTAGTCCCAGCTATTTGAGGGGCTGAGTCAGGAGGATCACTTGAGCGTGGGAGTCTGAGGCCAACCTCGATAACGTAGTGAGAGCGAGACCTGGTCTTAAAAAAAAAGAGGCAGAATCAAAGATTCCTAGTAAGTACATGCTGTATGCTGTAGATTGGGAGGGAAAATGGCAGAGCATCAGAAGGGTCTTGGGAAATCCACTGAAGCAGGAACAGAAGATGGGGTACCCTTTTTATTTTTAAATCTATTTACTTATTTGTATGTGGTGCTGAGGATCGAACCCAGTACTTCACACATGCGAGTCAAGCGCTCTACCACTGAGCTACAACCCCAGCCCAGGGGGACCCTTCTTAAGACAAAGAATGAAAAATTATAAACACAAAATTGCTAGGGTCTTTCAGGCTTAAAAGGGTTTTGGGAAGGTAAGGGATCCTGAAGTTGAAGCTCTGCTGACTTCCCAGTAAATTTACCTCTAACCAGGAATGTGACAAGTGATCTGGTCAGAGGGCTGGGGGCGTAGGTCAATGGGACAGGACCTGTCTAATATTCATAGTTTCCATCCCCAGAACTGCCCCACCACACACACACACACACACACACACACTATGTGCTGGTAACATGGATTTGGGAAATGGTCTCAGTTTGTTTGTTCTATAACCCTGACTAGAAACTCCTTCTCTCCCATCTTCCCCTAAATCATGCCTAGTTAGTCTGCAAAATGCAACACAAGCCTGCCCTCCTTCCAGGAATCCTACCATTTGTGACCTTCCCCACCACTGTGACACTGTGCCCCACCTTCGTGTGTGCACCTGTTACACACTGTGCTTATCTGTGCCATTCCACTTGTGTCAGTTATTTATTGATGTGTACAAATTCCTCCAAAATGCAGTAGTTTTAAACAATACAGGTTCATTGATTCACAGTTTCTATGGATCAGGTATCCAGGAGTGACTTTGCTGTGACCTTTGTCAACCTAAGGCCTGACTGGAAAAGATCTGCTTCCTAGCTCACATGGTGATGGTTACAGGATTCAGTTCCTCTCAGGCTGCTGTATTAAGGTCTCAGTTCCTCAAGTGCTGCTGGCCAGAGGCCTCCCTGGGTTCCTAGCCATATGTAGGCCTCTCCATTAGGCGAGCATGGTAGCTTTCTTCATCAAAGTGAAGATAAAGGGGGAAGGGATGTTGGGTAGACAACTAGCTGTTGCCCCCTTTACATAGGCACGGTCACCTCACTCCTTTTAGTCCCATACCTAGATGGCTTTACATAGCTCATCACCTGCCAGGCCCCTGAAGACATTTGACCTTTCAGTAGTGGCTCAGGGTTGGAAAGTAGGAAAGATCATTTCTCATCCTCTATTATCCATTGTTTTCCTATTTCTTCTAGCCAATTAAAAAAAAAAAAAAAAACTCTTCCCAAGATGTAGCAGGGTATATGGCTGCCAAGCTCAAAAATCACATTTCCCAGCCTCTCTTGCAGTTAGTTGGATGTGACCACCTAACTAAGTACTCATCTTCAGAAAATGAATAAAATTGATATAAACATCATGGCTACATCTTAAATAGGAATTATTCGCCATCTATTTCCTCTTTTCATTTGTCTGACAGAATGGAGTGTGGATGTATTGATGGAAGCATGTTTCCAAGGAAACAGCAAAGCAACATGATAAGGAACCTGTCTGTATCTCCAAGTGACTACCTGTAGCAGATCTACTTACCTCCACTGACCCGGAACCACTCCAGTGCTTAAAGAGATAAAGCAACTAGAAAAACAAACAAAAATAAAAACAAAAACAAAACTTCCGGGCAAGCTCTGGGAATTCCACTTGCAAAAACTTCTTGTTTCTCTAGGGTACTTTTCAGGGTGCAAAAAAATCGCCCGGAAGCATTGTTAAACCACAAAGTGTTGAGGACTAGCCCTGGAGTTTCTGATTCAGTAGATGTGGGTGGAACCTGGGGTTTGGGATGTCTAACAAGTTCCCAGATGCTGTTGCTGCTGGTCTGAGGATCACAGTAAGAGAAGCTCTGACTCAGTGCCTCCTGCCTTCCATCCTGGGGTGTCTCCACATCTGGTTCCAAAGTCTTAAGAAAATCTAGTTGACCCAGGACTGAGACATTCCTGTGGTTCTGTGATTGGCAGCTCAGTGAGTATCACCTGGGATGGGGTTGTGAGAGGTTTCCCAAAAGAAGGAAATACTGGACATACAAAACTAGATGTCCTCAAAGTGGTAGCTGGACAGACTTTCACCATCTGGAGCAAGGTTTGCTACAGCAATGTCTCCTCTCAGAGCAGAAAGCACCAGAAGACAGAAGGGGTTGTGGGGGAGAGATTGTGCTCCTACAGATGATTTATCTCTATTCAACCTCATTGTGTTTTTCTGCCCAAGAGAGGGGATTCCTGCCCCTTAGAGGCCTGTCATCCATTTCCCAGCTGCTTTTGGTGACTACGGGCAGTGAGAGGAGGCAGGAGACTGTGTAAGTCCATCTTGACCAGTTAGGCTGCCACCAAGGACAACAGGTCATCATGAGTATTGTAGATTTTCTCAACCTTGCAGATGTTGACACCAACAGATAGTTCCTAAAAATCCTGATCATCTTATTTTCACATCATATATTCTATGCTGTAGGAGAGGAGATACTTCCTTCTACGCTTTTAGGTCCCTGTGGATAGCCTCAGAATTAAACTGACATAAGAGAATAACAGTAGAAAAGGGTACAAATGTATTTAATATTTTTACATGTCTTAACACAGGAGTCTTCAGAAGGTGGATGAAGACCAGAAGAAGTCGTCAGGCACAAAATCTTTTATTCATTTTTACACAAAGA
Source organism: Callospermophilus lateralis (assembly GCF_048772815.1). NCBI lineage: Eukaryota > Metazoa > Chordata > Mammalia > Rodentia > Sciuridae > Callospermophilus > Callospermophilus lateralis. Next base: position 124,243,222 of record NC_135311.1, on the reverse strand, counting down.
ATGATAACATTAGAGCAACATAACAAAACAAAGGGGATTGGGTTAGGGGCAGTAAATTGTGGGACAATGACCAGAAAATATCTGGAGGAAAGTAATGGAAGATAAGGGTTATTTTTGGTTTGTTTGTACAGTTCTATTTTGGTGTCAGTCTGCAGTGTCTAGCAATGACCGCTCTTCTCTTCTCAGACAGGGAAGGAACCTTTCTCAGAGAATCTTTCATGAGATGCATTCAGGTGGAAAGGAGGAAGTCAGAGAGCTTTTCCTGAATCTGTTTCTCAAGGGCCTTTAGTCATCATAATAAACATGCGAAAATGACACATTCTGGGGTGGCATGTCCTAAACCCCTTTACTCACAATTTCCCTTCTGAAAAATTCTGTACCCTGGTGGCACACACCTGTAATCACAATGACTTGGGAGGCTGAGGCAGGAGGATTGCAAGTTTGAGATCAGCCTCAGCAATTTAGTGAGAAAGAAGAAGGAGGAGGAGGAGGAGAGGAAGAAGAAGAGGAAGAAGAGAAGAAGAAGAAGAAGAAGAAGAAGAAGAAGAAGAAGAAGAAGAAGAAGAAGAAGAAGAAGAAGAAGAAGAAGAAGAAGAAGAAGAGAGGAAGAAGAGAAGAAGAAGAGAAGAAGGAGAAGGAGAAGAAGAAGAAGAAAAGAAGAAGAAGAGAAGAAGGAGAAGGAGAAGAAGAAGAAGAAAAGAAGAAGAAGAAGAAGAAGAAGAAGAAGAAGAAGAAGAAGAAGAAGAAGAAGAAGAAAAGAGGAAGAAGAGAAGAAGAAGAGAAGAAGGAGAAGGAGAAGGAGAAGGAGAAGGAGAAGAAGAAGAAGAAGAAGAAGAAGAGGAAGAGGAAGAGGAAGAGGAAGAGGAGGAGGAGGAGGAGGAGGAGGAGGAGGAGGAGGAGGAGGAGGAGGCTGGGGATGTGGCTTAGTGGTAAAGTGTATCTAGAATCAATCCTTGGTACAGGGGTGGGGGGTTGGGGAGAAAGAGAAAGAGAAAGAAAAAAAAAAAAAAAAAAAAGAAAAATTCAAAACAAAACTTTGTTACCCTAAGGGAACAAGCCCATAGTTATTTTAGTCTGGATTTTCATCCATCAGATTTTCTTAAGATGGGACCACTTGAGCTTATAAAGCCACATGATGGTTTAACACTTAAACATGAATGTGTTAAAACCATCACATTAATATTTACAGAGAAGTCAGTGTAATACACAATACTCTTAGAATAAATGACAAAAACAACATGATTTCTTAATAGACATTAACATTTGGAAGAAAGTAACATCACCCCTTCATGATAAAAACACTCAACAAACGAGGAATCGAAATTTTAGTGTCTCAAACTGATAAAGGGCATCTACCAAAACTTACTGGCTTAACATTTTTCTTACTGGTGAAAGACTGAATGTTTCCCCCTGAGATGGGTTGTTAAGATTAATGGTTGTGGGCTGCGTTGTGGCTCAGTGGTAGAGCACTCGCCTAGCATGTGCAAGGCCCTGGATTCAGTTCTCAGCACCACATAAAAATAAAATAAAGATATTGTGTCCAACTACAACTAAAAATTAAAAATAAAAAAAAAGATTAATGGTTGCCATCCTCTGGAAAAAGGGGAAACAGGAACCACAGGGTGATGGGTCTGGGTTTCTTTGGGGGATGATGAAAATGTTCTGAAATTCGATAGTGGCAATGGTTGCCACACCTTCTAAATGCATATACCAAAACCTGCTGAAGTGTATACTTTAAAAGGGTGAATTTTATGGTATGTGAATATATCTCAGGGGCCTGTAGCTGGAAGGAAAAGAAAATCCCATAATTCCTGGAAGCTTATTTGGGACAGAAATAGAATCAATCATTTGTTATTCGATTGTCTTTCACTTACCAAAACTGGTGGCAAAGAGCCTAAGAATATTATTTTGTTAAGGGAAAACACCTGTATTTTTCATGCTTCTGTCCCTTCTTTGTGATGTTAAAGAATATGTAAGATGTTAAAAATAAATGTTGGTGAAGATGTGGGAGAAAAGATTTATTCATTCATTGCTGGTGGGACTTCAAATTGGTATAATCACTATGGAAAGCAGTATGGAGACTCCTCAGAAAACTTGGAATGGAACCATCATTTGACCCAGTTATCCCATTCCTTGATATATACCCAAAGGACTTAAAATAAGCATAATATAGTGACACAGCCACATCAGTGTTGATAACAGCTCAGTTCACAATAGCTAAGCTATGGAACCATCCTTCAACAGATGAGTGGATAAAGAAAATGGAATATTTGGGGCTGGGGATGTGGCTCAAGCGGTAGCACGCTTGCCTGGCATGCACGGACGGGGTGCTGGGTTCCATCCTCAGCACCACATAAAAATAAAATAAAAGATGTTGTGTCCACCAGAAAAAAAAAAAAGAAAATGGAATATTACTCAGCTATAAAGAAGAATGAAACTATGATATTTGCTGGTACATGGATGAAAGTGAAGACTATCATGCTAAGTGAAATAAGCCAATCCCCCAGAACCAAAGGCCAAATGTTCTCTCTGATAAGTGGATGCTAACACACAATAAGAGAGGGAAGGAAAAATAGAAGTTCAGTGGATTAGACAAAGAGGAATGAAGGGAAGGGAGCAGGGATGGGAATAGGAAAGACAGTAGAATGAATCAGACATCACTTTCCTATGTCCATATATAAATACACGATCAGTGAAGCTCCACATCATGTACAATCACAAGAATGGGATTCTAATTAGAATAAGTTATACTCCATGGATGTATGTACAATATGTCAAAAAACACTCTACTGGCATGTATATCTAAAAAGAACAAAGAAACAAAAAAAAAATATTTAAGACGCAATGGACTTGCTCCTTTGTTTAGAAGGGCACTTTAATGAGCCTCTACTGGTTGCCTTCAGCCTGTGATTTAGCCTGAAATCTGGATCAGAGAAGAAAGTATTGTGCACTCCAGAGAAAGAGAATTTGAGAAGTTGAGAGCTGGAAGCTACAAGGAGCTGGGGAGAGGCTGGAGGGGTGGATGGTAGCTGGCTGATTCTCAGGGAAGGATGTGACCAGAAAGAAATTCCTTTTGGCAGGGAAGGCCCATGAGATTTTAGGACAGTGACAATTTATATAGTCAGCCCTCTAGATCCGCAAGTTCTGCATCCTTAGATTCAACCAACTGCAAATGGAACATACTCAAAGTGAAAAACCCAGAAAATGTTGCTGACATATAGTAGTTAGGCCGACAACATATAAATCTATACAGAACATACACAGACGTTTTTCTTGTTGTTATTCCCTAGACAATACAATATAATAACTATTTACATTAGCATTTACATTGCATGAGGTATTGTAGGTTATCAAGAGTTGACTATGCAAATATAATAGGAGATTATATGCCATTTTCTGTAAGGGATTTGAGCATCATGGACGGTGTCCTATTGATCTGCTATGATACAGGGATGACTGTGTAGCTCTAAGTTGGTGTCAATACTGTGTGTTGGCATTCTCCCTTTCTCCCCGACATCTCAGTAGAACATGCTAAGTGTTAGAGATACTTGGAGAAATGAAGAAATCAGGAATGTGCCCAGAAGAGACCAAAAAGGCCTGTGAGAAGCCCTGAGGTTGTAGCTCAGTGGTGGAGCGCTTGCCTGGCATGTGTGAGGCACCAGGTTCAAATCTCAGCACCCCCATATAAATAAATAAAATAAATAAAGGTCCATTGACAATTAAAAAAAAAAGCATTAAAAAGAAAAGATATTGTGTCCATCTACAGTTAAAATTAAAAAAAAAAAAAAAAAAAAGACCTGTGAGGAAAAAATAGTATCAGAAAAGCAGGTTAAGTGGTGAGAAACAAGCTGTCCCTTGGCCTAGGAGGCAGGGGTTCTGGGTGGGGTGGGGTGGGGTGAGGATGGGTGTCACCCCATCATCTCCTCATCCCTTGCCAAAAGCACAGGAAGTTGGAGAAGAGGACTGGAGGGCAGGTTTTTGGCTACATGTAATTTTAAAAACCTGATTCAAAATTATTTAGTCAATATAATTATTTAGTCAATTATTTCATATAACATATAACATATAACAAGAAGTCCTAAATTAAGTTTCAGGGTTGGCTAATTCAGAAGCTTAACTGTGCCATCGAGTGTCTTTGCCTCTTGCTGCTCTGTTACCCTTAGCTTGTTGGCTTGGCTTCTGGTCACCTCACATCCGGCCATCCTGTTTGCATATTAAAGTGAACTCCTATTGGTGAAAATTCCTTTGGTTCAAATGTCAGAAATCTAACCCAGATCAGCTTAAGAAAAATAGTCCAAAGAGACTTCAAGCATATCTGGATCCAGGAGAGTTTCAGAGCTCTCTTTTCTTCCTTATTTCAGGATTATTTGATTCTGTTTGGCTTCACTTGTGACAGGCAGCAAGATGGCAAAGATCATGCTGATCTCAGAGAGAGAGAGAGAGAGAGAGAGAGAGAGAGAGAAGGAGAGAGTGATTTTGTCTTCTAATGTCCATATAAGAAGCAACATGAAGGGACTCTGTTTAACTCACAGACCTGTCCCTGGACTAATCACTGGGACCAGTAAGTAGAGAGCCTAGATTGGCCAGTCATGGATCTTTTGAACACCCCTGGAACTGGGAAGTCAGGACCACTCAAACCACAAGGACTGAGCTGAATTTGTGTGTGTGGGGGGTGGGGGGATGTTTTCCCTTAGGTAGACAAGCCAAGCAACAGAAAATGTGGCTGCCACACCCCAGATGGCTTTAAAACCTAAGGACAGCCAGGTTCCGATGCAAAATGATGCTAAATGGGCACCTTCCAAGAAACCAGAAGGAAAGAAGGAAAGAAATGTGGCTTTTTAGCCACTCTATGCTTTCCAAAGGCTGAAGAGCTAGAAAGTAGCATAATCTGGATTTAGAGTTGATTTTTGGTTCCGAAGCCTATGCTTTTAGCACTGGGGTGATTGTGTGTGTGCGTGCATGTATGTGTGTGTGTATGTACTGGGGACTGAACCTAGGGACACTGAGCCACATCCACAGCCCTTTTTTATTTTTAAGAAAGGGTCTTGCTAAATTCCTAAGACTGGCCTCAAACTTGTGATCCTCCTACCTCAGCCTCCAGAGCTGCTGGGATTATAGGTGCTATTACACCTGGTTTAAGGTGACTGATTGAAGGCAGAGAGGCCAAGACAGAGAGGAGCTGCACTATTGTGACAAGGAGAGGTGCCCGGAGGGTGCTGTGGAGAGCACTTAGATCAGTCTGGAAGAAAAAATCTGGGGAACCTTTCTGGAGGACTTGATATTGTAACTGATCCTTAAAGGACTACAGAAATGTGTCCAAGAGGGTGAAGGAGAGAAGTGAGAAGGAAGTTGGTTGGGTAAGTAGGGAAAGCCAAGAGTTTCAGCTTTGGACTGTCACTGTTTTCATGAGATGGGGACTTCCTCGTCCTCCCTGGCTCCTGCCTCCTCCCAGCTCTCTACCCCAGGCCACTGCATCATTATGACCCATCAGTTTTCCACTTGGGAGTTTTCCAGAAGCATCCTCACAGTAGTGGGACGTGGCCAGGGTTCTAGCAGCCTGCTCTTTGTGTGACCATTAGCTAAACACTTTCCCTCTTGGGAATGGAGCTACCTTATTTATAAAATTACGATGGGTAAATCGACTATAAGGATGATTGCCCTGTAACTACACTAAAAACCACTGGTTTGTATGTTTTAAATGGGCGAATCCTGTGGTATGTGAATTGCATCTCAATAAAACTGTTTTTAAAAACAATTGCAGTGGGCTCAGTCATGAAGGAAGGTGACCTAAGGGCTATAGGGCTGCCACAATCCAGGTCTTGCTACTCTGCAGCCATGTGACCTTGAGCACAGTACTTTATCTCTTCAAACCTCATTTTCCTCCTCATCAGAGGGGAATTAGAGTCCTATTGTGCAAGGTGGAGTAGATGGTTAAGGGCAGGTGCAGTCTGAGGCTGGAGCAGCTGCTGGCACCCTGGCTCTATCACTGCCTCTACTTCCTCACTTAAATAGGGATGAGAGAACTACTTCATAGGGTATATATATAAGATACAGGCATATATGAAGTATTTACAACTATGCTTGGCACATAGTTCAATAAATAGTAGTAGTTTATTACATCTATTTTATATCCCAGATCCTGTTTGGGCTCTCTGTGACAAGGTGTAACTACCTACTCAAAGCTAGTACTGAATTTCCACTCCCCAGGACTGAGTATTACCTGAGTATTGTCTGAACCCTATCCTCAAGGTACTATGCAATTTGGGGTGAGGGGGTTCTGATAGCCCATGCTCCTCTTTTTTGAAAAATGCCCTTCCCATAGAGATGGGCTCCAATAACACTCAGCATAACTAAATGGGAAGGGGTGGATCCCTCACCCAGGTTAGGCCAGCCAATTTATCTCTCCCAAAAATGTAGAATTAGGATTCTGGGATATGTTAGCAAGTGGTGCTGGAGCTGAGAAGTGACATATCTTTAGGCTGGGGCAGTCTTTGGAGTCATATGAATATCAAGAAACCAGAGAAAGTATCACAAAATAGATTTATGGAGAGTAACAAGAAACTCCGTAGCCTCTGAGGGAGAAGATCAGAGAGATCCTCTCATGGATTCTTCCTTGGTACGTTTTCTGTTGCTATAACAAAATGCCTAAGGCTGGAAACTTTATAAAGAAAAGAGGCTTATGGATGGGAATGTAGCTTAGTGCTTGCTTAGCATGTCAAATTCCTGGATTTGATCTCCAGTACTGAATGTTCTGATATGTAGATGCTAAGATGCAATGGATTAGACAAAGAGGAATGAAGGGAAGGGAGGGGAGATAAGAAAAGGAAAGACAGTGGAATGAATCAGACATAGTTTCCTATGTTCAAATACGAAGACACCAGTGAAACTCCACATCATGTACAACCACAAAAATGGAAACTTACACTACATATATGTATAATATGTCAAAATACATTCTACCATCATGTATAACTAAAAAGAACAAATAAAAAAATAATTTAAAAAAAAACCTTGGGCCTCACATATGCTAGGCAAGCACTCTACCACCAAGCTCCATCCCAAGCCCGAGCTTACAGTTGAAGACTGAAAAGTCCAATAATGGATGGCCCCATCTGTTCAGCCTCTGATGAGGGGCCCTCCGCTAAGTCACATCATAGTGAGAGCACATGGGACAGGGAGAGATCCCACGACAAAAATGGGTCACGTAGGAGCTGGGGTTGTGGCTCCATGGTAGAGCGTTTGCCTAGTACATGTGAGGCACTGGGTTCAATTCTCAGCACCACATAAAAAATAAATAAAGATATCTTGTCCATCTACGACTAAAAATATTTTTTAAATGGGTCATTTATACTATCAATATTCATCACTACTCAAGAGCATGTGTGAAAATTCTGCTAATTCTGACACAGAGAAATTCAGGGGGCCAGACCTTTTCTTTTATAATAATTCACTTTTTCAGGAATGACCTGGGTCCCTTGAGAACTATATCAGTGCCCTCCAAGGGTCGTGTCCCCAGTGAACTAATTGCCTCTTACTGCCCCTCTCCCCTTAAGTGTTCCACCACCTCTAACACCACCACACTGGGGACCAATCCTCCAGCACATAAAGCTTTGTGGGACATACTATATCCAAACCACAGCAGACCCCAAAGCATTCCATTCATTCAACAAATTTATTGAGCATCTTTTACATGCCATGCCCAGATATAGTGGCAAACAAGGACAGTTTCCTGTTCTTATGAAGTCTACAAACTAGTGGGGAAAACAGTAAACCAGTAAATAAAAGCTAAAATGTCAGGGAATTATGTCTACTATAAATTTTTTAAAAGAATGAGCAGCTGGGGAGGGATGGAGGTGAGTGAAAGGGCAGTCATTTTAGTCTGGCTGCTCAGGGCTGAGCTTTCTGGGGAGGAGATAAGAAGTTAGAGATGAAATCCCCAGGATAGAAGAGCAGGGTGTCAAGGAGACTGGATATTCACAACTGCAGCAAGAAAGCCTTGAGTTTTGTTTTCACAAAAACCACTGAAAATTTTTGTACAGAGAAACAACACAATCCTACTGCTTTTTGTAAAAATGGCTCTGGCTGCTCTATGAAGCAGGGACCGTGGGGGAAGGCAAGGGAAGAAACAGAGAGAATGTGTGATAGTGCGGGCCCTCATGTGGCCGCCAGGACTCGGGGTCTTGGAGGGAGAGGGAAGAGTGGGAGTTGGGATCTATTTTGACGGTTCCAGTTCCTGCTTCTGGTTCCTCATGAGGCCTGTGTACATCTTGCCCCTGAGTTCATCCGATTTCCTCTTTTTACACTCCCTTCAAATTTCCTTCCTGCTTAGGCTAGTAGGCAAAAAGGGTTCTGGTACGAGAGCCTGAACGCATCCTGGCTAGACAGGCCGGCTTGCCAGGGTGGTCTAACTCACTACCCAGGGCAGGACAGGCCTCGGGTTTTATTTTTCATTATTTTTTTTGTAGGGGGTTACTGGGAATTGAACTCAGAGGCACTCAACCACAGAGCCACATCCCCAGCCCTTTTTTGTATTTTATTTAGAGACAGGGTCTCACTGAGTTGCTTAGCACCTTGCTTTTTCGGAGGCTGGCTTTGAACTCGCAATCCTCCCGCCTCAGCTTCCTGAGCCGCTGGGATTACAAGCGTGCATGCGCCACAGCGCTCAGTCAGGCCTCAGTTTTATTTTTCTAGAGTTGAGCAAAGTGTTTTCTCTTGTGCGTGATATACACAGTAATTAACAACCTCCTAAGGGATTTTTTTTTTTCCTTTTTGGCAGGGAACTTAGGAAGTAGTCAAGGAAAATTTACTTTATGATATGAGGGAAATACTTATGATCTGTTATATGCCACCCCCAGTGATGCCTGCCACACCAGATAAGAGGTGCCGATAACCGTATCAGATGCCCAAATATATAAAATAATGTGGGCCAGGGCTGTTCTAGAAGCTTTGCATATGTCAATTCATTTAAGCCTCGCACAGCCCTGGGGAGTAGGCTGTCACTGTTCTTATTTAACAGATGAGTTAGCTGAGAATGTTTCCGTGTCTAAAATTGCAAAACCAGAATTAGAGATGTAGTTTTGTGGCACTTGCTTGGGACGTGCAAGGCCCTGGGTTTGATCCTCAGCACTGCAAGAAAAGAGAGAGGACAAAATAAAATCATAGAACTAGTAGTGGCAGGTAGGTGGTCAGCTCAGGCCTTTGGACTTCATGCTCTTAGCCAGAGTATCTCATGCTCTACTTGCATGTGGGTTGGGAGGATTCTTTGTTGCACAGGACTGTCCTTCTCTCTCATAGAGGTGAGTTTAGTAGCCATTATGAACATTAACTCAGTTTAACCTTCTTGGCAGCACCGTGCATTAGGTGTTGTTACATGATCTTTATTTTTTATTATTATTTTTTTTCGTGCCAGGGATTGAACTCAGGAGCACTTAACCACTGAGCCACATCCCCAGACCTTTATTTTTATTTTTATTTTTTGAGATAGGCTCTCACTAAGTTGCTTAGGGCTTTGCTAAGTTGCTGAGGCTGTCTTTGTACTTGTGATCCTCCTGCCTCAGCCTCCTGAAGCACTAGGATTACAGGTGTGCACCACCATGCCAGGTTGTTGTTACATATTCTTTTTAAAAATATATATATTTATTTTTTAGTTGCACTTGGACAGAATATCTTTATTTTATTTATTTATTTATTTTTATGTGGTGCTAAGGATGGAACCCAGGGCCTCACTCATGCTAGGCGAGCCCTCTCCTGCTGAGCCACAGTCCCAGCCCAGTTATATATTCTAATCACCATTTTACAGAAAAGAAAATTAGACACAGGCAGAAAAAAATAGTTTACTCTGACTTGTCCAGCTCATGATCGAGGATTCAGCATTTGAGCCCAAGAGTTTGCCTCCAGGTCCTATGCTTTTAACCATTCTGCTATCCTACCTAAGGGTTAAGAGAATAGATAAGGGGTGGAATGCCCTTGAAATAGAGTCCAAAAGACCTTTTACATACAGCTCAGGAGTTCAAGAGAACCACTCCAGGCTGGAAAGACAAAGATTTGCAGGAACCAGAGTCCCTTCCCTTAGGCAGGTTTGGCCAGCAGCAGATGAGGGATGTCTTAATCCATTTCATGTTGCTGTAACACAATACCTGAGGCTGGGTACTCTACACAGAAAAGAGGTTTATTTGGCTCATGGTTTTGGAGGCTGGAAAACTGAAACAGCACAGTGCTGGAGTCTGGTAAAGTCCCCCACTCTCCATTGCATCACAACATGACAAAGAAAATAGAGAAGGAAATAGCTGGGTGCAGAAGGGACCGTGTGTGTGTGTGTGTGTGTGTGTGTGTGTGTGTGTGCTGAGAATAATCAAGTGACAGTCAGGAATGCACAGCAAAGCCAAGCCCAAGGAATGTCCAGAATGCTGCCCTTCTGGTTGGTACCTTATCTTCCCCAGCTGTTTTCCTCCAGCCCCTCCTGCTGCAGCTGTTCTTCCCATAAAGAACATCCTGGACCCTCTTTACCTATAAGTCTGTGCCTTCATACTCTTCACTATATGCTCACACATGGCTTATGGCGGTGCTAATATTGGCACCACTGGAGACAAAGTCAAATCTTCTAACACTATAATCCCACCCCAAAAACAATTTAACAAAAGCTGGAGGTCAAAGGAGGAGACGGAGTTGGCTGCCCTTCCTGACCCTGTCCCTATTAGCCAGTCATACATCATAGGCAACAAACAGTGTCTGAAAAGCAGAAAAAGCAAGAGCAGGCCATTGCCCAAGACACCAGTCAACAGCTTTAATTACAGCTCAGCTGCGAGGCCCTGGCCCTGACCCCTAACTCTGTCTTCTGATTTCTGTTCAGCCTTTGAATTTGTGGAGGATTTTTGAACTCAGACTCTGCCCTGGTTCCTCTTCCTCCTGCCCACTTCAAGAGGACCACCCCATCCAAGGTCAGTAATTAGAACCTGTGTCTTGATTAGCAATTATTTGTTCACAAGTAAGAGAAACCAACTCAAGCTAGTACAAAGGAAGACTGTATGCTGAGAACCTGGGGGTTGCCCAGAGTCCAAGGCAATAATAGCAGCCATATAATAGAATGTGGAAATAGCCTCTGTTTCCTTCTTTCCTTTTTTGTCCCAGTACTGGGGATTAAACCCAATGACGCTTTACTACTGAGCTACATCCCTGGTTCTTTTTATTCTATATTTTGAGACATGCTATGTTCCTGGGCCGTCTTTGCTCAGCGTCTGATCGATATCAGTGACCAGCAGCTCTTGACAGTTTCCTGTTCCCAGATCCGATCACCAGCACCATGTGATGCCTTGATCTGATAATAGCCTTCTGAAATGCTGTGAGGCAAGGGAGAAATTAAGTAGTTGAGGAATAATGATTTTTTTTTTCTCCTATAGTGGTGTATGGAGAAGACACTGCTCACTAAGTTGCTGAGGGTCTTGCTAAATTGCTGAGGCTGGCCTTGAACTTAAAATCTTCCTGCCTCAGCCTCTTAAATTGCTGGGATCATAGGCATGCACTACTGTGCCCCACCAACTCATTTAATCTTCAGAAGACCATGCAAGGCATGATATGTGGAATTATCTCACTTGCAAGTGGGCTTAGAGAGCCCGAGACACTCTTATTCAAGTTTCCACAACAAGAAAGCAGCTGAGCTGGGGTTTAAACCTAGGAGGAGAACCTACGTATCACCTGCTCTTTCTTCCACACTATGCTGCCTCTGCCCTGAAACAAATTTAGCACCTCCTTTCCCCAGCCTTTCTTGGTCTTGGCTTAATTCCTCCTCCTGCTCCCAAGACATGTTTTGGCAGTGAACTCCTAGCAGACAAACCTGTTCCCTTAGAAGATGACTTCATCTCATTCCTCCCCTGCCTTTCAGATAGAGAAACTGAGTCTTAACATCTTCAACAATTTTCTAGAGGAATTCAAGTTTCTCCTCTGAATTGTAAAGTCATGGTACAGTGCACTTTTGAAGGCTTTTAGAAATCAATCTAACATTTTATCCCATGTTTATTTCCAGCTGTTAAATAGTCATCACTTCCACATTGCAGACCTACCAGAGTCAAAGCCAGGGGAACTGAACGAGATACATAGAAATGATGTCCCAGAAAAGAGAAGCAGCAACAGTTGACAAGAACAACATCCTCAATTTTCAAGATATTCACAGAATGTGTGTATGTTTTTTCTTTCTAAGTTCCCTCTTCAAAGAAACTATCCCACCCCAGTTCCAATTAACTTAATGGCACGCCCTAGTCATCTTTTTCTATTAAAGGGACAAAAATGAAGTCAGGGGCCGGAATTGTGGCTCTGTGGTAGAGCACTTGCCTCGGAAGCATGAGGAACTGGGTTCGATCCTCAGCACCACATAAAAATAAATAAATAAAAATAAAGATATTGTGTCCATCTACAGCTAAAAAAAATTTTTAAAAGATGAAATCAGCTATGAAATCCCTTATAAACACTAAAAATGATTATAATAGTCATGGCTGGCAACAATATGACAAAACCACTTCTTACATAATTTGCTGCTAACATTGTAACTGGAACAACCCTTTTAAAAGCAATTTGGCAATGTATTTTAGGAGGCAGGAATCCCTCTCTTGGAGTTTTATCTGAATGAAATCGTATTACATAGGAAACTAAGTAATGAAAACTTTGATATATCAAAGGTGCATTACTTTGATATACAGGTGCTTACATTGGGACAGGTCTCACAATAAACTCAGCCCAGGTGACCTCATTTAGTCCTCAGCACAATTCTATGAGGTGTGCGCTATTTTACCTCTCATATACCAAATGGGGAAACTGAGGCTATAGGAAATGACATCGTTTGCCCATGGTTCAACAGAGTTGAATCTGTTGGGTTCTGTTGAGCAGCTGGGTTCTTAGGATCTCATGCTATGTTCCTGGGCCACCTTTACTCAGTGTCTGATGGCTATCAGTGACCAGCTGCTCTTGACAGTTTCCTATTCCCAGACCCAACCACCAGCACCATGCTGATATCTTGATCTGATAATAACCTTCTGAAAAGCTGTGTGGCAAGGGAGAAATTAAGTAGTTGAGGAATAATGAAGAGACGAATTCCTTTTCTCCTATAGTGGTGTATGGAGAAGCCATTACTCAAGCTTCTACAATGTGCTAAGTACCCTAGATGGGTCACCATTAAAACCACCCAACTCCAAGATTGGGGATCATTTGTCTCTCTGATAGATGTGAAAACTGATACTCAACTCAAAGTCACACAGCAAGTAAGTGGTCACGGTCTCATAGCCTAGTCCAGCCTGTCTCTTTCTAGAGCCCAACTTCCTACTCTAAGCGGTCCCTTTGACCAAGTCTCACACTACAGTAACCAAAGTCAACTTGGGCAGAGAACATTGGCTAGTGGAGATGGGAGGATGTTTGGCTGCTGGGTCTAGGGGTTACTGACCCAGCTCTAGAGGCAGGTCCTGGATGGGAAGTCCCAGGTTTCAGATCTAAGGAGTGGAGAACTTGGTGTGGGCTCAGCAGAGGCTTAACTGACTCAGCTAAGAGAAGAAGATAGTATGCAAAGTCTAAAACTATATTCAGCATCAGGTGGAGAATTAAATAGACAAACTGAGGCAGAATCCCAGTGAAGGACCAGGCCAGGGCTGGAGATGTGTCTCAGTGGTAGAGTATTTGCCTAGCATGGTCGAGGCCCTGGGTTTGATCCCTGGCACCACAGAAAAACAAAATAACGACAATAACAACAAAATAAAGGACCAGGCCAGCATGGCAGGAGAAGGCTGAAGACTGTGATTTGTGGGTCTTCAGGAGCACCCTCCAACACTTTAGGACCTTTCCTATATCCACCACTTCTTTCCCCAGAAAAGAAAAGGGACAAGTTCTAGGACAATCTGATTCAGTTCTGGGGGAATTACCCTCCTATTTGTCAGCTGAGGGACAAATGGATACAGGGTCTGGAACCATCCACCCACTTAACCGTACTTCATGCCTTCACTGGCTCAAGGGGTACGTGAGCTGACAGAGGGGTCCCGAGGGAGGTGCTGGAAAGGCTGAGGAAGCTGGTCCAGTGTAGGAAAATGTCTCTTCAGTGGACTTCTTCTCCACCCTGGGATATTATCACAGGAAACAAGAAACCCTGTCCATGCCTCTAGGCCTCTTGTCCCATGTCCTCTTACGTTAGTGACACACCTTTTCCCTTTCTCTTATGGTTCCAAGAAGACCAATAAAGGGAGGGTGCTGGCAGGGGACCTAGGAGGGAAACTGGGTAAAGGTCTCTGTTTTTCCTACAAGAGCTGCTGTGCCCCGAGTTGCTTCCCAACAGTAAGAAAATCTAGAGTGGATCACAGATGAAGACTTCCTGCGGGAGGCCACCTCAGGATCAGTGACTCACTCCCTGGAATGTAGAATGAGGTGTCAAGGTGAGTATTCTGAGAAACCTGTCAGAACAGATCAGACTCACCTTTGAAAGAGGCCAAACCAAGCCATAGGCAAGACCACCCACACCAGAAGCACCATCTCCCTGCCTTGGTTCCAGCCTGGCCAAGGCAGATGAAGACGGACAATCTAGACAAGAGGGACAGGAAGAATGGGGAGCCTGAGAATACTGAGCACCTGCAGTGTGCCCAAAATTCCACACATCTCAATGAATGCTCACTACCCCCTAAGAAGTCGAGATTCTTAACTTTCAACGTTTTACAAATGAAAAAAGGTATTAATTCAGATATTCCATTGGTATCAAAAGTTCACTGAAGTGACCTATTCCCCAAAAGAAGTAACTTGGGGAGATAAGGGAAATTTATTTTTTAAAGACCAAAGGGCATGGCCTGGAATTCAGACACTTCAATAACAAGAGATGATGGGGCTGGGGATGTGGCTCAAGCGGTAGCGCGCTTGCCTGGCATGCGTGCGACCCGGGTTCGATCCTCAGCACCACATACAAACAAAGATGTTGTGTCCGCCGAGAACTAAAAAAACAAATATTAAAAAATTTCTCTCTCTCTCTAAAAAAAATAAATAAATAAATAAATAACAAGAGATGCTTCATACTCACCAGGTGTAAGGTATTGTTCCCACACTTTTAATTCTTAGAGCCACTGCATGAAGTAGATAATAATATCATTTCCATTTTATAGAGAACTAGGACCTAGGGAAGTTACATGACTCACCCAGGGTCACACAACCAGGAAGTGGCAAGGCCAGCCAGCATCTAAGCCAAGGTAGTCTGGGTACGGAAACAGTGCCCTTAACCATTATACCAAGGGTTATATCTTGTGTGTGAAAAGTAGCTGGGCCTAAGGATAATCTAGAGCAAAGGCTTTATTCTCTCCTGCTATAATCAATTCTCTGGTGGAAAACAGCCATAACCAGCTTCTGGGTTCCTATCTCCTCCACTCAAAAGGCCAGTCAGACCCAAACTGGAATTCCAAAATCCTGAGAAAGGGACTCTGGTTGACCCATTTGGGTCAGTCCCATGCCCTGGTCCAGTCAGCCAGGTTGGGGGTGGAGGACGGGGACAGAGTCACATTACCACAGAAGCCCCATCACAGTGGACATATTGATGTGAGAGGCAGTTACCAGAAAGAAAGGGAGATTGCACTCAGTGTCATCACAAAGGAATTCCACCACAGGAAGCTGAGTCTCAAGAAGGCCGAACAATTCGTGCTCAAGATCACCCAGTACTAAATGAGGAAGCCTGGATTCTATCCAGATTGTTTTTGTTTTTGTTTTCTCCAATCCTAAGTTATTTGCTCCATAACACACAGCCTCCCTACAAAAGGTGAGAAAACTTTGTTAGATGAATAAGGTAAGATCACAACCCAACTTCCAGTCAACCAATATCCAGCAAGCACCTGTTATATATCAGGCACTGTTCTGGGCGCTAGAATTACATGATGAACAAAACAGATAAATATTCCTTTTCTCATAGAGCTGACATTTTAGTGAATGCACCTTTGCTGGGGCCCCAGATGGTGTGACACATGAAAAGAACTTGGATTTTAATGTCTGCCAAAGGTGCTGGCTCCTTTTATTTGCACGAATTGTTTTCCTGTGTTTTGCAAAAATGGCACGAGTTCTTACCTTTCTCCACAGTCACACCCTTTTGTCATGAAACTTTGCTATGCTCCATTGTTCTAATGTTGGGCTTAATCACGTGACTTGATGTGACCCATAGGGTATTAGCAAATGCCATGTGCTACAGTTTGGATGTTAAAGTTCCCATGTATTAAAAGTTTGGTCTCCAGGGTGATTCTTTTGGAAGGTGGTGTAACCTTTAGGAGGTAGCTTCTAGTGGGAGGTCCTTAGGTCATGGGGGGTGTTCCCTCAAAGGGGCTTTTGGCTACTGGTCTCTTCTTCCTTATCTGCTTCTTGGCTCATGAGGTGAGTGATTTGCTCTACCATGTGCATCCGCCATGATGCGCTGCCCTTACCAGGGTCCCAAAACAGTGGAGCCACCTGATCTTGGATGGGAACTTCCAGAACCATGGCCCAAAATAAACCTTCTCTCTCTCCCTTAACCCCCTCTTAGGTATTGAACCCATGACCTCACACCTGCAGGCAAGTGCTCTACCACTGAGTCACATCCCCAGCCCAACCTTTTCTCTTTATAAGTTAATTGCCTCAGATATTTTGTGTTATAGTGACAGAAAGATGACTAATACCCCTTACAAACTGGGGCTATATAAAGCACTTGTATGGGGCTGGGGCTGTAGCTCAATGGCAGAGTGTTTGCCTAGCATGCTTGAGGTACTGGGTTCAATCCTCAGCACCACAAAAAAAAAAAAAATGAACAAATAAAATAAAGGCATTCTGTCCATTTACAATTATGAAAAAAATAAATAAAAGCACTTGTATGATAGGTTTGCCCACTCTTGTGCCTCTGCCATACTTGTGGGATCATATCAGACTATTCTACTGGAGAAACAGAGTTGAGATACCAGCCAAGGTCAAACTAGATCAACCAACAGCCAATCAACCTCTACACATATGAGCAAGTCCAATCCAGACCAGGAGAGCTGCCAAGTTGGCCATCAAATGAGCAATACATGTTTATTGTTCCATGCTTCCAAGCATGTGATTATTCCAAGCTATGTACCATTATTATGGAGATATATACTTGAAATAACACTTCCCCAACAGTATTTTTATCAAGTACATCAAGATGGCCCATTCACTAAAGAAACCATATTCTTTTTTTTTTAAAGAGAGAGAGCGAGAGAGAGAATTTTTCAATATTTATTTTTTAGTTTTCAGCGGACACAACATCTTTGTTTGTATGTGGTGCTGAGGATGGAACCCGGGCGGCACGCATGCCAGGCGAGCGCACTACCGCTTGAGCCACATCCCCAGCCCAAGAAACCATATTCTTCTTGCCCTGCAGTACTGGCCCATGATGAAGGTTGATTCCATCAGACTCCCTGTCCTGAGAGTTTTGAGACACTCAGCCTAGATAGGAGATCCTGTTGAACTTTGCTCCTCATGGTGGTAGTGGCAGCTACAACCTGGGGCTAGACTTTTCAGCTCTCCTTTGGTTCCTCTCTGCTCCACTTACTTCTTCAGCTACTCATAAATTCCTTGATCCCCACCTACATACTTTCAATAAATTCTCTTTTGCTGAAAACAGGCACCGATGATGTCTTTTGTGTTCTATCTACTAGTCAAGTTTCAGGCCTGCTGCCTACCAGCTGCACTGTCCAGAGGCTTGATGGATAGATGAACTCCCAAGAAGTTCTTTGGCCCTGATGTCACCCAAGAACCACAGGACAATGGTGTCTGAGCATTGGAAAAGAAGCAGATATATCTCCTTGCTGCTTCTAGGTAGCAAGAGTCTAGTCATGTAGTCCGTGCTGGGTTTACAGGATGCTCCCAAATAGAGCATTTGACTCTTTGAGCACTCAACTCTGACTCTTGAGGGACAGTCTTAAAAACACTGAGACAGCTGAAGTGGTCTCAGTGGGAATAGTGACAGTGACAATGCTAGGGGCATTGTCCACTGTCCTCCAAGTCCATGTTCCACCTTGTTCCTGGAACATGGACTTGGTTAGCTGCCTACCCTCTCGCTTTCTGAGCCTGGTTCACCTACTTTCCTTTTAATCCTAGAGTTCATTGGTTATTCCTTCATAAGTTCAATCACAGAATCATTTTTAGTTGTATGTTTCCCAAAATGACTGTAATATTAAAAATGGCACCCATTTTACAGAAGAGGAAACCATATTGGGTTGTAATTTATTTTCTAGTCTAGACCTCTGTTGGACTAGATTTTGTGCTCTTGGAGGACAGAGGCTGTATGATTTATTGCTGTTGCCAGCTCCCAGAACAGAGTCTAGCAGTGAGAAAGAACACTTCATGTTTTGGAAGGGAGGGAGGGAAGCAAGGAAAGAAAGAAGAGAGCAAGAGAGATGGAGAGGAAGGAAAAAAAGGAAAAAAATGTAAATGGAAGAAAAGCAAAAAGACAACTTATCCTCTTTCCTCTGAGGCCAGTCAAACCATCAGCCTCTTTAGATTTATTTCCAAGAAGCAGATGAGGTTTCTAGAGCTACATGCCCAGGAATGGCAGAGTCCCTAATCTTCTCCCATCTCAGAGGACAGGAGAGTGAAAAGATAAAAGGGCAAGTTTTAGAGTCAAATCCCCTCTGCTTGCTGTACGAACTTGGGACAAGCCTCACTGTTCTGATCTGAAAATGATTATGTGATCAAGATTCTGAGGATTTAGTGCTGAACAGACATGGGCCAAGTCCTTTTCCCCCTGTAGCTTACAGATTTATAGAGGTTGTATTGAGGACAACAGGCATTAATCTGATAAATACAAATTCCTGAACAATTAGAATCGTGTTAGTACTACTTAGGTGAAATATACAGTGTTTAAGGTCTGTAATGGAGCCTAGCAACAGGGTACAGTGAGGGGATTTGATCTAGTCTGGGAAGTTGAAGAAGGATTCGTGAAATAACCATAAGAGAAGAGTTGGAAGTAATCTGACAGTGTCTTAGCAGGTGGCACAGACTACACAATGGCTAAATGGTAAGAACTGCAAGTTTGAGGGAAAGAAAAAAGGTAGAGAGCCCCAGAACACGATGGAAGACAGGTTTGAGAAAAATAGGGAGCAGATCCTTCAGAGCTTTAAGGAAGAGTTTTGATTTCTCTCCAAAAAGGGTTAGGCCCTCTTAGAGAATTACTAATTCCTTGGGTATCTCCCATGTAAAGGTGAGATACACACGTAAATAAACTTGTTTCTTTTTCTCTTATTAATCTCTCCTTTTTTTTTTTTTTTTTTTTTTAAATAAAGCTCTGTCCTAGCTAAGAACTAGGAAGGGTAGAGAGAAAATTCTTTTTCTCCCCTACAACTTCCATCCCATTGGCCAGAACTTAGTCAGGGGGAACTAGCTGCAAGAAAATGTCATATTCTGGTGGCGAGGTACATGGCTACTGCTAACATAGAAGTTCTGTAATTTAGGAAGAGGGAGAGAATAGATATTAGGCCACTAATCACTACAGATAATTGTTCATGTTTTATGATAAAATAATAGTTCTTGACAGATTACAAAATGACTTTCTCTCTACTTCCTCCCCAAAACCTGCTAATATGACTGTGTAGTAGTTATTGTTGTTTGCATTTTTACAGTTGGGGAAACTGAGATTCAGAGACAGGCAGATATTACCTAAGGCAAAACAACTAGGAATGGCAGAACTAGGAGACAACTTCAGATCTAAATCCAAAACCCAAGTTCTTTCCCTTTTCCCCTCTGGCTTTCCTGAACTAATTTTGACTTCTGCTATAGTTCAAGGCCATTTGTGGTAAAACATTCCTAATGTTAAGAACCATTATCAGGCCATATGATCAAGTATAAACAATGAAACAACAGACCTCGAAGACTTTCAACCATCTGCTTCCTTTTCCTCTCCCTGCCACCCGCCCTCACCCACCCTTCCCAGCTCCCCTGTGCCCACAGTGTACACAATAAGTGTGTGTAAAGTTACTTCTGGGACACTGCCTCTCTGGCCAACCTCCAGATGGGGCAACACTGATACCAACTGTGGAGATGGGGGAAGGGGATCAACAATAACCTAAAGAGAGGCAGCCTCCCTGTCATTCAAGAGCAACCAATGCCCCCATCCAGTGCCAAATTATCCCTCTTCCTCCAAGAGGGATGTTGAACCACGACACAAAGAAAAGACCACTGACTCCAATTTTAAACCAAATTAAAGCAAGCTTATATTGTGTACACAAAGAGAGCTGGCCAGCAGCTTCTTCACCCAAAATTTCAGGACTTGACAGCCCCACTCCCAGGGAAGAAAAGGTTTTTATAGCACAAAAAGTTAACTTTTAAAAAGTTAAAAGTCTTGGGAACATACAGCTAATAGGGTTCTGGCAAACAGAATACAAGGGCAGAGCGTAGATTAATGATCTACATGGCATGGTATTTCAAGGTAGGGAGTAATTTCAGATCCCAACATCAGAATTTATGTGGCGCCACTAAGGTTTCAGAGAGGGTTGTTATCTGGTCAGGGAGAACAAGGATTTATGAGGTGCCACTAAGGTTTTAGGGAGGGTTGCTATCTGGTCAAGGAGAGCCAGGCAGGGGTGAGTTCAGAGCACAGGCAGGAATTCCAAACAAGTTTAGAATTCTCAGTATTTTATAGTAAAACAGAAATTAACTTTTCATGACTTTGTAACGAGATGACTCCCAATCTTAAAATGGAATTAGACTGGGTTCATCAGGATGAGAAGGGAATTAACATTTATTATACATACTTTTCAAATTAAAAAAAAAAAACTGAGGCTCAGGACATGAAGTGATTTGCCCGGGATCACACCGTATGTGACAGAGCTGAAATTCAAATTATAATATCCCTACTATCAATTATTTTGGATATACAACCAAAAATGGAATTACTAAATCATATGGTGAATCCATGTTTAATTTTTTGAAGAACCACCATACTGTTTTCCACAGCCACTGCACCAATTCTTGTTCCTATCAACAGTGCACAAGGGTTCCAGTTTTTCCACATCCTTACCAAACTTATTATTTTCTGTTTTTAATTTTGTTGACATTTTGATTTGTTTTCTCATAATAATTAGTGGTATTAAGTTTTTATTAATTATTTTTATTAAGTTTTTATTTCATGTGACTTTTAGCCATTTGTCTAACTTCTTTGGAGAAATATATGTTCAAATCCTTTATCTGTTTTTTTTTTCTTTTTAATGTCAAGTTGTTTGGGTTTTTTATTAAGTTGTAGGAGTTTTCCATATATTCTAGATATCAATTCTTTTGTTTTCTAATATTTATTTTTTAGGTATAGATGGACACAACACAATGCCTTTATTTTTATGTGGTGCTGAGGATCGAACCCAGGACCCGCCCACGCTAGGCGAGGGCTCTTCCCCTGAGCCACAATCCCAGCCCCCTAGATATCAATTCTTTATCAGATATATAACCCCCCATGGAGGTTGCCTTTTCACTCTGTTGATAATGTTCTCTGATGCTCTATCCTCCCTTTCAAGGAATTTATTCATCCAGACATGGTGGCATATGCCTGTAATCCCTTGACCTACAGGTTGAGGCAGGAGGGTCACAAGTTCAAGGCCAGCCTCAGTGACTTCGCAAGACTGGGGATGTAGCTCAATGGTAAAATGCATCTGGATTCAATCTCCAGCACCAAAAAAAAAAAAAGGAACTAATTCATCTTTTCCATTCAAAGATCACAATCCCCTGATTCATACATGTGGCAATTGTGACTTCTTAAAACACTCTCTGAATGTATGTAGAATGACCTGGGATGTCAAATAAAAGGAAAGCCTGACTAGTCACACTCTGTTCCTCTCTACAGTTTCACATTCTAAGGAAAGTACAGGGTTACACAATATTAACTTGGCAAAAAGAAGCAGGGCCCTGGGTTTATGAACTGGAGTAAAAAGGGAGGCTGTGTGGAGAACACACAATCCATTAGGATAGGTACAATGTTTACTATTTTTATTCTGGGCCACACATTGTCCTGGGCAATTCTAATTTCACAAAACCATTTATTATGTAAACAGGGTAATTATTCCCATATTACAGAAAAAGAAATAGGCCCAGAGAGGTTACATAGCTTACCCTAAATCATAGACAAGCCAGAAATGGAACCCTGACCCTGGGCCCCAGAGGCCATTGTATTTGACCACTCTGTGACACTGCACAGGCTTTAGAGTCAGAATTAATTCAATTCCAGTTCAAATGACTTGTGAATACCTGTTTACTCTTTAATCATCTGAGAGAAATTCAAACTGAAACTAGGATTTAACTTCACACCTACCTGCAATTTGAAAGTTGGAGAATGCCAAGTGTAGGGAGGGACACAGGGAAAGAGAAACCTTCATGTAACTATGGAAGAGTTCCTGAGGGACTTCAGCTTTCATGGGGAGCACAAGAGACCTCAAAGTGGAAACCAGAGTTAGCAAGATAGAGGCCCCCACTAGCTGCTGTTCCGTAGATTCCTGCCCCAGCACCCACCAACCTATCTAGAGGAACTGGATGAGGGTTACATCACATGGTCAAGAGGGGAGGTGAGAAGACACTACTTTCCGAGGAAGATCTAGGTTTCAATATTATTCTGCTACTTACCAGCTTTTTTACCTTTACCAATCTCTGAGCCTAATTTTACCCATATGTAAAATGGGCATGAAAATAACTATTCAGTAAGTGCTCAGTGAGACAGGATATGTGAAAGAGGCAAGCAAATATCTGGGGCTCAGTGGAAATGAATAGGCCCCCTCCTTTCTGCACACCTGGGAGGTAGCCACTGTGTCTTATTCAGTCAACTCAGGTCCTTGTTCATTTTATTCTTTAATGTTGATAAAACCACCTATCTTTCAGGGAAGGTATAAGGTTTCAGTGAGATAACAGATTAAAAACAACTGTTTCGCAGGACATGGTGGTACACATCAGTAATTCCAGCTGCTCAGGAGGCTGAGGAAAGAAGATCACAAGTTTGAGTCCAGATTAGACAACTTGATGAGACCCTGTTTTACCTTATTTAATAAAATAAAGCTAAATTTAAAAAGTGGGCTGAGGGTGTAACTCAGTGGTAGATGCTTGTCTAGCATGTGCAAGGTCCTGGGTTTGATTCTCAGAACTGCAAAAACAAACCTATAAAAGGCACTCCACAGGTGCCTTTTACAGGTTTGGTTTTTTGTTTGTTTGTTTGTTTGTTGGGTACTGGATGGATGGATGGATGGATGGGTGGTGGTAGGATGACTCAGTGGCAGGATGTCAGGAGGATCATGATTTGTTCTACAGAAATATATACTCTGTACAAAACCAGGTGCTTTACAAGAGGGTTTTGTTGTATCTCTTTGCAGCCTTAGGTCTTGAGCACGGATTTAACATAGATGAGTAAAAATAGGTATAAACACACCCAGTTCTAGTCACATGATCTGCACTTACTACACTAGTGTCTGTGATTCATCCTGATGAAGACAGGTCTGTGTGAGCCAACAGTTCACCAACTGAGATCACACTGGTTTCTTGGGTCAAAGGATGAGATAGATAGGGGGATGGTGTGTGAATTGTAGGGTGAGCCTTTCCTGAATCACAGGGCATCTTGGAAATCCTAACTAGTGACGTTTCATAAAAAGAATTATAACTCAGATTTTCCCAGCACCCCTGACACTACTGCAAGAAGAAAGAGATACAAGTGAACAGCCAGCCCTGTTTTTACTGCAGTTCCATGCTATGTAAGTTCTGTGATAACTTAGCCCCTCTGAGTCCTTTATTCCCCCTGCAAAACAAAGGAGTTTGACACCCCCCCAGCTCTAAACTGTTCTGATCTTCTGAGAATCCTCCACATTGTCCATTAAAATATGGACTTTGGAAAATATATTAAATTTCTTCCCCATTTGTTCCCACAGAGTCTCTTTAAACCCACTTGAAGTGCATGCATGTGTTTACACCCTGGGGAAGTCACACTTTTTGGAGACAGGCAGGTGTGAGAAACTGGATATATAGATGATTAAAATCTAGTTCCTGCACCACAAGATAGGGATGACAAACATTAAAGTGGATTGACCTCAATAATCATGATAATTAAGGTCTATAAAGTTGGTTCCTCCCGACTCTAAAATGTTGCCTGGAGGAATTTGGGAAGCCTGCCCTTAGGAGGTGTTCTAGGATGTCACAAAGAAAAGTTGCTGAGGTCACAACCAGGAAAAGACTACAGGATGAGTAAGTGTGGCTGTCCTGGGGTGGTGAGATCTGGGCTAGGGCACAGCTACAATCTACCACAGTCATTCCACAGTGTCCAAAGGAGATTGATTCCAGGACCCTCACAGATACCCCCAATACACAGAGGTTCAAATACCTCAAATAAAATAATATAGTTGTTGCATATAATCTCTGCACATCTTCCCACATGTTTTAAGTCACTCTAGATCACTTATAATACCAATGTAAATGGTATATTAAGTAGTTGTTTTAGCCTGGCGCCGTGGTGCACGCCTGTAATCCCATTGGCTCGGTAAGCTGAGACAGGAGGACTGTGATTTCAAAGCCAGCCTCAGCAAAAAATTAGGCGCTAAGGGGCTGGGGATGTGGCTCAAGAGGTAGCGCGCTCGCCTGGCATGCCTGAGCCCCAGGTTCGATCCTCAGTACCACATACAAACAAAGATGTTGTGTCTGCTGAAAACTAAAAAATAAATTAAAAAGAAAAAAAATGAGGTGCTAAACACTTCAGAGAAGACCCTCTCTCTAAATAAAGTACAAAAAATAGGACTGGGGATGTGACTCTGTGGTTGAGGTGTTCAAACCCTATTACCCATCTCTTCCCCCAAAAAAGTTGTTTTACTGTACATGTTCAGTACAGATGCAATTTTGTTTCCAAATATTTTCAATCTGCAGTTGGTTAAATCTGAGGATGTGGAACTGATGGATATAGAGGGGCAACTGTATACTCCTTCTAAGACCCTGGCCCCAGGGTGGACATAAGATCCTCACCTGTGTATTGGACAACATCCTGGGAGAAGCAATGGGGTAATCATAAGTTACCATGTTATGAATATCAGTTGTTTTTTATTGAGCAATTACTAAATGCAGATCCTGGGCACTATCCACATGACAGCAGGGTTCCCTGAGGTATGCTATACAAGTCACTGGGGCATATGTGGTAACTTCAGAGAGAACACAGAGAAACATGTTTCCTAGTTATGCTTTCATGCTTAAATTTACCTTCTACTTGTGGCTGGTGGCATTTAGTTTTCATTTTCAATTTTAAGTTTTTTTTCTTTTCAATAAACATAAGTTCTAAAAATTGACTGCAGGAAAATATTTATTAAGTAAACATCCAGGTGATACAGCCATACTGCAAACATCGCAAGAAGATATGCAAATGACTGACATTCAGGAAATACTGTGCAGTAGCAATAAACACTTACTTCACTTGGGACTTTTTTGGTTGCAAGTAACAGACCCTATTCAGATTAGATTAAGCAAGATAAGAAAAGGTATCCTGACAAGGGAATTTCATAGGACACAAAGGAAGGAGTACAGAGGATAACCAGCAGGCCCCTGGAAGCGCTGTCCCCTCTTCTCTTCAGGCTCCTGTGGTTTCTCTCTGCACATCTTCTCTTGGGCAGAGCCATTTTCTCTACTACACTCACACGGTGGCTACCCCAGCCCCTACATCCACAGACGAACACACAAATTCACAGCTTCAAGGTTTGCATGTCTTCTTGCAAAGCCTGAAACAGCATCCCTGAATCTAGTGCCCACCTCTCATCCTTTCAGCTCCAATTGGAAGACTGAGGGGGTCAAGTTCTCAGAAAAGGGGTGACTCTGTTTTAAGCAGTCACCCTGATCAAGGGGTGTCTGCCTTAACACTCACTGCTCATAACCCAACGAGGTAGGGTTTACTCCACAGGTAGCAACATGAAGAGGTAGAAAAGTGAGTTCCTGGTCCCTTGGCAGGAAGTGAAAAGCCAAAACTGTCTATGTGATATGTGATACCATAGTTCATATATGTGATACCGTAGTTCTATGTAATACCATAGTTCAAATATGCTGCTCTAACCACCTGGTTACCATCAGCTAGGGTCCAGCCCATAGCTACTGTCCCAAAAACAGGTTACTGACCAAATGGGAGACATTTATCAAGATCAGCAAACCAGTGCTTGCCTAGCAAAGCAGAAACAAGAGTTCCAGCTTCATGGGAACACTGGCTTCAAAGAATGAAGATTTCTTAGAAGGAGTACAAGGCTCTAAAAATCCAGAGAAGCCTCCTTCAATCCCTTGAATCTAAGGCTACCAGGCTCACACAACAGGTACTTGTCTCAGGGTAAGATTTGAGTTTCTTTTAAATATACTTGCCAAAAATCATAAATAGGTATCCAGAGATCCTCAAGAGAATCTGACCCCTGCCAGACCTTAGGACTATAATCGTCCCTTCCACCTCCTGGAGACTTGATTGGGAGGGTCCTCCCAGAGACCAAGCAGGCTCCTTTCATGCAGAAACCTCTGGATCTTCCTAGCCTAAGTGCCTGTTTCAAATAGAAGCCTCTGGACATCAAGGTGCCCTGACCTGGACAAATCCAAATTTTGTGTAGGTGACTGTTTTAATTAGGGGCTGTTTGGGAGGCTGGCGGGGGGGCGCGTACTGGGGATTGAACTCAGGGGCACTTGACACCGAGCCACATCCCCAGCCCTATTTTGTGTTTTATTTAGAGACAGGGTCTCACTGAGTTACTTAGCATCTCACTTTTGCTGAAGCTGGCTGTGAACTCAAGGCCAGGCCTAGGAGCTGCTAAGACAGAAAGATTGCTGAGGTTGCCATCTTTCTCCCCCTCACTCAGAGCTGAGTGAGGCCCGAGGTAAAGCCTTTGCAGAGAGATACATATGCCTCCGGAAACCCATTCTGTTTTTTTTTTTATTGTTCATGTTTTATCTTCTCTGGTTGCCATTGGGACAGCCTGCTGAGCCACTTCCCCTGAGAAATGTCACAAAGGCCTTTTACCTGTGGGTGGAAAGAGGATGGCACCATCCTACATCAAACTCTGCCCCAAAGATTCTTCCACTCAGCAAATCTCTTTCCCAAAAACCCACTTTCGTCTTTAGCACTTGGGAGTCATTGCCCAGAGCTTTAGGCTGTTGCCCCTGGGGGGAGTACTGGGTGGCTCTGACTCTACCTCCAAAGTCAGAACCTGGCTCCTAGACCCATCAGACTTAGGGGCTCAGGATAAGTTCATCAGCCAAAGTTAGCATAGTATGTGCCCAAAAGCATATGAGGGGCTCATTCTAGCTCTGGCTTTTCCAGCAGTCCCTTGCTGCTCTCCTCCCTGCCTGAGTGAGGTTGCCTCCAAGCTTAATGAGTTACCACTGCCAGAGAGTAGGTGACCACAGCAAATATCCCTTCTTCCTCCAGCTCAATCCAGGATATGGATGAAAGAGAAGATTTGGGGCCTGACCCCAACAAGCAAGGGCTAATTTTTGAGAGAATCCACAGGGATCTGGTTGATTGGCATGACCACATCGGTGCCTGTGTCAGTGGTGACCCGGGAGCATTTCCGGCTGCTGCGCATATTGTAAAACTTTTCAGTGAGGTGTTTGCGGAACTTCTTGGTGAGGAAGCAGTAGATGACAGGGTCTAAGACACAGTTGGTGCTAAGGAGGCAGAGGGTGACCTGATGTGCATCGTTAATAGCCTGGTGGAAGTAG
Organism: Callospermophilus lateralis; assembly: GCF_048772815.1. Lineage (NCBI taxonomy): Eukaryota > Metazoa > Chordata > Mammalia > Rodentia > Sciuridae > Callospermophilus > Callospermophilus lateralis. The sequence continues at coordinate 124,215,559 of NC_135311.1, read as the reverse complement.
CTGTCCTGGTAGCCCAACTCAGCTAGGGTCCAGGGCAGCTGCACCACGTGGTGGGGCACGAAGCAGATGACGAACACCGCCAAGACCGCGCAGACCATCCACAGCGCCCGGCGCTTCACTTGTGCATTGTGCTTCTGCTGCACCGGCTGCAGGAGGAGCGTGCGGATAATGACCAGGTTGCAGAAGAGGATAATGAGGAAGACCAGGAAGAAGCTGAACACGATGAAGATGTGGATGACAAGGACCGGCACACTGCCCTTCTCGTAATGCTCAAAGCAACGGGTGATGTTGCCCGAGCCGACCTTATCCGTCACTATGTTGGTGGAGTCCAAGATAAGGAAGTAAGATGCAGCGGCCACAATGAACACCCAAATAACCAGGGACAAATAGATGCCACGTTTGCGGGTGGTGGCCTGAGCAGTCCTGATGGGCCGTGTGACTGCCTGGAAGCGGTTATAAGTGATGACTCCAAGGAAGGCCACGGAGCAGTAGGTGTTGATGAAGAAGAGGCAGCCAGCCACATTGCACAGAAATTTGGGTAGAATCCAGTTGCCCTGGTTGTAGTAATAGATGATCCACAGTGGCAGGGTGATCAGGAAGAGCAGGTCAGCCACAGTGAGGTTTAACATGAAGATCTTTATCTCATTTAGTTTCTTGGAAGGATACAAGTGGGCAAAGACCCATAGCACATAGCCATTGGCAATGACTCCCACCACAAAGATGATGCTGTAAATAATTGGGAAGAGAATGTATCGAAACTCGGAATCCACACGGGAGGAGCCATTTGGCTCCATTGCTGTAGGCTGAAAGGGTCAGCTGATCATAGGGTCCCGGGTGTGCCTGAAAGACCATACAAAGGTACTGGTTAATAAAGAACCAAGAAAAGTCTATCCTATTTCATCAACTCCAAGACTCCCTGCTGTGGTTTGAAACAATTTTGAAATTTAATTTTGAAACAATTAATTTTTTCTGATAAAATATGAATATTTTTCTATAGATAGAATTTGAAATTAAAATTTTGAGACCTCCCAAGTATATAGCACTATGGATGTATGCCACCATGCTTGGCAGAGGGCACATTTTATGTTGCTTCCTCAGCAGCAAAATTGGGATCTTTTCCTTTCCTCAAGATAGTTTTGCCATCTGATCTCGAAGATCCAGGATGATATTTCTCAAAGGGCAGGTCATAGAATTAGGGATGGAGGATAAGAATGCAGGAGAAAACTATTTTCACAATAATACCAAGGCATTATTTTCCTTTCCACTGTGTTGACATTTATACTAATGGTGCAAAAGCAATGGTAAGCAAAACTGATGGCTCCTTAGCACAAAGCAAGGAAGTGAGACCAAACTGTACTAGGAGTCATTGTATTCTTCACAGCCATGAACTGGCAGTGTAAAAATAATTGAAAAAATAAATAAAAAGTTAATTTGACTTTAAAATATCCTTCATAGCCAGGCATGGTGGCACAGCCTGTAATTCCAGCTAATTTCAAGTCTGAGACAGGAGGATGACTAGTTCAAAACCAGCCTGGAAAAATTAGCAAGACCCCATCTCAAAATGAAAAATAAAAAGGGCTGTGAGTGTAGCTCATTAGCAGAACCCTTGCCTAGCCTTTGCAAGGCCCTGGGTTTGATCACTAGTACCACAAAATAAATAAATAGATTAATTAAGTGTCCTTCATAAAGTGAGGAAAGTTCTTATTTTGGTCAACTTTAGTATACATTTTTAATATTCTGTGTGTAAAATGGGAAACACACATGAAAGACCTCTATAGCAAATGGAAACAAAATGATGGTCAGCAAACAGTACTTCTCTGATTGAGCTGTGAACTGAACGTTCTTCATGGGTCGCCCTTCCAAATGACTGACAAACTATGGTTTTTCAAATGTGGGGAATTGGCAGACATTTTCTCACATATAAATGAAGGAAGCCTGTCATCTCAAATGGTAGGATTAGTTGTCAATGATGAAATTTGAGTGTTCAAGGGACAATAGGAATTTTTTGTATCTACCAGCTTGAGCTTCACAGCTTTCTAATACTTAAAGAATTTTCTACCTGGGGTATAATTCAATGGTAGAGCACAAGCCCATGAATTACATGAGCCCATGGGTTCAATACCCAGCACCAAAAATTAAAATAAAAAGAATTTTCCAAGATTGCTGGAAATATTAACAAATGCAAATTTTATATTATATAATGAAAGGCTGACATTAGAAGACCTGCGTAAATCACTGAGCCAATATTTTCTGAATAAAATTATGTGTGGATTAAAGATCCATTCAAGTGGCAAGATAAACCAATATACTATAGTGTAAAGGGTTACAAAAAGGTTACAGCTGGGCACAATTGTGCACACCTGTAATCCCAGTGGCTCCCGAGGCTGAAACAGGAGAATTGCAAGTTTGAGGCCAGCTTGGGCAATTTAGAGAAACCAGTCTCAAAAAATAAAAAATAAAAAGGGGATGGGGATATAGCTCAGTGGTAGAGTCCCCCTGAATTCAATCCCTACTACAAAAAATAAATGTAAATAAATAAAAGTTCATGAATATGATTCACATCCTACATTGTAACTAATCTTTAAGAAATTACCATTTGTGCCAGGTGCAGTAGTGACACTCACCTATAAACCTAGTGATTTGGTAGACTGGCAGGAAGATCACAAATTCAAGACCAGCCTCATCAACTTAGCAAGATCCTGCTAAAGAAAAATTAAATTAAACTTAAAAGTGGCTGGGGATATAGCTCAGCGGGTAAATTGTCCCTGGATTAAATCTCTAGTACAGGGACAGGAGAAAAGAAGTGCACAGTGCACAGTTATATGAGGGCAGATTTCTTCACGTACTTCAACCCAAACAACACATCTCAACAGACAGAATGTAGAAGCAGATATGAGGATCCAGCTGTCTTCTGTTAAGCCCGATTCTAAAGAGGTTTATAAAAAATATAAATCAATGCCATTCCTCTCCTTAAATTGTTTATGTTTTAGAAAATCTAGTTATTTTTCCAAAAAAAGTTATGTTAATATGGAAGGAATTTATTAATGGATTTTTAATTTTTTAAAAATATTTTTTAATTGTAGTGGACACAATACCTTTATTTTATTTATTTATATGTGGTGCTGAGAGGCTGGGGATATAGCTCAGTTGGTAGAGTGATTGCCTTGCATGCACAAGGCCCTGGGTTCAATCCCCAGCACCACAAAAAAGAAAAAAAATAAATATATGTGGTGCTGAGGGTCAAACCCAGGGCCTCACAAGTACTAGGCGAGCTCTCTACCGTGGAGCCAAAATCCCAGCCCCATAATAGGTTTCTAAATTTAAAAATGAAAATGTTTAGAATGTCTTAGCTTTCATTTTGAATATGGTAAATATTGATGAATATACTCTATATAAACCAAAACTTTCTGGGGGCTCTCAATAATTTTTTTTTCATGTCGTGTGCACGGGTGTGGGTATGTGTGTGCATGCATGTCTACCTGTCTTACTGGGTATTGAATCCAGGTCTGACCCAAGCTAGGCGAGTGTTCTACCACTGAGCTGCATTCCCAGTGTGCCCTTAATAATTTTTAAGGATAGAAAAGACTCCTGAGAGAGCCAGGCGAGGTGGTGCTTGCCTGTAATCCCTGTGGCTCAAGAAGCTGAGGCAGGAAAATCAAAAATTCAAAGCCAGCCTCAGCAACAGTGAGGCGCTAAGCAACTCAATGAGACCCTGTCTCTAAATAAAATACAAAATAGGGCTGGGATGTGCTCAGTGGTTGAGTGCCTCTGAGTCCCTGGTACCCCCCAAAAAAAAGATTGCTAAGAGATTTGAATAGTGCTGCTCCACAGTCTCAGCTCCCCTTTCCTTTAAGCCCTCACCTGGGACTCTCATACTGTGCAGGACTCTGTCTACGACAAGATGGTCAGCTCTGAGAGACCTCAGGGTGAGGGCAGCCTACAGGGCAAGGCGCTTACTCTAGTTCTTTGGAGAAGTCATGTCCCTTTCCCCCAACCCACACAGGAAGTGCCTTCCTCTTCTTTGGGTTCTTCTTCTTTGGGTTTTCCTTCTTCTTTGGGCTCTGGCTCAATAGGGTGAGGGCAACTATTTTTGGAAATATTTTTAGGACATCATGTGTCTTGCCCACTGTGCCAGGCCTGCCCACGCCTCAGGGCCAGGGTGAGGGTAAGGCAAGTAAAGCACTTACTGGGTACAAAGTGTAAAGCAGAGCACTAAAACTTCAGTAATCAAGAGGAAAAAAAATGTTTGTTTGGTTTTTTTTTTTAGTGCTGGGCACTCTACCACTGAGCTACATCCCCAACCCTTTTTATTTTATTTTATTTTACTCCACTTTATTTTATTTTTCCCAACCCTTTTTATTTTGAGACAGGAGCTCACTAAATTACCCAGGCTAGCCTTGAACTTGTGATCTTCCTGCCTCAGCCTCCTGAGTAGCTGAGATTATAGGTATGCACCATTGTGCCTATCTGGGAAATAATACTTTAATGCAATATTTTTAAAAATCAAAAGGAGTATTACTGATTCTCCCTTTTCCCTGGCAATCTCCCAATCCTGTCTTCACTTAAATTTTTGATATTTTGTTCATCATGAATTTTTTTGCATTAATTTTGATTTTTTTTAAAAATTTTTAATACCACCATGTGAACATGGAGTACACACTGATTAGCCCAATTCACCTGCCCAGTCACCCATTCTTGGATTTGTTAGACAAGCACTTGGGGCTCCAGGACCTGAGCAGGGTACTGAGGCCTCAGAAAATAATCCTTGTCCCCTGCCCTTGCGTGACTCACACACCATTTTGCAAGAGAGAGATTCAGAGATAGATAGATTCAGTGATAAGTGCTCTGATGATGGAGGTGGCAGGTGTAGTGGGAATTCACAGAAGTGGTGCCCAGAGCAATCTTAAGGGTGAGGAATGACCTGGGATGAGGGGAGCAGGAGAGCTGGCCTCATGAAGGGAAAAGAATCCCAGATAGAGGGGACAGCGTGTGCATAGTTCCACAAGAACAGAAGATGTACCTTGTTCTGAGGAACTTGAGACCTTCAGTTTGGTGAAAACATAAAATCTGAGGGAGGTAAAGAGATAAAGGGCTATAAAAGTAAACACTGGTCAATCAGGGTCTTGAATGTCAGGCTAAGTAGTAAATACAGAGGTTCCTCCACCTACAAGGGGATCATATCCCAATAAACTCACCATAAGTTGAAAATGGCATAAATGAATATTGATTTACTACATCTAACTTAACTTAGCAACAAGTACACTATAGAGTCTTGGTGATTTCCCCCTTGTGATCACACGACTTCCAGGGAGCTGTGGTTCACTGCCATTGCCCATCATGAGACAGTATTATTGATTCTCCCTTTTCCCTGGCATTAATTGTGATCCTGTCTTCACTTAAATTCAAAATCTGAAGTATGTTTTCTACTGAATACACATCAATTTTGCACCATTGCAAAGCTGAAAAAATCTTAAATTGAGCCAGCGTAAACCAAGGGCCATCTGTACTCTATCTGTAGAAAATGTGGAGTCACTGAAGGATTCTAAGTAAGGAAGAGAAAAGGCTGGACCTGAGTTTGGGGAAAATGGCTTTGACATCTCAGCTATATAAAGAATAAACTTTAAGGGCTGCAGATGAGGGGCAGAGAGACAACACATAGACAGCCACAATTATCTGAAGAGCTAGAGGCCTGGTTCTGGCAGACTGAATAGATAGAAATGGATAGTTGTGAGATTTATTTGGGAAATTTGATGGAAAGACATGGTGACAAATAGGATATTGATTGAGAGAAAGGGAGTAATCAAGGAGAACTGCTAGGTTTCTGAGCCAGATGACTGGGGCTCTGGTGGTCTGTCTCCATGGAGATGATACTGAGAAGGAATAGCATAGAGGGGTGAGGAGAATGCATTCATTTAGAGACATCACATTTGGGGTGCCTCTGAAACATTTAGGAAGATCAAGTTTAAACTCCTAAGAGCCGAACATCAAAGGAATAAAAGGCAGAGAAACCTATGGAGACAGCAGAGGTAGGTTGGAGAGGTTGGAAGAGAACCAGATCTGCCATGCCAGAGATCTAAGGAAAGAAATTTTCAAAAGCATAAGATCAAGTGGTCAACAATGTGGAAAGCCACAGGGAGACCAATAAACAAACAAACAACAACAACAAAAAAAACACCAAACACTGAATGTGGCAATATAGAAATCCATCTTGTGTGATCAGAGAGCAGCTTCTAAGGCTGAGCTGAGGAGTGAGAAGAGAACAAGGGGAATGTCAAATTCTCGTTTATGAAGTTCAGTTGAGTAACCAAATGCTGGGTATGGACCTTGTTTGGATCCTGATTCAAATAAATCAATTGAAAAAAAAAACCCTGTTTTTTAGACAATTGGGAAACTAAAGAACAAACTAAATAAATATTAGAATTAAGATATTAGCTGGGTATTGTGGTGCACACCTGCAATCCCAGCAACTCAGAAGGCTAAGGCAGGAGGATCACCAGTTCAAGACCAGCCTCAGTAATTTAACAAGACCCTGTCTTAAAATGAAATTATTAAAGGGGATGGAGATATAGTTCGGTGGTACAGTACCCTTGGGTTCATCCTCAGTACTGCCAGAAAAAGAAAAAGAAAAGAAATTAGCACCAGGGCTGAGATGTGGCTAACCTGAGTGAGATCCTGGGTTCAATTCCCAGCACCACCCCCAAAAATATTTATGTTAATTATGTTAGATATGATAGTGAGGTTATAATTATTTTTTAACTCCTTATGTATTTGATTCACATACTGAAGCATTCATTGATAAAATTGTATACAACCTTGTATTTGCCTACTCCAGGAAATATGGGCCTATATGCCAACCTTCAGCTCAAAATCGGCTTCCCAGAAACCCCACCTTGAAGAGTGGACACTCGGGTTTGTCTCACTGTGGAGCCTCCCGAGTCCACATGGCCCCCACAGGAGGCCCAGGAGAGATGGGCTTCTTCCTTCCAATTACAGGGCCAGAATCAGTGTGGGGGTCCTTGGTAGAACCCTGGCTTTCCCAAAGCTATTGCCCTTGGTGCCCACAGGACCCATCACCCTGGCTCATCCCATTTCTGCTGCCCTCCGTTCAATCCCAGGTTCCTGGGCCCCATGTGACTCCTTCTCCCTTGGTCTCTCCTCCCTTAGTGCCTAGTTGCACCTTGTTGATCAATAGAACTTTGAAGTCATCCAAAATGTAACCAGTGTGTCTCCTCTGGGGTTGGGGCTCACACCTGTGTGCTTTTATTTTTGCTATTTCTCTGCCTAGAACATCCCTCCCTCCTTCTCTTTGCCTGGCTGACTATGGAACAGCCTAAGATTGTTCAAACCTCAATTCCTCCAGATCATTTTCCCTCATTCTCCCTGCCTCCTACATCCATGTCCCCACCCCCAGGCCTTTGGGTTTCCTTCACTCATGGCTTTTTAATCTTATTGAAATTGCCTGCATGTGTCCTCTCTGCCTTCCAGAAGCAGAGACCAAGTTCGTTCATTCACCTCACAGTTATTGACATCCTGCGGGTGAGGGCACTACTCTGGGAATACTGCAGGAATGAAATAGATGAGGTTTCTGTTCTCAGGAGTTTATTCTCTACTTGGGGGAGTAAACTAAAAACATGTAAAAAGAGCTGAGGGTGTGGTTCAGTGGTAGAGCATTTGCCTAGCATGTGGGAGGTCCTTGTTGCCATCCCTAGTACTAAAATAATAAATAAATAAATTAATAACTTTTAAAAGGTAGAGAGATAAAGAAATAATTTCAAATTGTAATGAATTCAATAAAGAAAAAAATTTTTAAATGGTGACATGATGAAGATTGGGAAGAGGGCTGCTTTCAGGAGTGCTCTACCACTGAGCTACAACCCCAACCCTTTTTGAGATAGAGTCTCCCTACGTTGCTCAGGTTGGTCTCAAACTTGCCATCCTCCTGCCTCAGCCTCTTGTGTAGCTGGCATAACAGATGTGCACTACCACACCAGGCAGAGAGCTGCTTTAAATAGAGTGGTCAGGAAAGGCTTCTCAGAGAAGTAACATGAAAGAAACCAGAGATAGATTTACCATGAGGTCTGTGGCCCTTAAGTTTCCAGGACCCCTCCTCAGTCCTATATATAATAACGTATTTGATATCTTTTCTTCATAGAGTTCCCCCACAAATTTTATATGCTTTAAGGATCTGCAAAGCCTGTACTTTCCCTGGGCTGAAATTTTAAAAGTGAGAAGGAATAAGTCAGAGGGCAATCTGGAAGAAGGATATTCCAGGAGAAAGGATGTGCCAAGGGCCTGGGTGGGAATAAGTCCATCACATTCTGAGGGAAGGATGAGTTTGTCATGTTTAAGGAACTAAAAGGTTAGTGTAGCCCTAAAGCAGTGAGAAATGGGAACACTGAAATGTGATCAGAAGGCAACAGGCCTAGGCCCAGTTTGCATCTTGTCCTGTGATCATCTCAGAGTTTCTGGAGTGTTATTAAGCAGAGAAGTCACACCATTTGCCTGGCATTAGTTGCTGGGCAGAGAATAGAGGGCAGGAGGCAAGAGTGGAAAACAGAGAGACAGACTGTTTTGGAGGTAAGAGATTGTGGTGGCATGAACCAGAGAGTGGCATTTCCAATTCCTCTCTCCATCCCCAGCACTCAATAAGAGCTTTGCCAGAGTAGGAGTTTGGGAAATATTTGTCCACTGAGCAAATACCCAGCAACCCACAGGATTACCTGTACTCCCAGAGCAGCTGCCTGAGTGGGTAGAGCGAGCCCTCTACCACTTTTTTACCTAAATAATGGTCCTTGGACCAGCAACAGCATGTTAGAAATGCAGAACTCATGCCCCACCCAGATCTGCTGTTTCAGAATCTGTATTTTAACAAGATTCCCAGGTGATTCATATACACACCAAAGTCTGAGAGATAACTTGCTCAACACAGACCAGCTAGAGACTTGTTTGATCTAACACTGTCCATGGCTCCCCCATTGCCCAGAATAAGTCCAAGCTTCTCTCCCATCTCATCTCCCACAATTCTGTACTACTCATACTCTACCCTAGCTGTGCTGAACTTCTTTGCTGCTTCCCTAAAAAATCCTCCTGTTTTATGCCTTTGTACAAGCTGTACCCTCACTGAGAACGCCCTTTGCCTATTGCTCTACCTAGAAAAATCTTACCCTCTCTGACCTAATCTAGAGTGTTTCTACCAGATGAGGTGGCACATGTTATAATCCCAGGGACTTGGGAGACTGAGGCAGGAGGATCACAAGTTCAAGGTTAGCCACTTTAGCCGGACCCTCAGCAAATTAGTAAGATTCTGCCTCAAAAATAAAAAAAATAAAAGGGCTGGGGATGTAGCTCAGGAGAATGTTTGCCTCACTTGCACATGCCCTGGGTTTGATCTCCAGTCCTGCAAACAAACAAGCCAAGAGTGCTTCCTCTGGGATGCCTTCCCTGATTGCCACAGGCAAAATGGAGTTGCCTCCTTGTCTAGGACACTGGCACTGGGCACACTGTTCAGCACAGCCCCTGACACAATACATTTTAAACATTGACTTCTGCGACTATTTCCTCACCAAAATGGAAACTTATTGAGAGAAGGGACTAATCTTTTTCATCCCCTTATCCCCAGTGTCAGGCACTAGGGAAAGAAGGAGGAAGGAAGGAAGGAAGGAAGGGAGGGAGGGAAAGACTAAGCCTCCAACAACTATTCCAGGGATCCTGACACAGTCCCTCTAGGGGAGGTACATGGTGGGTGGGTGGGATGGGAAGAACAAAGCTCTGGAGGCAGAAAGACCAGGGTTTCTTCCTGGATCACCATTTACTTGCTATGGGAATCCCAGGCAAGTGAACTCCATCTTTTCATTGGTAAAAGTCTTATAATTCGTTAAATGGTTCCATATGTGTGAGGCCCTGAGTTCAATCCCCAGTACCACAAAAAACAACCAACCTCCAGGAGCAGTGGCTCACACCTGTATTCCTAGTAGCTCAGGAGGTTGAGGCAGGGGGATCACAAATTCAAAGCCAACCTCAGCAATGGTGAGGTACTAAGTAACTCAGTGAAACCCTGTCTCTAAATAAAATACAAAATAGGGCTGGGGATGTGGCTCAGTGGTTGAGTGCCCCTGAGTTCAATCCCTGGTTACTCCCCACCCAAAAAAAAAAAAAAAATCCAACCAACATAAAAATGATTCCAAAGATGAATGCAAAGTGACTAGAACAGTACCTGGGCCCCAGGTCTTCCTCTCCTCATTGGCCCAACAGCTTGGAGCCAGGGGAGTCTTTGGTTAACCACTGACCCAGGAACTCTGACCCACATACTGGCTCTCCCACAAGCTCCAGATGGAGCCTCCACCTAATGCCAACAAAGCTTTCAAAAGCTCAGGAAGAAGACAAGCATTTGGAGGGAGAGGTGGCTCAGACCACTCAATTTAACACATGGGCACAGTTCCCTGATGGATCAAAACTGGGCAGCTGGCCCAAGCCCTGTCCTCAGCTGGGGGTGGGACAGGGAGGCCATAAATATTCATAGAGACAGAAGAATTCTAATTCTGTCATCCGGATCTCCCACCTTCTGCCCTGCACAGCGTTCAGCCTCCATCTCCAATGGAAACATTCCCAGCTCCTATGAACCTGGAGAAGGGGCTCCCATTCACTGATAGACGGTCAGACATGAGAGACCATCAGGAACTGGCAGAAGAAAATATGTGCTGGTTAATTCCACAGTGTAGACTGTGAGTCTGGAAGTTGGATTCACCATTCAGGCCAGCCCCTAACATTGGGGACAGTTGAGGTCAAGAAGAGAAATGTCTAAATATTTATAAGCTATAAGACAGATATATCCAAATTCATCTACATTCCTTATATCAGCAACTCCTTACAGCCCTGCAGGCCTGAGAGTGCATTCACCAGTTGAGTTTGAGCTAGAAGCTGGGGCTGGGGGACACATACAGGATCCCTATGGGCACACCCACTTGTGTTCAAGAACCTCTTGCTCTGTAGGGAGTATGTGGTTGAAGAGGAACCTGAGTCACCCACCTAAACTCAAGGCACTGAATACCATCTACCAGGGAAATGTAGACATTTCTTACTCATAATCATATTTCCAGCTCAAATCAGCTTTGCAAGATGGTTTTACATCCATTTTTTTTTAGAGAGAGTGGAGAGAGAGAGAGAGAGAGAGAGAGAGAGAGAGAGAGAGAGAGAATTTTTTAATATTTATTTTTTTTTAGTTTTTCGGCAGGCACAACATCTTTGTTTGTATGTGGTGCTGAGGATCGAACCCGGGCCGCACGCATGCCAGGCGAGCGCGCCACCACTTGAGCCACATCCCCAGCCCCAACATCCATTTTTTTCCAAATAAAATGCCTATTTTTCCAGGGGGAAAAAAGTGAGGTTAGAGAAAAAAATAGACTTTTGCATAGTCACAGAGAGTGACGGACTGGACATCTTTTTTATTTTATTTTATTTTATTTTTTAGTGTTGGTACTGGGGATGGAGCCCAGGGTCTTGTGCATACTATGCAAGCACTCTACCACTGAGCTACATCCCCAGTCTTTTTTATTTTTTATTTTGGGACAGCCTCACTAAATTGTTGAGGCTGGCCTTGAACTTGTGATCCTCCTGCCTCAGCTTCCCAAGTAGCTAGGATTACAGGGGTGTGCCACCACACCTAGGTATTTTGAACTCCAAAGACCATCTTGACTCTCATAGGCCAAGGTGTGGCCCCTGCTAGAAGCCAACAGTTTTTTGGCCAACTCCTTCACTTATAGGCTTGTCCTGTGGCCCAAGAATAGAAGTTCCAGACGCTGTAAAGCCCCAGAAAGAGATGCCTTTTATCTGGGACCTTGATTTTACCTTTATAACCTGAAGTCAGAAAGGGAAAAAGGCAAAAGGAAGACAGGCTCTGCTCTGTATCCACCTGACTCTTGCCTTGCATCAGAGCTGGGATCAAATTCTTCTTCAAACAGTAAACTCATTCTGTGACCCTGAGTCTCCATTTCCTCATTGGCAAAATGAAGATTTGAAAATGGACCTTTAAAAAAGGAGAATTAGGGGCTGGGGATGTATCTCAATGGTAGAGCACTTGCTTCACATGCACGAGGCCTTGGGTTGGATCCCCAGGATCCCCAGCACTACCACCCCCCAAAAAAAGAAAGAATTAGTTTAAAAATAAAATTCCATTTACAATAGTATTAAAAATAAGCCAAGCTGGGTGTTATGGCACATGCCTGTAATCCCAGCAACTTGAGAAGTTGAGGCAGGAGGATCATAAACTCAAAGCCAGCCTTAGCCATTTAGGAAGACCCTAAGCAATTTAGCGAAATCCTGTCTTTTTTTTTAAAAAAAAAAAAAAGGTGGGGGGGGGATTGGGCTGGGGATGTTGCTCAGTGGTTTGAGCCCCTTTGGGTTCAATTCCTTTAAAAAAAAAAAAAGAGCAAGGCCCAGTGGTGCATGCCTATAATGAGACTGAGGCAGGAGGATGGCAAGTTCAAGGCCAGTTTCCCCAACTTAGTCAGATCCTGTCTCAAAATAGAAGATAAAAAGGCTCGGATGTAGCTCAGTGGTAGAGCACCCTGGGTTCAATCTCCCGTGCTGCAAAAATAAAATTAAATACTCAGGAATAGGCTTAGTCAAGGACTGAAGCCTTATACACTGAAATATACAGAACATTATGAAAAGAAATGAAAGGCAACAGAAGACCATTTCCAATTCTCCTCCCTGGAGACCCCACCTTGACACCAGGTATGCATATTACACTGATGTGACTCAGCCTCCACTCAACTGGTCTAGGAAATCCCCATAGAATTGGGGGACCTAGAGCCTAACCAGGTTCTCTCCTGCTCCAGATACCCAGGTGGCACCTGTCTGTGAGTCACTCTCCCTCACCTTGCTTCCTGGAATAACCTGGGCAGGGAAGAGGGAGTGAGGAGATGCCTCCATCCCTGGGCCTCCCAAGCACAGGGTAGTGGCTTTTGTTATACCAGAAATTGCAAGCACTTCTTCCCAGCCTGGAAGTCCTGGGTTTTGCTGGTGCCCTCAGGGCCAGTCCAGGGCCTAGCCCAGGGGAGGACATGGAGTACGATCACTGTCCCTGAAGAGTCTGCTCTCAGCTCTCTTCTTTCCTGGTTGAGGCTCTCCCAACTTTCTTCATCTACAAAATGATGACAAAAAAACCTTCACAGGGTAGTTGTGACAGCCAAATGAAGCAATTTGCTTAACAGCCGGGCACTCTCTTACCTACTGTTCTCAGAAACATGTATTAATAAGCAAATCAGCTATATACCAAGCTAGTTATGTCTCTTTTGGAAGAAGCCAGGGGTGGTTGGAGAGAAAGCACCGCAATTGGAATTGAGGGTTTGGTTCTCTGGTCTCAACAGTGTCATATACAACCTCAAGTAAGTCTCTTGCCAGCTCTGAGCCTTGGGACTTTTATCTGCAAAATGGGGTTCCCTGACTACCTTGACACATTGCTGTAAAAGGAAGTAAGATTATCGGGGGGTGGGGTGACAGAAAGTTTGGTAAACAGTAAAGCACTTAGAAAATTGAAATAGACTTTTTAAATCAGAAAGGGCACTGCACATTTCTGTCATCAGCCATCTGAGCTCAGCTTCAAACCTGGGCCCTAAGGATCCCCCTTTTGAAAACTAAGAGGGAGGGGAAGAACAGCTTCTCATGTATTCATTCTTTTTCTCTCTGTCTCTCTCTCTCCCCTTCCCCCATACACAGACACACAGACACACACACACACACACACACACACACACACACACACACACACGTGTCTGGCTCCATATTCCCCCTTGACTGAAGACACACAGACATACCACCCTTTCAGCTGGCTTTGTTGGCAATCCTGCTTCTGGGAACTGTCAGAGCAATACCAGTCCCACCTGTAGGCACCACTTCACGCACCATGGACAAAAACCAGACCCAACTCCCTATCTGGCCCTCACAACCAGATACCCATGCACACAGAAAAAGACACCAGAGGCTTCTTTTACTCTTGTCATGCTGCTGGGGAACCCAAGAGTGGCTGTTCAGGGAGGTGGCTGTGCTAGGAGCCCAGCATTTGTCTTTGGGAAGTGCTTCGCTCCCAACACAGCTCCCAGGACCCATTAGGAGAGCTCCCAGGCTGTGGCTCAGTTGTTGCCCTCCTGGGCCAGAGCCTCCACCCACTAGGGTGCCCAGTATGGAAAGGGTGGGGGGGCATCAAAAAAAAAAAAAAAAAAGAAAAGAAAAAGCTCTCCTCTTTAACAAAATCTTGTTCACAGGCCTGGGGTGAGGAGAGGGAAGTCCCTGGTCCCCGTAAAAGGACAAACACAGGATCTCAGTCTCGCATCATATCCCTTTTCTACCCCAACACCAATCAAGAAGAAACCCAGTTCTGGAGGCACGTTTTATCATTAACACCATGGACTAAGGATCTCTTACCCAAACCTTCATTGATCAGATGGAGAAACTAGGGGTTGCCCAAAGTGACCTCAGTGTCAGGGTTGGATCGGGGCTTGTGGCTCACTGCTCATTCTCTACAAACTACAGCATACCACTTTATCATCAGGTGTTCAATGAGTGTTATTGGTATGTTCTTACTACATGCCAAACTCTACTAAGGGCAAGGAGAAAACGAATTCCTAAGGCATTTCCTTATCCTAAGGCATTTACAGTAAGAATTACAGTGTCCTTATTAGCAATGCATGTTGGCTAATATACTAATGTTGGCTCACATTAGTATATCATTTTACAATTAACAAAACACTTCCTACCCAGCTTCTTACATCGTCCTCTCCACAAACCCAAAAGATCAGTATTTTAATCCCCAATCTACAAAAAAGGAAAGAGGCTCTTGAATTATCCAAGGACCCAGCTTGTCAGCAATCAAAACTCTGGGTACCCACCAGAGGACCACAGCCAGTCACCTCCAGAGGCGACTTCCCTTTCTGGCCAGGTTGTCGGCAGGCAAAGAAAGACAAATGTCTCTTTCTTTAGCTTTCCTGGCAGAAACCAACCTACCCCATGCCAGGTTTTAAGCACCTGGGACACAGCTGGGCATTTAGTTAGAGGTCATGAAAACCGCCTGGTGTTTAAGAGAGAGCCTGCTGTTCCCTCAATCTTCCCTTCATTCCAGGTAGTAAGCTCTGATCACTGGCCCCATAATTGGACTTTCTGACAATGAAAGAAAGGAGGTGCCAGCCTGAGCTTTGTCACTAGCAACTGAAATATGATGGCAAAACTGGTGGCGGGCCTGGTCCTTCATACCAATATGCTGGTTATCTTCATCATCCTCCAGGGAAACCCAGCATTTTGTGAGTCCCTAAGTACCCAGCCCTGTACAAGACCCTTCCTCCTCTCTTGACAATCCCACCAGGGAGATGGCATTAGCCTCATTTAACAATTTGGGAAACTGAACAGAGAGTGGGTATGACTTGACCAAAAAACACACAGCTAGTAAAGCAGATAGCATTCGGCTTCCTAAATCCAAGTAGCCCCTTCTCATCACCATCATCACCTCCTAGTGAGTCCTCTGAGGTCACCTCAGCTCTGCCTTGGTCTCAGAATACAAAAGAAGTGTGCTGGGCTCCCTGAAAATGTTTGGTCACAAGATGTTCTTTCTAGGCCTAAGAAAGATGCCGGAGTAGTCCCTTAAAAACAGAAACAGTAGGCACGGTGGCACATGCCTGTGATCCCATCGACTCAGGAGGTTGAGGCAGGAGGATTGCAAGTTAAAGGCCAGCCTGGACAATTTAGCAAGACCCTAATGGAAAAATCTTAGAGTAAAAAATAAAAAGGACTGGGACTGTAGCTCAGTAGTTAAGTGTCCTGGGTTCAATTCCTAGTACAAAAAAAAAAAAGAAGAAGAAAGAAAGAAAAGTAAAAACAGAACCACCATTTGCAGCCAGTGGGCACAATCTTGGCCTCCTGAGGACATTTTCATAAACTTTCCCCTTTCCCAGCCGGACTGGGACCCCCCCCCTTACCTGTCACAGGGCCAGTCGTTAAGCCGAGGAGCCTGTCTCTCTGGGTCTGGGCCCTAGTTCCAGCCTCTATGCCGTCTTCTGGCAATTGCAGAAGTGAGGAAAAAGAACATATCACTGCCAAGTCACCCCCAGGAGGAAATGCAGTGACCCTAGGGCCTCTTCGACAGATGCCACAGGAACCTCCAAGCTGACCCACCAAGGCCCTGGGCATTGGGCAGAGCTTCTTGAGGAGCTAGGGGCGGGGTAGAGTGTGGGCAGCTCTGCAGGACCAGAGAGGCAAGGCCAAAGAGAGAGAAGCAAGAAAAGTATGAGGGGGTGTGCTCAGGAGAGACGGAAGAGTGAGAAAGAGGAAAAAGGAGAAGAGACCAAAAAACACTTAGCCAGCCGGGAGGGTGGGAGGAAGTCAGGAAGGAAAGGAGAGGGCCGAGGAAGAGATGGAGGGAGAAGGACAGAGGGAGGTAAACAGAAGTCCAAGAGAGGCATGAGGGAGCAAAGAGCAAGACGGAGGGAGTTAAGAGAGAGAGAGAGAGGTGGAGTGTAATGCGTAAGTGCTCATCAGTGTCTGTGTGTCTCAGTGCGGGGAGAAATTGAGAGCCAGGGAGCAGGAAAGGGAGCGGCCACCAGGATATAGGAAGGATGGGAAGAGGGAGCTTGCAGCACTGCTGTGGTCAGTAGCATGATTGGACAGGGCAGCCCTGGCGACCAAGAAACCCTGAGGCCCCAAAATCCTTGGGGACAGAGCACTGCAGGGCTCAGGGGAGGACCCTGAGCTGGAGATTGGCAGCAAGACAGTTCATGGAGAAGAGTGTGGGCAGTTGAGAGGGTGAACACAGGTGAACTTGTGTGTGTGTGTGTGTGTGTGTGTGTGTGTGTGTGAGAGAGAGAGAGAGAGAGAAGTGGGAGGAATTTGGGGTAACAAAGTTTCTAATCCACTTACCCATGCATTTATTCAATCAACCAAGCAACATTTACTGAGAAGCCCTTGTGGTGGATACTGTCTAAGGAAACAAGTCCCTCAAATATAAGCTGATCTAATACTCCCTTGAGCAGAGAGGGAAACTGTGGCCCAGAAAGGACCAGGTCTCACAGTGAGGCAGGTGCAAAACAGTCAGGAGTGCAGGGTTCTGGCTCTTGATTCAGTGTCCAGCCTCAGCTCCACTCTGATTGTCTGGGCTTGCCACTTCCTACTGTTCAGATCCCTTCTCCTGTTCCTTATCAAAGCCAAAAATGGCTCCTTTGACAGGTGTTTCAGCTCTAAAAACCAGAGCCAAAAGTCTAGTCATTCTCCCCAGCTCCATCCCCATCACAGGAAGACGCACTCAAACCACCCCATACACACACTTGTAAATACCATCATGGAGATGATCACTCAGGTGCCCATTCTACTCTCCCTGTCACTCGGCGTCTGCCCCCACACACCTCCTTCCTCATGCTCATTCACCCACACTGCTCCACACATTCTTCTTAGGTCCTAAGACACACCCCAGACCTCAGTCAGAGATCTCCAAAGAGGTTCAATTTGGTCGTCTCTCCTTGTCTCTCTTGCTCAAGGGCCCTGAGATGCAACATGACCTGGTCTGTTTGCTGCCTTTAACCTTCATGCAAACTATTTCCCTGGAAGATGAGGCCCCAGCTCTGCTTCCCAACTTGAATCATTCTTCCCCAAATGGCATTACCTCCTCAGCCCTCCTTTGGCCTCCAAGTCTGGGAGAGCTGATCCTATGGATCAGCCAGCTTCCATCAGCCAATCTTCAGGACTCCCAGCTCAAAGTCCAGGACTGTTTGGCTCAGCCTGTTTTCCAATAGTCCCTTCCACATGTACACATGTATCAACTGTGTATCAGGATCTTTTTTGAAATTAATAAGCAAGGTAGGCCAGGAATGGTGGCCCACCCTGTAATCCCAGAGGCTTGAGAGGCTGAGGCAGGAGGATCATGAGTTCAAAGCCGGCCTCAGCAACTCAGCAAGGCCCTAAGCATCTCAGCAAGATCCTGTCTCTAAATAAATATATTAAAAAGGGCTGGGGATGTGGCTCAGTGGTTCAATCCCAGGTACTGGGGGAGGAAAAAGCAAGGTAGGTAGGTGGATGTTACTACAACATTTTACAAATAAGGAAAGTGAGGTCAGCTCTTTCATTCCCATGCCATAGCCATTCTGATAACAAATTCTATCAGCTCTATTTTAAAGTATATCCAAGTTTGAATCTAATCAAACCTCTAGATTTAACCTAAAGGGACAGAGGAATAAATTTGAGGGCCCCACAAGGAAGCAATCAGCCACACCCAGAATGCAGGACATTCTATGGAACAATGGATCCACTTATTTCAAATAAGTCACATGAAAACAAAAAACAAACAAAGGAGGGCACTGTTCCAGATAAAAGGGACATAGGAGATACAAAGATCTAAGACAACACACGGCTCTTGTTTGGAACCCAGATCATCAAATCAACTGTAAAAGGACATAAGTACTAGGTAGGGTCCTGGACAGAGAAGGCACACCCACAGTGGGCATTTGGGGACATAGGGTTTCTCTCTTTCTCCCTTTTCTTTTTAGAGAGATGTGGACAGGGCCAGAGACCCAAAGGAATGGTGTAGTCTTCAGCAGCTGCCAAGGATGAGAAGCCTGTGTCATAGCACAACTGAGAAGAGGAAGCAGCTCCTGGAACCCAAAGAGGGTGGTTGTCTGGGAAGGTCCACCTGACAGTAGCTGTGACCTTGGGTAGAAAGCTGCTGCCGACCCTTAGTGTTGCAGCAGGAAGGGAAACAAGAAATAAATACCCCCACTGCTGTATTCTTCCATCTTGTGATGGTTTTCTCATGCCTCGGTTTGGCTGACTCTTACAGTCAGCTTCAGGGGTAGTGTGAGATGGAACGTGGCGAGTGAAAGATATGGAAAATGACAATCCCTGGGGAAAAGGCAAACATAATCCTTTTCCAGTGACAATGAACCCCAGAGGAAGAAGATAAGCTTGGGACTTTCCATCCTTTCCCAGCAACACTTTTACAACCTGTTTCCTGACTGCCCAAACATACATGTTCTGCAGAAGTCTCCAATGATTAAGTCACTCTTATTGTAAACTATAAAATGCAGACCCCTCTTGTAACTGGGGGCCATTTTCTATCCCCAAAATGAGTCCCTCCAATGCCTGATTGATTGACTCTGCAGCTTAATAAATGGCATCACTAAATCTGTTGAGGTATGCTCCTGTCTCTGTTACTTTTGCGGAGAATGGGTCTGGAGGATGAAACAAGTTGTCCAAGACACAGACATACTTGAGAAAATAAGAGAAATTGAAATATGGACAGTATTTTAGATTATTCTAAAACATTACTATTGGGCTTGGGATGTGGCTCAAGTGGTAGCGCGCTCGCCTGGCATGCGTGTGGCCCGGGTTCAATCCTCAGCACCACATACAAACAAAGATGTTGTGTCCACCGAGAACTAAAAAAAAAATAAATATTAAAAAATTCTCTCTCTCTCTGTCACTCTTTCTTAAAAAATAAAAAATAAATAAATAAATAAAACATTACTATTAATTTTATTAAGTGAAAATGGTGGTGTTATTATATAATAAAATCTCTCTATGTGTACAACACACACACACACATATGGAAATATATATATGGAAATATTTAGGGATGAAATTACAGAGATTTTCTGTAAAAATATTACAGCAAATTAAGAAGAGGGCTGGGAGCATAGTTCAATGGTAGAGCAATTACATAGCATGGCCCTGCATTCAATCCCCATCACTGCAGGAAGGAAGGAAGGAAGGAAGGAAGGAAGGAAGGAAGGAAGGAAGGAAGGAAGGAGGGAGGAAGGGAGGAAAGAAAGAAAGAAGTAAAGAGAGAAAGAAAGGAGAAAGAAAAGAAAGTAAAGAGAAAGAAGAAAAGGAAACAAGGAAGAAAGAGAGAGAGAGAGAGATACCAGGCATAGAGATACATGTCTGTATTTGCAGTTACTCAGGAGGCTGAGGCAAGAGGATTACAAATTTAAGGCCAGCCTTAGCAATTTATTTGGCTATCTCAAAATAGTTATCCCTGTTTCAAAATAAAAATTTTAAAAGCCTGGGGGGTGTAGCTTGTGGTAGAGTGCTCATGAGGCCCTGGATTTGATCCCCAGGAGCCCGCCAAAAAAAAAAAAAAGAGAGAGAGAGAGAATTCTAGCAAGAGGGAAGAAGAGAAACAGAAAAGAAATAGAGAATGTTGCTGAATATTGATAATTATAGAATCTGGGAAAAGTTATTATAGTAGTCTGAATAACAGACTTAAAGATATCAGGTCCTGTGGGGCTGGGGATATAGCTCAGTTGGTAGAGTGCTTGCTTCTCATGCACAGGCCCTGGGTTCAATCCACAGTAACACACACACACACACACACACAAATTAACTACCATTTGACCCAGCTATCCCACTCCTCTGTCTATACCCGAAGGACTTAAAAACAACATACTGTAGGGACACAGCCACATCAATGTTTATAGCAGCACAATTCACAATAGATAAACTATGGAAACTAGATGCCCTCCAGTAGCTGAATGGATAAAGAAAATGTGGTATATATACACAATGGAATATTATTCAGCATTAAAAGAGAAGAAAATCATGGCATTTGCAAGTAAATGGATGGAGTTGGAGAATATAATGCTAAGTGAAGTTAGCCAATCCCAGAAAAACAAATACCGACTGTTTTCTCTGATATAAGAAGGCTGATTCATAATGGGGTTGTGGGGGAGCATGGGAGGATTAGACAAACTCTAGATAGGGCAAAAGGGGTATGAGGGAAAGGGAGGGGGAATAGGTGTAGAAAAGATGGTGGAATGTGATGGACATCATTACCCTAAGTACATGTATGAAGACACGAATAGTGTGACTCTACTTTGTATACAACCAGAAATAAGAAAGATTGTGTTCTATATGTGTAATATGAAACATAATGCATTCTGCTGTCATATATAACAAATTAGAATAACAAATAAATAAATAAATACATTTTTTAAAAAGATATTAGGTCCTAACCCTGAAATCTGTAAAGATTACTTTTTATTTTTTATTCAATTTAATTGATTGATTGATAAATACTAGGGATTTAAGCCAGCGGCGCTTTACCACCAAGTTATACCCCAGCCCTTTTTATTTTTTTTTTTGAGATAGAGTCTCCATAATTGCTGAGGCTGATCTCCAACTTTCTTTTCTCTCTCTCTCTTTTTTAATATTTTAGTTGTTGGACCTTTATTTTATTTATTTGTAAGTGGTGCTGAAAATCGAACCCAGGGCCTCATCCAAGCATTCTCCACTGAGCCATAACTCCAGCCCCTGATCTCCAACTTTCAATCCTCCTGTCATCAGCCTCTCAAATCACTGGGATTATAGGCATGTGCCACCATGCCCAGCTAAATTAATGATCTTTCTTTTTTAACTTTATTTTGTTTATTTATATTTATGTGGTGCTGAGGATCGAACCCAGGGCCTCCCACATACTAGGTGAGTGCTCTATCGCTGAGCTATAACCCCAGTTCCAAAATTAATGATCTTGTGTGGAGGAAACTACCTTGGATTATCCAAGTGGGCCTTCTTCATATAATCACAAGTGCCCACATGAGAGAGAGCCTGAGGGAGATTTGACACAGACCGAAGAGGAAAATATAATGTGGCCGCAGCAGAGTGATGTGCCCATAACCCAGGAAATCCAGCAGCAACCAGATGAGACAAGGACTGGATTCTGCTATAGAGTTTCAGGAGGGAGGATGGCCCTGCTGTGTTGTCTTCATTTTGGCCCAGAGATTTTGGACTTCTGAATTGTCAGAGAATAAATGTGTGTGGTTAAGCCATCGAGTCTGTGGGAACTTGTTACAGTGGGTATAGGAAACCAATACGGGTGTGTAGAGATTTATCATACTCTGTGTATATTTGAAATTTTTCCTGATAAAGTTGTCCTTGTGTGTGCACAACTCATAGCACTATCTATGAAATAGTCTTGCTAAAAAAGTGCAAATAGAATCAGCAAGTTCAGGAGCTTGAGTTGTGGCTTAGTGGTAGAGTGTTTGCCTAGCGTGCGTGGGGCACTGGGTTCAATCCTCAGCACTACATAAAAATGAAATAAAGATATTGTGTCCACTTATAATTAAAAAATAAATAATAAAAAAATAAGCAAGTTCAATAACCACTTTAGAGAAAACACAGAGAGGACCAGGTTGTTGGGACACACCCAACAAGCTCAGACAATAGAGAATGCTACAGAACGGACAATCTCGATTCTTCTGCAAGTAAATTCTAAGTGAAAAAAAAAGGTGAAAGGAAACACTGTAGATGAAATGAGAATTAAGAAACACAGCAACCAATTAGTACATTTGAATGTTTTTTGGATCCTGATTCAATCAAATGGAAGAAATTTATGAAAAATTAGGAAATGCGAACACTTTTGGGACGTTCAGTTATATTGAGATAGTAATATTTATTATTAGGTATGTTAATTGTTTCACAGTTACATTAAAAAAGAATTCTTATCTTTTAGAGAGACACACAAAACATATACAGATGAAATTCTATATTTGGGATTTGCTTCAAAATAAGATGGAACACACTTCAATGGAATAAAATGAATAGATTATTGTTGAAACTGGCCAAGGGTACATGGGAATCCATTATACCATTAAGTGCACTCTTGTATGTGTTTTCAATTTTTAAGATAAAACCTTTATCGTTGTTTGTTTTTTAAAACATTTCAGCACTTGTTTGGATTTTGGAGATCAAAACAACAATAGAAAAGAAAACTGCTTCAATGTTATAATAATGGATAATGGGCTGTAATTTCCTCTGATAGCATCTTAGTAGGAGGTTAAGTGCTATATTTCTTTTTTTTTTTTAATTTGTTAAGTGCTATATTTCATTCAATGTCAATGGAAGTGAAAATGATGTCCTCTGGAACATTAATTAATGCCAGAAAAGGCACTACAATAACAATGGAGATATTGACATTGAAGATGTAATGTAAAGTTTTGAATCAACTTGTTTCAAAAATTCAAAATTTGAGAGTATAAAAAAGCACTATTTAGGGGTTGGGTATTTAGTTCAGTGGTTGAGAGCTTGTTTAACATGCATGAGGCCCTGAATTTGGTCCTCAGCCCTGGAAAAAAAAATAAAAGGCAATATTTATAAAATAATAAACTATTTCCTAAAATATTTAAATGTGTGGATAACTAAAGGAATAAATTAAATATTTTAAGTAGGCATTTGAATATATCAGTGATTCATAGCCAGGGCTATTTTACACTCCAGAGGATATTTGTCAACATCTGGAGACATTTTTGGTGGCCACAGTAGCAGGCAGGGTGTGCGTGTGTGTGTGTGCGTGCGTGTGTGTGTGTGTGTGTGTGTGTGTGTGCATGAGCTACTGGCATCTGGTGGGTAAAGACCAGTTTTATGGTCTGAATATGAAGTGTCCCCTGAAAAGCTAAAGTTAGGCAATGTGGGAGTATTCAGAGGTGAAATGATTACATCATGAGAGCTGTAACCAAATCAATGGATCAACACATTTAACAGATTAATCATTTGAATAGATTACTGAGTTATAACTGTAGACAGATGGGGTGTGGTGGAAGAAGTAGATCACTGGGATTGTGCCCTTAGGGATTATATTTGATCCCTGGCTTTTATCCTTCTCTCTCTCTCTCTCTCTCTCTCTCTCTCTCTCTCTCTCTCTCTCTCTCTCCTTCCTGGCCACCATGAGCTGATCAGCTTTCCTCTGCCACGTCCTTTCACCATGATGTTCTGCCTCACCTCAGCCCAGAGCAATAGCCATGGCTGACCATGGACTGAAGCTCTGAAACAAAATAAACTTCTTGACCCCTTGTCTTTTAGCCAGGCATGGTGTCTCACACCTGTAGTTCCAGTACTCAGGAAGTCGTGTGTGTGGTATTTTTTTTACAATGGTGGGGATTGAGCCCAGGGCTTAACACATGTTAGGCTCTACTACTGAGCTATATCCCTAGCTCTCCTCTAAGTTATTCTTGTCAGGTATTTTGGTCACAGTGAAGAAAAGCTGACTAACCGCTAGGGATGCTGCTAACAACACAGAAGAGCCCATACAATGAAAAACTATTTGGCTCAAATGTTAATGAAGCTGGGATTCATTCTGGACTGTAGTCTTTATATTCCTAAGAGTTTATATATTCAGATGGCCTTTAAAAAAAATCTCTTTGGGGATATTATCATCAAGAAAATATGGGGCTGGGGTTGTGGCTCAATGGTAGAGTGCTTACCTAGCACATGTGAGGCATGGGGTTTGATCCCCAGCACCACAAAAAAAGAAATTATTTATTTTAGGGCTTGCCCAATATTTGGGTTCATATTTCAAAGATTTCCCCATCAAATTTAAACTTGTTGGAAATTTAAATTAAATTTACTTTTTTTTATGTTGCTGGGGATGGGAAATTTACTTTAAGTGAGAGATGTATATGAATGTAGATAGGTGAGTATAGGTAGGTAGGTAGACCACGGACCAGCAGAGAGATCCAAAATCTGATCACTTCTCACTGCTCAACTGCTGCGGTCCTGGTCCAAGCTCCTATCACTTCTCACTAGTTCCCTGCCTCCTCACTGGTCTTCCCTGCTTCTATCCCCATGCCCCCTAGCATAGCAGCACAGGTGAACCTCAATCAGATCATATCACTCCTCTGCTCAAAATCCTACAGTGGCTTCACTTCACTTGGAGGAAAAAAATCTTTAAAATGTCTGCAGGGCCCTGTAAGACCTGACTTCATCTCTACTTCTCAATTCCATAATCTAGTTGCTCTGATCTCCTGTTTCTTCCCTAACACACCAGAATCACCTGTCTTGACCTTTTGCACCTCTGCCTGGAACACTTCCCTGGACATTCAAAGTTCAGGTCTTTTCTCAAATGCTGCTTTCTCAGGGAGGCCTCTCCTGGCCACCCTAATAAACTGCAGTCATACCCCAACATTCCCCAGACTTCTACGCTGCTTTATTTTTGTTGATAGCACTTACAAAACATCTAACATTCTATTTATTTTACTTATTTACTCACTTTCTATCAGCTCATCTTAATTATAACTCCTTGAATTTGTTTATTGTTATATCTCAAGTTCTGGAATTGTTGCTGGTACATTGCAGGTGTTAGGAAAAGTTTACTGAATGAATAAATAAGATCAGAGAGAAGTGACTTTTCTAAGGTAACACAGCAGGTAGCAGAGTGGAACCAGGACCCAGATGCACTAAGCCCTATATCAGTCCCATCCCACTATTATAAAGCCTTGCTTCCCAGCCTGCCCTTAACCTAGAATGATATGGACACTTAATTTTTGTGAATAGCTTTGTACTAATCTATAAATGAAAGATAACATGGGAGGAAGAATAGCACAGGAAAAAGAGCATGGGTTTTAGAATCAAAGGGACTTGAGTTCAAATCTTGACTGCCACCAACTCTGTATGAACCTGAGAAATCCAGTTTACCTCCTCATGCTTCAGTTTCCTAATCTGCAAAATGAGGATAATCATATAGATTTCTATACAACCTTTCTCTGTTGTGCAGAATATGAGATTTGGGGGGAAAAGTTTATAAAGATTAGAAAGAAAAGGCAAACCTGTCATTTTGATAGGCCATATGATTACTTACATAAAAAAATTAAAGTAATTCCACGGGAAAATTATTAGAATTGACAAAGAATTTCAACAAGATCTCTAGATATAAAACAACAGATAAAAGCAATCATGCTCCTATAAAGAAGTAAAAAACAGAAAATGTCACTTAAAAAAGACATTTGTTATTTTATTTTTTGAGATGGGGTTTCACTATGCTGCCCAGGCTAGTCTCAAACTCATGGGCTCAAGTGACCCCCTGCCTTGGCTTCCTGAGTACTAGGACTACAGGTGTGAGACTCCATGCCTGGCTAAAAGACATAGGGTCAGTTATAATTGCAAGAGAACAATTTTGGCTTTTTATTTCTTTCTATTTTTCTTTCTTTCTTTTCCTCCTTGGTCTAAGATGTGCAAGATATTGATGAAAGAAATTTAAGAATAATTGGAAAGCCATTAAATAAGAATTGAATAAATGGATAGATGTATCACATTTATGCAGAACAATATTATAAACACACCAGTTGTCTCTCTTTTTGTTTGGTCCAAGGGACTGAACTCAGGGACACTCAACCACTGAGCCACACCTCCAGCCTTATTTTGTATTTTATTTAGAGATTCAGAGACAGGTCTCACTGAGTTGCTCGGTGCCTTGCTGTTGCTGAAGCTGGCTTTGAACTCTCATGATCCTCCTGCCTCAGTTTCCCAAGCCGCTGGAATTACAGGCATGCGCCACTGCCCCCAGCACCAGTTCTTTTTTTTGAACCCAGAAGCGCTTCAACACTTTACCACTTAACCACTCAGATATATCCTCAGACATTTTTTATTTTTTTTTTATTTTGAGACAGGGTCTCACTAAATTGCCCAGGCTGACCTTGAACTTGCACTCCTCCTGCCTGGGCCTCTCAAGTCACTGGAATTAAAAGCATGTGCTACCACGTCCAGCAAGACATCAGTTCTTCCCAATTTAACTTTTTGCATTCAATGTAGTCCAATCAAAATCCAAATAGAGTTTTCCCAGGAACAATACGAACTGATTCAAAAATTCCAAATGAAAATTCAAAGTTCCAAGAATAGTCAAGAAATTTTTGAAGAACAAGGCTATAAGAAAAATAAGGATGTGATCCAACTTCCCCTATCACATGTGAAGTCTTCTTACAAAGTTACCAATGGACACAATGTTAGACATTAAGACAGAGAGATAATAACAAAAGAACAAACAGTCAAAAAGAATAGAATAGAGACCCCAGAAACAGAGCTCATCTATGGAGATTTGACTCATGTAACAGTGAGGATGGTGTTCTGACCAGGCCCAGACCTGCCTCATCCCTGACTGAGCAGCAGCATCCTTGCTCAGTGGCAGAGCGCTTGCCTGGCACATGTGAGGCACTGGGTTCAATCCTTAGCACCACATAAAAATAAACAAAATAAAGGCATGCTGTCCATCTACAATTACAAAAAGAAAAGACTTCTTGGGAGGAGGGAGATCTGTGATTTGTGCAGGTGTCTTGTTGGTGTGTTGGGTGGGGTGGGGCAGGGAGATGTCTGTGTGACCACATGCAGTAGGTTTGTTTATGTGAGTAAGTACAGGGTCTTCCGTATGATAGTATGTACATGTCATATGTCTAAAGATGTGTGTTTCATCCTGTGAGCTACAATATGGATCACATGTGGAGATACTAGGCCAGTTGGTGACAGTTTGTATATTCTGTTTAGTGAGGGGTCATGGGTTATAGAGATATATATATCTACGGATGATGAAGTTCTGTGTGTTATGTGCATGAGAATGTGTTTTGTGTGTTGTATGTAAAGGAAGGCTACATCTATTGGTGTGTGGTTAGTGTCTATAAAGGGTAAGAAGACGTGTACATGTCTATGGGTGACAAAGAGAGGTTATATGTCCATGAGGTGGGGGAATAAAGGGAAATTAGAAAATCCAAATGTGCTCCAAGGACCCCTTTAAGACCTAAGCAGTCTTAAGGATTCTGGGGAGCAGCTAGACAAAATAGCCAAGCCTGACCCTCTCACCCAGGCCAAAACCTCTTACCTGAGCAACAGTGAGGACAGTGGTCCGGGAGGTGACAGAGAGGCTGAGGGCCTCTGAGAGCAAGTTTTCTGGATATGATCCCAGGGAGCTAAGGAAGCAGGGTGGGGAATGAGGAGGAGGCAGAAGCAGGCCCAGTGCCAAGTATATTACTCACGTGATTCTACCCTCCAATCTTTTTTGGTGGCTGCAGCAACACGAAGAGTTGGGGAGGACTGCCTGATGACTCTACTGGATGGGCAGGGCATCTCAGGCCAGGAAGTCAGCTCCTTAGGGCCCCAGCCCCAAGTTCACCAGAAATACCCATATACAACCAGGAATTTGCACATCAGGTCAGCCAGCACTGGGCTACACCCATCCGATGCTGAGCCCCACTAGAAGGGCTGGGCCTGGTCTGGCTTCTCTTCTGTTGGGGAAAGGGAGTTCTTCAAAAGTCCAAGTTTTAATGGGCACTGTCCCAAATCCAGTGAGCCCCAACCCGACAGAAAAGACTCAAAACTGTTTTCAGAAGACACCCCTGTCTGTGGGGGACATATAGTTTTGCCTATAGAGGATCACAGTCCAATGGGTGTGACATAACTTGCCTGCAGGTGCCCCCAACCAAGGAAGAGACAGCCCTGCCTTCAGGGTTGTCTAGTCTGTTAGGAAAGGGAAAATTCTGAAGCCACGTCCAGCTGGAGGGAGAAAAAGCCACACCTCACTCATGAGTTCAGTAGTTGCTCTGAGGAGTCCCTAGTCTGACCAAGGCAAAAAAACATTCCCAGTTCTGACAAAAGCCTAGGACTGATTCAGAATTCCAACTTTACCTGTTCTGCCCTGAAAGCTACCGCCTATCTCTACTTCCACCATCTCCTCACCAAAATATCTGACTGAACTTAGCAGGGAGCAGAGGTAGAGGCATAGAGGAAGGGAAACTGGGCCATGGCACAGTGGACATTCTTAAATACCAGTCTAAGAATCCACTAGATTGAGATTTGACTGCCACCTCTGGTTCTCAGATTGAGTTCTACAATGATTATCTCTGAGCTTCTGTTTCCTGGGTCTATAACAGTGATTCATATTCCCTATATCATACCCAGCATGATGCCTGGTGCATGACAGGGATTTAGTCAATGAAAATTACTTAATTCAGGCTGGGGATACAGCTCAGATTGTAGAGTGCTTGCCTTGCATGCAAAAGACCCTGGGTTCAATCCCCAGCACCACCAAAAAAAAAAAAAAAATCACTTAATTTACCTAAGCTCCTCCCTTGCACGGCAGCATCAGAGGTCAACTACTTTCCCCACATCAGACTCAGCTGAAGAACTTCTTAAAACTGAAGGTTAGGCTTGGGGCACAGCTTAGTATATACAAGGCCCTAGATTCAATCCACAACATAAGCGCGCGCGCGCGCGCACACACACACACACACACACACACACACACACACACAGGCAGTTTTTCAGATTCCATTTCTGGACATTCTGATCCCACAATGCCCCCAGGAAATGAAATTTTATCAAGCACCTGGAGGATTCCAAGGTCTCAGTCTATGGCACAGAGCAGACTTGGTGGGACTCAGAGAAAATCTGATGGGATTGGGGAAGAAGGGTTATATCATGTGGGGGTTCTACCTTGCTAGCTCCACTTACCTATCTCCCACCTGGAGTATGTCTACACCACCACAGGATATTGACAACTCTGAGGGAACCTAGAGCTCTCCCAACATCCTATTTTGTGAAGAGTTGTCTGACCTTGCCCAGTAGTTCCAACCCTGACTGAGTTAATCTGGGAGCTTGTTAAAGATTCAGTTGTATCCCCCCACCCCCAACACACATACACACACACACACACACACACACACACACACACACATCCTGAATCCTGAGCCAGAATATTCAGGGAAACCACAGAATGACCTTTTAACAAGTGTCCTGATATCCTCAGTCACCAGCTCTTTCATCTAATTCTTGGAAAGATACACCACACTGGGGATGTGGGGCAGCCACTGTGTACCCTGCTGTGCCAGGCACCTGGTTTCCCTGATCTTCTCAGTCCTCAGGGCAACATATGTAAGAGATGAGGAAGCTGAAACTCAAGTTTCAAGACTTGCATAAGGAATCTTAGTTCATAGTGCAGCAGATTCAAGCTCCAGTCTGCAGTGGTACACATGTATTTCCCCAGCTACTAGGGGAAGGGAGGTGGAGGATCACTTGAGTCCAGGAGTGTGTGGACAGCCTGGACAGCAG
Source organism: Callospermophilus lateralis (assembly GCF_048772815.1). NCBI lineage: Eukaryota > Metazoa > Chordata > Mammalia > Rodentia > Sciuridae > Callospermophilus > Callospermophilus lateralis. The sequence continues at coordinate 124,185,727 of NC_135311.1, read as the reverse complement.
AGCAAGACTCCATTTCAAAAGTGAACAAACAAAACAGGACTGAGGCTGTGGCTCAGTAGTAGAACACATGCCTAGCACAGGTAAGGAGCTGGGTTTGACACCCAGCACTGTTAAAACAAAAACTCATCTGAGGTTTGTTCTTTTGCCAAGAAATGGAATCTCACTAGAGTTCACAGGACAGAGTCAGAAGGGTTGTTACCTTCATTTTGTCAAAGATGAGGCAGCTAAAGTCCAGCCAGAAGAAATGAATTGCCAGGGTCACGAAGCTAAATGAGTGACAAAGCAGATACTTCAGAGGGTAACTCCAAGCCCTTCTGTGCTCTTTTCTCAATACCTGTGGAGCCCTGAGCCCCCAATTCCAATGATAAGTACTGATAACTCCAGCAAAGGGTCCATGAACCAGATGTGCTAGGATGGGATTGGGAGGAAATGGAAAGAGGCAAATCCTGTTTCTCTGAGGTTCCACCCTTCAAGCAGGCTCAGACCCATCATCAACCTCCTACACACTTCCTTCTACCTCCACTGGGAGGTGAGAGGGGCCAGAAGGGTCACAGTCTGGTTGTGGCTGCCCTAAGAAGCAATTGAGGGGCGGAAGGCATGGGGGAAGAAGGGTCCAGGTGTCTGGACCACCAAAGGCAATGAGTGATTTTTTCAGTAATTATACTTTATTTTAAAGGTACAATTCCCACTTAACACACAAGGAAGTTGAAGCTGAGCTTATGTCATCACTGGTCCAAATGCCAAGATTCTCACCCTACCTGACCGGCTCCTTCCACTTCACCTCTGCCCAGGGGCACCTTGGCAGCAGTTGCCTGCACAGTGGGAGGTGTGGAATAGTGACTTTGTTCCATTACTCATAGCAAACCACAGGAAGAGCAGTGGTGTGGCACCTCTAGCTTCTCATTTTCTCTGGGTCTGGCATTCCTTCAAGTAGCCTTTCCTGTTAACCTCTTCATGGGTGAAGGGGATACAGAGCTGCCACAGCCCTCTGAAGCCAATCTGGCCTAAGCTGCTTCAACTCAATGCTCAACACACACCACTCTCCCTAGCCAGGTCATTACTAAAATGACTGCTCTGAGTGCCAGGCATGGTGGCATACACCTGTAATCCCAGCAACTCCAGAGGCTGAGGTAGGAGAATTGCAAGCTCAAGGCCAGCCTGGGCAATTTAGTGAAACACTGTCTCAAAACAAAATTTGAAAAAAATAAAGGGCTAAGGATGTAGCTCAGAGGTGGAATGGTTCTGGCTTCAATCCCTAGTACCATTAAAAAAAAAAAAAAAAAAAAAGATTGCTCTGAGCAGAATTCAGGGCTAGGACCTCTGCTGATCTTCCAGATGATTCTGTGGCCAAAATATGCCAGAAAGGAAATGGGAAGGCATCGGTCCTTCTGCAAAAATAGGCTATCCTCACTGCAACCCAAATCCCTTAACATGTGTTCTGCCTCACCTTCCCTCACTTCTAAGCTCCAGACACAGCAAAGAATTTTCTAGTCTATGAATGGGGCTATACTCTGATCTCCAGACCTTTGCCTATCTGTTCCCTCTGTCTTGAAACATCTTCTGTCAGGTCCTCTCCACCTGTGCCAGGCACTAAGCTGCTCCTGGCAGATATTCATCCTTTCCTCCTTGATGACAAACCTTGACTTCATTGGAAACGGTAGGTGCCCAGTCCCAAGGAACAAAGTTCAGTCTATGGCCTGCCCATATTCCTTTGCTATGTTCTCAGCCAGACTTTCCATTAGAAGTGTCCAGGGGACCCATTTGCTGGCCACTGGGAAAACTGCTTCCCTGATGACTTCTGCTTAATAGCTATTATAAGATATGGAGCTGACACAACACAACCTTCCTGCAACTGAGAGGACAAGCCCTCCCAAGAGGATGAAGAAATACAGTAAGAACCTATTTACTTGGTGATATTGTTGAATTTATGAAAAATACCTGAAACCATCTGCTTTAATGTCAAGTGAAACCTTCTCCTAAAATATTCCTAACAGACCAGCATCTGCTTCTGGATTCCAATTTTTAAAATGGGTCACTTTCTCCAGGAAGCATTCTGTGACTGCTAAGATTAAAAGCTCCCTCTGGAGCAGTGGATGCCTATGTCTCTCCTGATCTGTGTGCCCCAACTGTGAGAAAGACAGCAGGGTCTCCGTGATGCTCACCATTTTATTTCTAGAGTATCTGTTGAAGGAATGTGCACATCTCAGCCTTCTGGCTGAGGGTGTGGCTCATTATTAGAGCACCTGAATTCAAGGAGCAAGGCCCTGGGTTCAGTCCTCAGCAACACACACACACACAAAAAAAAAAAAAAAAAAAAAAATTCAGCAGTCTTCAATCAAATCAGGAACTCGTCTAAATGTAAAACAATTTTCCAGGTGCAGTGGCACACACCTGTAATAGCAGTGACTTGGGAGGCTGAGACAGGATGATGGCAAGTTTGAAGCTAACCTCAATTGCTTAGTTAAGACTCAGCCTCAAATTTAAAATAAATAATGTGGGCTGGGGTTGTGGCTCAGTGATAAGAGTGCTCGCCTAGCATGGTTGAAGCACTGAGTTCGATCCTTAGCACCACATAAATGTAAAAATTAAAATATTATGTCCACTTAAAAAAATTAATAAATAAAATAAATAATGTAGTTCAGTGGTAAAATGCCCCTGGATTCAAACCACAGTACTTCCAAAAAAAAAAAAAAAAAATTAAAACTCTAGCACAACTGATGGCAAAGCTGTGCTCTTCAGGCCTGCTAAGCTAATAACCATGGTTGACCTCTAAGGAAGGAGTGGATTTAATAGCACCAACATGCTGGAAGGGTGTCACTTTGCCTGCCTAAAACCCATCAAATGCTGCTCCCTGCAGACTGCACTACCTCATGACACTTATCAGCCAGGTAGGGTGACTGAACACAACCTCTTTCTACCTTAATCTAGCACTAGTCAGAGTCACACCCACCCATTCATAAAAGGTTTGGACATGCTCAGCTGTACTTGAAAGGACAGTAAGATAACCAACTTTCTATTTCCTTGTGCAAAGAAGCAAATTAAAATTGTTATATCTTGATATTAGCAGACATCATGCCTTTCATGATCATTTTGTTTACTCATCTTTTGATACTACAAAAGGAAAAAGCCTTGTTTTGAATCACCCAGCTTCTCACACCTTCACATATCTTCTTCACTTCTCCCTTTATGCCCCTCCTGAGGGCTGATCCACTCTCTCATAGCAAGCAGAATGTCTGAGGATATACTATAAGCTGGATGCTTTCATCCATTGTTTTATTTAATCCTCGAAATGATCAGTATCTCAGGCTTGGATGCAGTGGTACATACCTAAAGTCCTGTGACTATAGGGAGGCCAAGGTGGAGGATCACTTGAGCCCAGGAGTTTGAGACCTGCCTGGGCAACACAGTGAGACCCCTGATCTCAAAAAAAGGAAAAAATGACAACCATCAACTTGGGAGGCTGAGGCAGGAGGATGACTAGTTCAAAGCCAGCCTCACAACTTAGTGAGGCACTTAGCAACTCAGCAGGACACTGTCGCTAAATAAAATACAAAAAAGGGATGGGGATGTGGCTCAGTGGTTAAGTACCCCTGGGTTCAATCCCCAGTATAAAAAAGAAAAAAAAAATGACAAAAAAGCAAACAAAAAATCAGTATTCTCATTTTACACAGAAAAAAACAGTACACTGGCAACACGATTTGCACTATGGTAGCTATTCTAAACACACCAAGGATAAACCTTCCCTAAGAAAAGCCACAGTCTTTGTGTGTGAGGTACTGGGGATTAAGCCTAGGGGCTCACACATGCTAGGCAAGGACTGAGCTACATCCCCAGCTCTCCTTTTGCAGGTGAAGAAACTGGTAGGGAGCTATGTATGTTCAACCCCAATTTCAGGACTAGAGCAAGCTAGACAAGGGACCCATCTTTGGAATAACATCCGAGGGAGAGTACATCAGTGGTTTGGGTATAAAAATTTATTATACATAAAGAATATTACCACTAACGAATGCAGACAGGCTAGGACACAATGGTACTGGATGGAAGATGGCTAGCTCTTTGGAACAGGTTTATAAGTGGCTCAGTGCTTCATGCTGATTGGTCAGTCAGACAGAAGGGCACATGCCAAATACAAGAGGACTTCAGGGCATCAAGCGACTGCTCTGTATGCCCACACTGCCTTTCTTTTCTGATCCGGGGCTTCAAAAGATGGCATACCCAGAAACAAAAACTGAGGCAAAGGGGCTTCCTAATGCAGCCCAGTCTTGTCTCTGAAGTCACAGCAACACCACTGTAAGCAATATGTTTAATTGGATGATTTCCACAAACTATGGAGTTTCTAACCATCACAATTCAGTGAAGTACAAAACATTAAGTTACAGGCTGTGGAAAAGAAGGCAGCACCAATGGTGGCACCTTCCAATCCTGGTTGTTCTAAGGGTAACAGGTGGGGGGGAGTCTTTTTTAAACAGAGCCCCTCATTTCAATGTACAAAAGAATTACTCTGATCGATATTAAATTGTATTGAAAACAAAATGGACTAAAAAGCAAAACTATTCTATGTTGGGGTGGAGGTGGGAGGAAAAGAATGAGTCCTTCAGAGCAGGAAGGAGAGAGCTGGGGGAAGCTTCTGTGGCTGTGACCCAGGAGGGTCACTCACGCTGCTCCATTTTTACTTTCGGTGGTCTCAGGAAGGTCCGATTTTTCTTCTCTTTCTTCCCCTTTGTATTTGCTTGGAAGTTTCGCCAGCTGTCCACCCGACCATCTCGACTTTCCTAAGAAGAAAGAAACAAGTTTGAGGTGAGGAGACTAGTTAATAAGAGGAAGGGCCTGACCCTGCCTTGCCATCTGCCCACCCTCTGTAGCCCAGCCCAGTTCAGCCCTCTGGAATAATACAAGAATAGAACAGAGCCAAGCTTTCTCCCACTTCCAGGGACCCAGGAGTCTAATACCACTTCCCAGGAGCAGAGTGAGTCACAGGTTGGAAGAGGAGGCACAATGAGTAATACTCATCACAATAATGAGGTCCTCATTTATTGGAGACCTCTGGGCTAAGTGGTCAGCATACGTTCTCCTTTTTTTTTTTTTTTTTTTTTTCCCAGAGCTACGTATAGAAGCCAGGGCCTGGGACATGCTAAGCAAGTGCTCTACCACTGAGCTACATCCCCAATCCTAGCATATGTTATTTTTAACCTTTACTACAGTGTGTAGTACTGCAACTAGCATTTCACAAATTTCTCTGGATTTCAGAAAGGTTAAATTATTTTCTCAAAGTCATACAGCTAGCCAGCAGTCCAGCCATTCTTTCCACTACACCTTCCTATTGTTCTCCTGAACTTGGATGAAGGCACCAAAGCCAGCTGTGCTGAGAGGGCCACAGAATCTATATCTTATTAGCAAGGGACATGCTCTTTTCTTTCTTTTCATACATGGCACAGAAACAAAGTCATCAATTCTAGTTAACCAATGCAGCATTCCTTGCGACAAAAACACTCAGGGTCACTCCAGGGGAACTGGGCTGTACAAAATAACCACACAAGAGACAGAGATACCTGTTCTTTGGGGGTCCTGTGATGACTCCTCTGACCTTAAGGGTCCACAGAAGGAGAGAGAGTGAGTACTGAACCCTTTTATCGAGGTAAAGCCATTCAAATGAGGCAAGGGGTCAGATTTCAGGAGTGTGAGTCTAGCTTCGGAGTGTATCCTATCAGCAGGTTAACTGACATCTAAGAAGGCCACACCCAAAGGCAGAGCAAGAGCAGGGGACACACAAAGGGCATTTCCATGGAACATTCTTCTATCCCAAACAGGGCAAAGGAGTAATATCACAAAGGAACAGGTGAGCGTAGCTCAATCCATGGGGCTACAGGAAAGACACATTCTGCTACTTCGAGGATCGGGGCAATATCCAGGTCACTATGAAAGTGACCAACAGAGCCTGTTCCGATCACAGGAAGGAGAATGCCAGTCATTCAGCGAGACCGCCTCCCACAAACCAACCCTGAGTCCTAAATTGTATAAAAGAAAGACCAGTGGGTGGAGCTATAGATCAGTGGTAAAAATGCTTCCCTAGCATGTCACAGACCCTGGGTTCAAGTCTTAGCACTAAAAGAATTTAAAAAAAGACAAAGAAGGAAGATCAAATGATGCTACAACCCAGAAATTGACCAAGCAGTTTAAGTATATAACCAAGAATATCAAAGAAGAGTCAAGTTCAAAAACCTCAAATTTCAGCAGGAAAGACAGGGGTCACAAGGACCTCAGTTTCTACTAACAGTCCTCTAGGTAGGGTACTACACTATGTTTACCCCCTTAAATTAAATGCACAATCCATTTTTCTTAGGCCCACTTTGCAGCTTTGCCTACCACAATCTCTAAAAAACCACTTGATGATCCTCATTGCCCCTGTCAAAGCTACAGAGCTTATGAGGTTGAGTCAGGACCAGACTCAACCTCTACAGCTCCTACTCTTCCCCACATATCCCATTTCCCTCTGTTTGCCCCAGTTGGTCCTGGGAATGCTGCAGGAACCAAGTTTCCTTATCCTGAAATAAGAATCCCTAGCCACTTTAGCAGTTTACCTCAAAGTTTTTCTGCCATTCCCTTTCTCGTTTGGCTTTTTCTTGAGCTTCAATCTCTTCTTCTCTTTGTCGTTTCCTAGTGGAAAAGACAGAACACAATATTTATGTGATATTTACAAATTGTGTTAACCATAAAATTTAAGGTATATCCCTATAGAAGCAAACATATAAAGTCAATCAATTCCTTAGAAGTTTATAAAGATGGCTGTCTGGAAAGGGCTCAAAACATTTTTGTGAAGGTCTCATTCTAAACATGCAAATATGACTGTGGGCAGGGGTTTGGGAAGGACATAGCCATCCCTGTTATAAAGAAAGATAAAGTAATCAAAGCCTGGCATTTAGTAATCTAAAATGTTTGGTTTAGCCAGCAACAAAGTTATGTTGAGAACACAGACTACCTTATTTCAGAGAAATGAGTTTCTTTATCAAAAAGATCTCCAACACCCAATTCTAAAATAACATATCACACAACCTCAACTGCTAAACTCCAGCCAACAATACAAAATACAGGAACCAAACTAGCCTCCATATTTCTGATGATTAAGTGAAATCATATATTAGTATAAATGATTACATTATACAATATTATATACTCACCAAAGCTGCAGCTACAAGTCCCATAAAAGGTTCTGGCCTCAGTAACAATGGCCTTAATTACCGTGCCTATTTTATTCCAGAAAGTCAGGAAGAAACACACAATACTTCTGAGTAAAACTAAAATCCCTAAAGGACAGGTCAATTTAGTATTTCCCAAAAGTCAAACAACACTTCTTACCATGGTAATTCAAAATCTTGGCAATTTCAGATAACTATTTTAGAAAGTCTCTTAAATGATGTACTATCCAATTCCTTCATTAGGAAAATCCCAAGAGACCAAAGTTAATTAATTTAGGCATTTAGATATAGCTCAAAGGAAGTACAGATGTGTACCTTTCATGCATCTCTTTGGCTTCTCTCTCTTTTCTTTTAATTTCCAGCTCAGCAAAGAGTTTCATGGTCTGTTTATATACTGCTTGTTTGAACTATAAGAAAATTAAGGATAAAAGAAAATAAAATTAAATATTTTACAACAACTTTGAATCAAGTACTTGCATGTGGAGCCCAAGAGAAAAAGCAGATTAAAACCCAGCAATGAAAAAAGATTCTTCAGAGAGAACCAGTTAACAATGCTGCTCTTAGAAGATAAATCATCTGTCAACCTAAGAGATCTTTCCTCTTCTACCACAAACACAGATGGCACCAGGAATCTGGCTCTGGCAAAAAGCTCTTAAAAGAATTCTATACTCTATTACCGCCACTTGATGTTTTAGAGGGTACTCTCCTCCAAAGAACTTGTAATAATAATTTTTACTTTTTTTCACAAATATTTTACAATTATCTACTCAGCCAGACCAAAGCTAGGCAGTAAGCTGGTTGCTATGAAACTGATAAGTCTCAAGGGTCTACTAATAAGGCAGAGCTACTTGTTACCCCTCCACTATAATCCCCTAAGGGACAAAGTCACCCAACATAAAAATCCGTATTTCCATCAAGCACTGTGGCATATGCCTGTAATCCCTGCAATTTGGGAAACTGAGGCAGGAAGATGGCAAATACAAAGCCAGTCACAGCAACATAAGGAGACCCTAAGCAATTTAGTAAGACTCTGTCTCAAAAATAAAAAGGACTGGGGATGTGGCTTGTTCAGTGGTAAAATACCCCTGGGTTAAATCCCAAGTAACCAAAAAAAGAAGAGCCCGTATTCCCCAGGTTTCCTGGTAGCTAGGTATGGCCCTATAACTTAAGTATTAGTTAGTCTATGGGATGCAAGGAAAAGGGATATATACAACTTCTGGAATGCTTTTTGAGATTCTTCCCCCTTTCCTCTATTCTCCTGTTTGGCACATGGGTGACTGATGAGACAGACATCCTGAACTATGAGGATGGGGCAACATCCTTGTTTATAAAGCCAAAGAACAGAGTAGTCCAAGACCATGGATGACACACAGTATAGAGCTGCCACACCAGCAGCCACCCTCCCCAACACTCTCATACAGGAGAGACAACAAATCTCTATCTTGTTCAAACTACCACCATTTTGTATCTCAGTTGTATGCACCTAACACAGTGACAAAACTGATCATACAGCATTGGGGAAAAGACACAGAAGTGGTAGTTGTTGTTTCTGATGCTGAGGATCAAACCTAAGGTCTGATACCTGGTACACAGGTGCTCTACCTCACTCCCAGCCCACAAAGAGCCTTTTTTAAAAGTGTATTATAAGCCAGGTACAGTGGGGAATGCCTGTAATCCCAGCAGCTCAGGAGGCTGAGGCAGCAGGATCCCAAGTTCAAAGCCAACTTCAGCAATTTAGCAAGGCCCTAAGCAATAGTAAGATTCTGTCTCAAAATAAAAACAGAAAAAGGCCTGGGGATATGATTCAATGGTGAAGCACCCCTGGCACTCTAGCACCAAAGAATTAATAAAAAATAAATATTTTTTAAAAATTTTAAGTGAATTATATAACAGCCTTAAAGAATTTATAAAAATTACAGAGAAATAAGTGAAAGTAAGTGACCTAGCCCTTATCACACAAAGTTATTAATAAAACCTTAGTCCCGGGGCTGGGGTTGTGGCTCAAGGGTATAGCACTTGCCTGGCATGGGTGAGGCACTGGGTTCAATCCTCACCACATAGGAGTAAAGTAAAATTGGGGTATTGTGTCCATCTACAACTAAAAAGAATTAAAAAACAAAAATAAAAACAACACACAATTCCCTCTCCACTAGCTTTATTTTTTTTATTATTTTTTTTTTTTTTTTTTTTTTGAGAGAGGGTCTAAATTGCTCAGGATCTTGCTAAATTGCTGAGGCTGGCTATGAACTCCTGCCTCAGCCACTGGGATTACAGGCATGCACCACCCCAGCTTAAACCAGGAGCGCTTAACCACTGAGCCACATCTCTAGCCTGTTTTTTTTTTATCCTTAATTTTGAGACAGGCTCTCACTGAATCTCTTAGGGTCTCACTAAATTGCTAAAGCGGGCTTTGAACTCATGATCCTCCTGCCTCAACCTCCCAAGCCACTGGGATTACAGGGATATTACCATACCCAGATTTCCACCAGCTTTTAATTCTATAGTTTCAGGAGTTCTTAAGAATAACTGGGTGCAGTGGCACACACCTGTAATCCCAGCAACTAGTTCAATCTCCAGTACCACAAAAATAAATAAATGAATAAAAAGCCAGGTGCAGTGGCACAGCTTGTAATCTCAGTGACTTGGGAGGCTGAGCCAAGAGGTTTGCAAATTTAAGGCCAGCTTCAACAAGTTAATGAGGCCCTGTTTCAAAATAAAAAATAAAAACAGCTATAGTTCAGTGGTCAAGCAACCCTAGGTTCAATCCCCAGTAATACCCCCTCCCTAGAAAAAAAGTAGAATCTCCCTTAACCAATGTCCACTAAATAATCCATGGGTTATCTAAAACCCACTATTTTCTCTGCAAAGCATCACCTGAAGCACCATGAACACCCAGGACCAACAGACAGACATCTGTTACCAAGGGTTGGCTATATTCTTCCCAAAGCTTTCTACGCCAGCTATAATTATTATAATAGCTACAGGGATTTAAATCTCAGAAATTGATGAATGTAGTTATAAAATAAATGCTTGTTTCTTTGAAAGATCCATTGCACTTGAGTTCTAAAAAGTAATTGCTGGTGAATTACATACAAGAAATCTGGAAAAGACTAAAAAATGAATCATATTTCTTGGATTGCTTCAAAAAGAATCCAAGTTTACAGTATACTTCAAAAGAAATTAAAAGCAGATAATATTTGGTGTGCGTGGCTTATACAATAGTCAACTGCAAACTCCAGTCAACAGATGTACACCCAAAGTAGTAGTGACAGTCCTTCATCAGAGTAAGGTGAATGAATGTAAAATTATGTTTCAGTGTACAATTATAACATTTTAAGTTAAAATGTTTACAGCACATATGCATCTTTTTCAGGCCTCCCTCTCTTTAAACCCACCAATCAGTGCAACCAATCAAACAAGATAGAGTGGCTTTTCTCATATCTAACTTACCAGCTCAGGATCATCTTCCTCTACATTTGTAGGTTTCCCTTCCTTCTTTAATTGTTTTTTCCGCTCTTTTACCTAAAAAGAATTTTTTTCATCAGAAGATGAGCACCCACACTTTGAGACTATCCATTGAGCTGCACACATCTGATGTGTACACTTTTCTGTAGGTATAGACATAACAGGAAGTTTACAGTAAGAAACAGCAAGCCTCCCCTCACCAAAACAAACAAACAAAAAACTTAGCAATGCAACTAAGGAAAACTAGGAACATTAGGTCCTTTCTCTAACCTCATCTAAAATCCAATCTACCAGAAAGGATGAGAGAGGATCTGGAGGATCAGCAACTCCTAAGACTGAGTTAGATCCACATAGCCTTTGCTACGCTGAACAGATTACCTGTTTACTTTTCTTGACTTGTGGTTATACAGTTTCAGTAATAAAAACTACAACAACAACAAAAATACTGCTTGTCACATTTTAGAAGAAGCTACAAAATTGTGGCATAAGTGTAAGTAGGATTTTTTTTTTAGCATTTCTACAACTACATTCTTATTCCTTTTCACTGTGAAACTCCCTGAAACCAATAATTTTCACATCACATTAACTTATATTTTTATCACTTTAGCCACCACTGAGTCTTAAAAAAAAAATCAAATATACCTATTCACACAAGATTGATACCATTGCATTAAATAACCTATTATATCATCCAAAAGTCAAGTGCATTCCAAGCTCTGAAAGGCCCTACTGCCACCTTGTGGTAAAGAAGTCTAAGGGTGACTTTCTTACAGGTAAAATACAAAAAGGAAGGGTTCCTTAACTACTACAATGACTTAAGGAGAAAAGGTCATGCACTTTTCTGATATCTACTAGGATTGGACCTACAGGTGCCATTTCCAACACATGACCAGCGGGATGCAGTTATGGTCCTTCATCTCTTCTTTAAATTTACTTTATTCATCTAAATTGAATTCTTCTTTATTATTATAATTATTATTATTAAAGTTCTATTTCAGACTCCAAAGCTCTTCAAAAGGCAGGTCACATTCCACATTCACTCACCATTGAAACATCTCTTATAACAGCCTTGAGATTCTTGCTCCAGCAAGTAAAACATTAAAGACCTTTCTTACCTCAAGCATGCCTCTTCCCGTCACTTATAAGATTTATAAAATTCCCCAAAAGCAAAAAACAAAAACAAAAAACACCAGCCATATCTGAATTTCTTTCCAACTCTGTTATTAACATGAATATGTACCTTCTTTAAAAAAAAAACAAAAAAAAAAAAACTTTACTCAGATCCCCTAGCCAGCACTTCTCAAGTCAACGTTCCAAGCCCTTCACAGGGACAAGAACAAAAATTGAGAATCAAGCATCATATCACACAGCTGAATCACTTTTCTACTATGAGTGGAAATGTGGCAACATGTAATGAGCAGCTCTGTCTACAACACAGTACTGTTTGGGAAAGAGAGGAGCAGTATCCTAGGCATTCCTTATCCTGAGCTCTTGTCTTGGGGTGAATTTTATCTTTAGGCACACACTATTCTTGACTACAACAGATCTGTGGTGGAGACCACATAAGTAGTCAGAAGTAATGCTGATAGGCATTACTATGTTACATTTACCCTCCTACATGATGCCCAAGGCTTGCTGATACTTCCTATAAACACAGCAGCACTATAAATACTTACAGTGTGTTCCACGTATTCTTTTCCTGCCTGAATTACATCCAGGGCCCTCTTCTTTTGTTCCTGATCCAGTAGCAACTTGTAAGCTTTGTCCACAGCTAATGCAAAACATTGAAATTAACTGTTTCTGCAAACACCCTCTGAAAATCTGAACTATACTCAGGCAGTGTAAATGGACTTGTGCTGTCTAAAAGCATTCCCTACTTTGTTAAATTATTTACTTGTTAAACTAAATTTTTTTTAAAAGCACTGATCTATAACAATAACCTTGAAAGCCTTGGAAAAAATTTAGTACAACCTCAAGGCTAAATACACCAGATCTAGATTAAAACTCAGAGATAAAATATTTCCTATTTTTTTATATTCAAAAAAAATATCCTATGCAATAACTGTCTTGTTGGCACATAAAAGTTTTAACAATATTAAGGTTTACTTTTTCTTTTTTTGCAGTGCTGGAGATCAAACCCAGGGCCTCATGCATGATAGGCAAGCACTCTACCACTAAGCCACATTCCCAACCCCCAAAGTCTACTGCTCAAACAGCAACATTAAACAACTGTTTTACTGAAATCCACAGCTTTTTCATGACCAGAAAATAAAACTATAACATTCTTTTTTCAGAACAAGGAACAGTTAGCTCCTAGCATTGAAAATATATTACTCAGAAGCAGGTAAATTTACAAATACCTTCAAAAGCCTTTTGTGCTCTATCAGCATCATCTTGATTTTTGTCAGGATGCACCAATATGGACAACTACAAGAAAAGTTAGGATCATCAATAAGAGAAACATTTAGTAACTCTTGGAATGCATTGCATTCCCTTTACTACACAAAATGCTTAAGATACTATGACCAAAAAAGGCTCAGTAGGAAGCATTTTTAAAATTTTGACAAATCTCATCAAATGCCCCAAAATATTGGTCTTTAACAAAATTCAAAAAGTAAATGCACAAGTGGGAAACATTTACGCAAATGTGAGACCAAATGGAAGGCTAACATGAAGATGTTATAAAAATTGAGGGGAAGAGGGAAATCAAAAAGTACTATTTTGATCCTTATGCTGAGCACTGAGGGGGACAAAGTAGGTCTGATAAATCATCTTTCCTAAAATAAACTTTTCCTAAAAGAACCCCTAATATAAAATAGTGGGTCTCAGTTCCAGTTACACTACAAACATCTTTTCAAAAATACAGATGTCCAACCTAGATGCCCTTCAATAGATGAATGGATAAAAAAAGTGGCATCTATACACAATGGAGTATTATGCAGCACTAAAAAATGACAAAATCATAGAATTTGCAGGGAAATGGATGGCATTAGAGGAGATTATGCTAAGTGAAGCTAGCCAATCCCTAAAAAACAAATGCCAAATGTCTTCTTTGATATAAAGAGAGCAACTAAGAACAGAACAGGAAGGAAGAGCATGAGGAAAAGACTAACAGTAAACAAAGACGAATAGGGGGAGAGAAAGGGAGAGAGAAGGGAAAGCATATGGAAATGGTAGAAGACCTTCAATGTTACACAAAATTATAAGAGGTTGTGAGGGGCAAGGGGGAGGGGGAAAAAAGGGAGAGAATTGAACAACAGCAGAGGAGGTACAGAGGGAAGATGGGAGGGAAGGGGGGATAGTAGGGGATAGGAATGGTAGTAGAATACAACAGTCACTAATATGCCATTATGTAAAAATGTGAGTGTGTAACCGATGTGATTCTGCAATTTGTATTTGGGGTAAAAATGGGAGTTCAAAACCCAACTGAGTCAAATGTATGAAAGATGATATATCATGAGCTCTGTAATGTTTTGAACAATCAAAAAAAAAAAAAAAAAATACAGATGTCTACTTTCTATCCTCTGACCTGAATATCTGGCACCTGAACTTCATAAACCTCTATTACAACAGGTTTCAGATAATAATAAAGAATTATTGTTAATTTTGTTAGATGAGATAAGTAGTTGTACAAGAGAATGTCCTTTATTTTGGGGGGATATATACTGAAGTATTTAGGGGTGAAGCATCATGGTGTCTGCAATTTACAAATGATTCAAAGATATACAGTTAATGAAGTGAATGCTAGACATAGATGTTGGGTATATGAGTATTTTTGTTCTTTCTTTTTAAAATATAAAATTTTCATAATAAGGGTTGGAGTTGTGGCTCAGTGGTAGAGCACTTGCCTAGCATGTGTGAGGCACTGGGCTCAATTCTCAGCACCTCATATAAGTAAATAAATGAAATAAAGATCCATCAACAATTAAAAAAATATTTGGAAAAAAATTTCATAATAAGAAAGTGAAAAAATAAAGAAAACTTACACAGGTGATTCTTCCAGACATCTGTAATTAAGATACCTGACATAATGTTATTGACAGACAAAACCCAACTTTTTCAAACCAAGGAACTGTGTTAAGGAACAAAAACAAATGGGAAATTAGGCCATTATACAAAAGCGGGGAGGGGAATATAAAGCTAAATTGAGCATTACTAGAGCCATAATCCTGTGGTCTAATTTCCAACTTAAATCACTTACTAGTATGAGACCTTGAGTCACTCATCTAACCTCTATCTGCCTCAGTTTCCTGCTCTAGAAATGGAAGAATATTAGGTACCTATATCTAAGTAGGTTGTTGTATGAATGAGATTAATATAAGTAAAGAAATTAGCATACTAGTAAATATTGACAATAGTTAGTATATAAGAGGACATGATAAACACCAAGACATTCTAAGTGCTTTAAATACATATTCATGAATTTTACAAAGAAAGTAACAGGCATAAAGGTTTAAAGAAACTTGCCCAAGTTCACTCATACTGCTTGTGGGTGGTACAGTCAAGATTTAAACTAAAGTCATACAGCTCCAATGCCTCTCTTATAAGGCCATATAATAATTCAATAAAAATTCTTGACTCTTAATGAGTTCTTAGATACATAAAAAGCTGTTTAGATTAAGGACTTGAATGCTTGCTTATTAAATTGGAAAAGACTGCTAATGCATTATATGAGGAAACAAGATTTTTGGAAAAGGAAAAAAAGTCAAATTTAAGTGCAGAGTAGAGCTCAGAAAAAAAAAAAGTTATAGCGTTATATAATGGGAAATGACTGAGCAGGCAAAGATAAAAACAATTTTGGCTTAACAGTAGATCAAAAGATGACTATGAGTCAGCAATATGGAGAAAATTCACTGAAGAAGCAAACATAATACTGAATATCAACAAGCATATCATACAAAACTGAAGTATTACATTCAGCACTGGTTAGGTAATATTAAAATATGAAATACATCAAAGAAGTTAGGGAAGATTACCAAAAAGTATAAAACAGAAAGCCCACATATGTGGGGGGAAAAAGAAAAAAGAAATCCAGGCACTTTTTTTCGGTAATAGTTAATGAATTCAGTTTCAGATAACATTGCAAATATCTTCACAAAATGACTAATTTTTAACTTTGAAGTATCCTTGGCATGAAATTAAAATATGATTAATATATTTTAAAAAATAAATATAATAAAATAGAAAACCCTATTTGCAAAGATAAATTATAACGAATATCATCATTCAACTCCTAGGTTATTCAGCTGTGAAAACTGAGACTGTTTTCAAAAAAGTTACTATAAAACTTTGTAGTTCAAGTCATTAAACATAAGAATGGCCAAGAATCAGAGGCTGGTAGATCTACTTTCCTGGGGAACTTTCAAAAAGAACTTTAAGTCAGGCAAGGTAATGTACACCTGTAATTTCAAGCTACATGGGAGGATGAGGCAGGAAGATCACAAGTTCAAGGTTAGCCTGGGCAACACAATGAGACCCCATCTCCAGTTAAAAGCACTCTCAATGTTAAACCAGGTATTTCTTAGATATCTACGTAAGTTGGGAGATAAAATTGAAAAATAAGACAGGCACCATGGTACACAACTCAGCAACTCAGGATGCTGAAACAGGAAGATCACCTGAGAGTTCAAGGTCTGCCTGGGTAACATAGGCAGATCCTTGTCTCTTTAAAAAAAAATTATTGAAGATCGAAGATAAAAAGGTGTTATGAATCACTTTAATATGTTCTCTCCTAGAAGACAGGGGATTTAGTAAGCATGACTCCATATAAATTCTACTAATCTATTCTTAAATTAAGGGGCTGGAGAGATTCTCTTTGGATATAAAATTCATTCTATTCACAGGTAAGCTAAAGTCATTAAGTTATTTAATATCTTTTATCATTATGAGTTTTTTAAAGAACATTTATCTAGTCTTAAGTTGGGGGAAAAAAAGTTTAAACTTTGGCCCAAAAGTATCAGGTTGAATCATATGTTTTACAGATTTTTCAAAAGATTCAAACTCTATTATAGGAAAATAGTTTTGTACCTGCCGAAACCTCTTTTTTATTTCTTCATCTGTCACTTCCGGGTCTATCTGAAGAACCTGCAAGAGTCAAAATCAAAATTGTAAAAAGATTAAATAATTTATATTTGAGAGGTAGCCAAAAATTATATATAATAGAGCTGGGATATATAGCTCAGTCAGTGATAGAGCACTTGCCCAGCATGCACAAGGCCCTGAGTACAATCTCCAGCAACACACATACACACACACACACACACACACACACAGAGTAAAATTATAATCAGCATTTAGAACAGTACCCTTTGTTCTAGAACACTGACTGGCACATAGTTCCAAAAACTGCTCAAGAAATACAAATGATCAAGTCACTAACAGAATAAAAGCTATATTGATTTAAGGTTCTCAATTAAATAATGCTAACTTTCCATCAGAAAATGATATACCTTACACCCAGAGACATATTTTGTTTTGTTTTTGTGATGCTGGAAAGTAGAATCTATTTTCAAGGAAAGCACTCAACCCCTGAGCTACTCCATAACCTTAGAGACATATTTCTATATCATGAGAAAATATATTTCTCCTTCATTTGTTAAGTACCAGCCATCCCACCTCCCCTTATTCTTTACAAATGTAAATAAAGCACAGCAACTCAAGAAAAAAATTACACCCTACCTGATTTTCACCTCAGTAAGAAAAGATCACTTTGTAATTTACATAGCCCAATGACTCTCAACCCTGAGTGAACATGAGAATCATTGTGAGCAATACATGGGACCCACTTTAGGAAAGTCTGATTCCAACTCTGTAGAGGTAGAGTACAGACAAATGACAGGGACATCTATATTTTTTGAGCAACACAGTTTCAAAAAAAACAAATTTCATCACTCTTCTCTAACCTGATGCGTGCGTTCTGGTGTTGACATTCCCTATCAAGGACTCTGACCCAATCACCACAAATACACTCATTCATTCAAATGTTTATCTTATAACTACTACCTGAATATATTCATATGTACTAGAAATGCAAAAATAAATAGGGGGAACTTTTTTATTTTGTTTTTATTTTTGTTTTTGGTGGTACAGGAGATTGAACTCAGGGGCACTCTGTCACTAGTCCTTTTTTCATTTTTGAGACAGGGTCTTGTTTAGTTGCTGAGGCTGGTTTCAAATTTGCAATCCTCTTGCCTCAACCTCACAAGTTGCTGGAACTATAGGCATGTGCCACTTCACCTAGCAGGGGCACATATTTTAACTGCTATAGTAAGTGCTTTTTACAGAAGAGAGTGGTATAAGTAGATGAGTTCGTAGTACAGTCCATGGGTTTCACATAGCATGTTTATTTGGTATTTAGGGCCTGAGGATGGTGCCAAAAAAGCAGAGGTTAAAAAGAATGTTAGAAATACTGAAGAATAGGCCCACTTCGGCCTGAATAAATTATAACAAACATTTTAACAAGAGTCCCATATGATCTGTATCATAGTAGAGTTTGAGACAGACCCATAAGGAACGATGACTGAGGTAGAAATAAGTACATTCCAAAGTTAGTAGAAATGAGGATTGGTAAATAAAGAAAGCAAAGTGAAAAAATGAAAATAAGTCTTGAAATAAAAATACAGAACAGAAAAATCAAAACTGAATAAAGGTCTTCTAAGTTTAGTCAAACACTTGCAGGGTCTTAGAAATACCTGGCAACAAGTAATATAAAGATTTTAAAATATATAGTCCACCAATAGCCATAGCAACTAGTAGGCAATGAAGCAGAATAATCATTATTGCATTGATAAACTATTTTTTCCTAATCCTGGGGATGGAATCCAGAGGCACTCTACCATTGAGCTATGTAGTCCTAGCTCTTTCTTGTTTTTGAGACAGAGTTTTACCAAGTTGCCAAGGCTGACTTCAAACTTGTAATTCTCCTGCCTCAGCTGAGTCTCTAGGATTACAGGTGCACACTACCACACCTGGCTTTTCAATTAACAGATTTTTAAAGGGTATAACAGGAGCATACCCATTCTCAAATACTAGGCACACAATCAAGGATAAGGGAGAAGTGAGACCAACTACTTCAAAACAAAAATTTTCAAGAGTCAGTGTACCCACCGATATCTTCCCAAGGGAAAAAGATTTGGGGGCTGGGGATATAGCTCAGTTGGTAGAGTGCTTGCTTGCATGCACAAGGACCCGGGTTCTAATCCCCAACACCACACCACACACACACACACACACACACACACACACACACAGAATTGGGAGTCACTTAATAGGAAGAGCAAAGCCATTTAAGATTACCAACAAGGGGAGGTTAACTTTACATACAAAAATATTCAAAGGAGAACCATTGGTTTAGGGGAAAAGCTTAAGGACCCTAAAAGGTGTCCAAAGTGAATGATAAAAAATGGAAATTCTCTCATCTTCACAAAAAGGTCTCTAAAAAAAATTACAGTTTAGAACTAATCATGCCAAATGTACTCCATAAATCTTGGTAGGTTCTTTTAAAAAATACATATTATGGTGTATATTTGAGATTTGTAGCATGTCATGGGATACACACAGATAGAAAAAATGATTACTATAGTGGGTCAGTTAAAAGCATAAAATTGCTATACAGGAGATCTGGGGGACAAGTGGGGCCATTTGAGTGTCGATTATATATGCTGGATTATGTCTTTTATTTATTTATTTATTTTTAATGATACTGGGATTGAAACCAGGGACGCTGTAACACTGAGCTATATTCTTCCTTAGCCCCTTTTTAAAGGTTTTATTTTGAGATAGGGTCTTACTAAGTTCCTTAGAGCCTCGCTAAGTTGCTGAGGCTGGCCTTGAACTTCTGATCCTCCTGCTTCAGGCTCCCAAATCACTAGAATTACAGGCATACTGCATCATACATGCCTGATGATATAATTTAATCAATGTTTTTTATGTGTGGTAATAGTATTGTGGTTATATGGGACAGTATTATTAGTTTTTGTTTTAATTGTAGATGAACACAATACCTTCACTTTTATTTATTTATTTTTATGTGGTGCTAAGGATCGAACCCAGCGCCTCACATGGTTAGGCAGGCACTCTACCACTGACCCACAACCCAGCCCAAGAGTTCTTGTTTTGGGATGCATGCTAAGGTATTTAGTAATGAAGTGTTAGAATATGTACAGCTTGCTTTCTCACATATGGTAAAAAAAAAAATAAAAAAATAAAAGAAGAAGAAAAAAGACCCCACAAACACACAAAAAAGTTATTTTTCCAAACTTTATATCATATATGTACTGATCACTGGCAACAAATATTCACCAATTGCCTTCAAAACTAATCAACTCACAATGGCCACAGTGGCACATGTCTGAAATCCCAGTGACTTAGGAGACTAAGGCAGGACTGCAAGTTTGAGACCAGCTCAAAAAATAAAGAATGAGACCCAGTCTCAAAAAATAAAGAGGGCTGGGTAGAGTGCCCCTGAGTTCAAACCCCAGCACCAAAAGCACACAAAACTAATTCAACCCTCAGTCTTGAAGAGTTGAAAGTAGCCATTAAATAGTGAAAATAAATGTTTTACACCTGTCACCCAAACCTCTTTGAAATCAATTTTCTATATTCAGTACAAACTTCAGAAGCACTGAAGATAGAGTAGAACATAAGATTCTAGAGTAGAACATAAAAAGTAATCCTGACAATAATGAGTAACACCAGGTTGCCAGTATGGCTCTAAGAAAACAAAGAGGTGCTAGGAGCAGAGATGAAACCTGTAATCCTAGCTACTTGGAAGACTGAGGCAGGAAAATCAAAAGTTCAAGGTCAGCCTGGGCAACTTATTGAGACTGTCTCAAATAAAAATAAGGCTGGGGATGTAATTCAGTGGTAGAGTATTTGCCTAGCATATGTGGAACCCTGGGTTCAATCCCCATCCCTGGAATTAAAAAAAAAGCAAACACTTTTTTTGTGTGTTCCAACTCTGCAAAGGTTTATTGTAACTCCATTGTGCTTCAGGCTTTGGAGATATAGTAATGAGAGAGATGCAGTGTATTGAACCTCAAAGAGCTAATAAATCATCACACTGTGGGGCAGGAAGAAGACTTTACTGTGGCATTCAGATAAGTTCCTGAACTCATACAGTAGTCTCCTTTGGGATCTTCAGGAATGTGGTATTAGTTCACACCTGAACTCCCTGATCTGCTAATAATGTGTAAGTTCCGGAGTCTTGTAAAATAAATACCTTGAAATACTGAACAGGATAAATAGAAAAGGTCTGTGGATCTGGCTGGTGGATCCTTACAATTTCAAAAGGAGCATCAAAGGTCAGAGTACATCTAACCTTAAGGAAGTGGAGGGAGGGCCTTTAGATTAAGAATAATCACAGAAGCTGGGCTTATGGCCTACCTATAATCCCAGCTACTGGGGAGGCTGAGGCAAGAGGATCGTGAGTTCACAACTAGTCTCAGCAACTTAATGAGGCCCTAAGCAACTTAGTGAAATCCTGTCTCAAAATAAAAAATAAAAAGAGCTGGGGATGTGGCTCAATGGTTAAGCACCCCTGGATTCAATCTCCAATTTTAAAAAAAAGAATAATTGTAGAGCCAGGCACACCTGTTATCCCCGTGAGTTGAGACTAAGGCAGGAAGATCACAAATTGGAGGCCAGCCTCCACAAATTAGCAAGACCATGTCTCAAAACAATTTTTTTTTAAAGGCCGGGGATGTAGTTAAGTGGCAAAGTATCCCTAGGCTCAATCCCCAATAATGAAAATAATAATAGTAACAACTATAGAATTCCTAAGAAAGATGCTTACATAATGGCTTAAAGAAATGTGTCCAAATAAAGAAATGGTAGAAAGGAGGGGGTGGGGTTATGGCTCAGTAGTACAGTGCTCGCCTAGCATGCGTGAGGCACTGGGTTGGTTCCTCAGTACCACGTTAAAAAAAAAAAAGAAAGAAAGAAAGAAATGGCAGGAAGGAAAGAAAAACACATGAACAATGCTTCCTGGATAGAGATTTCTGCAATAAAACTCTCAGACTTCCAATCTAACTTTCCCAGTTTCTATCTGTTGCTCAGTAAGGACTATTGGAGGATGGCAAGTTCACAGCCAGCCTCAGCAACTTAGCAAGGCCCTAGGCAACTTAGTAAGACCCTGTCTCAAAAATTAAAAAAAAAAAAAGAGTCTAGGGATGTGGCTCAGTGGTTAGCACCCCTGGGTTCAATCCCCAGTACCAACTAAAAAAAAAAGTTTGAGGACAGCCATCACTGCAGTGTCTCCTCTTACTAGAAAAAGACCAGTATGCATACCTTTGTAGAAGATCTGATTCATTTAATGTCTCAAGAGGTACTACATTAAAAAACAGAAGTCACAGATTTTTCTAATGGGCTAATAACACATAATTCTGAATCAAAAAGTAACTTTAGGGCTGGGAGGCTATAACTCAGTGATTTCAATCAACAGCAACATCCCAGGGGAAAAAAAAAAAAAAAAAGCAACTTTGTAAGGCAATCACATATACTAACACATATACAAAGTAGCTGACATGTTCATATGAAACATAATTGACAATAGTTCTAAAGGACAGTCATAGAATCTTGCCTAAACATAACTTCACACCTTCCTGAGGATGCAACTTTAACACATCTATCTTCACATATTCAGAACTACTTACTATGCTCAGAACAAGAGTTATGAAGCAGTTGGTTCCACTTCTAGAATGATATCAACTACTAGTGCACTAAAATTCTAGCCTTTACACTGGTCCCCAATAATCTGTCACTTTTCATCAATCAGACGAAAATGCCAATGACAATTAGCCCTCTGTAGTCACAGATTCTACATCTATAGATTCAATCAACTATATGGATCAAAAACACTTAGAAAAACAGCTGAGGTTGTAGCTTGCCTAGCATGTGTGAGGCACTGGGTTCAAATCTCAGCACCATATGTAAATAAATAAATAAAATAAAATAAAGGTCCATTGGCAACTAAGAAAATATTTAAAAAACAACAACACCACACAACATTCAGAATAAAAATGCATCTATATTAAACATAAAGACTTTTTCCTGTCATTATCCCCTAAACAATATAGTAAAATGACCACTTAAATAGCATATATACTACAGTACACAGAGAATGTGAATAGGTTAAATGTAAACATCACCCCATTATGTATCTCAGATTTTCCCTCTATGAATATTATGAATATAACAATATTCACTTTTCCCCCTATGAATATTATGAATATAACAATATTCACTTCAAAATTATTTATAAATGTCAACAGTTAGAAGCTAGTTTGAACCTGTCACAATAAAGAAATTATTAAATATAACAAACTTTTTAAAAATGTTGTAAGAAAATATTTTTATAACAATATAATATAGCATAATATAGCATAAAGTTGGGGCTAGGGCTATAGGTCAGTGACGAAGTGCATTACCAAGGACCTGAATTCAATTCTCAGCTCCTCCAGCTCCCTCCAAAAAATACTATGAAGTGTATGATCCTATTTTTAAATAAAACAGTTCAACAGGAGTGACTATATCTCTTAGATGGGATTAAACACAGTTATTTATTCTTGTTTGTTCTATTTTTTGCCTATATTTGTCAAGGCTGGCCTCAAACTTGTGATGCTCCTGCCTTAGCCTCCCTACTCACTGGAATTACACACCTTGTTTTACGAGTAGTTTAAATCAAGGATCCTAAATTTTTAAGGCTAGCTACCCCTTTACATCTGAAAATATTGTATATTTTGGTTGCTAATAGATAATGGAGGGGATAGGGCCGTGGCTCAGCAGTATAGCACATGTCTAACATGTGTGAGGCACTGGATTCGATCCCCACCACCACATAAAAAAAGGTAAATAAACAACTAAAGGTATTGTATCCATCTACACCTGAAAAAAAAATTTTTTTAAAGATAATGGAGAACATTTCAAAGGCAAAGACCATCTCATTTTCTTTAACATGCTGCCTACTGTGCTCACAGTAAAACTACTCAAGTTCAAAGACAACCTACCTACTGCATAAAGTTCTTTACTACAGAATTTTCTGAATCCCAACAGATACAAATTAACTGTGTGTTCTGATATAAGTCTGCCTGCAGATATCAGAAAGACCACAGCAACATCAATCAGCTCACCTCAAATGGGTTCAAGTTGAAATAAGAGGAACCAGGACGGGTCAATCTTTCAATCTGATTTTTGGACGTCAGAACTGAATCTCTCTTCTCTATTTGTTTCACCTAAAGAGGATTAAACAATTCATTAGTAACCTCAATAATAAGCTCAAAGTTATCTTAACATAATATTCAGTAACATGTTCAGCAAACAATTATTTATACATCTATCATGTGCAAGATATTCTGCTAAACACTGAGGAATAATTACAACAGCTACTATTTACTGAATTTCAATAACATAATAATTTTACATGTATTTATTAATCTAAATAATTCTACTCGATAGGTATTACTATTATCCCCATTTTGCAGATAAGAAAATTAACTTAAAGAGGTTAACCAACTTTTTCCTAACTTTGTAAAAGTAGAATTTATATCCCAGCAGTTTGACTCTAGAACAGGCATCAAACTTCTTTTTCCCTTTAAAAAAAAAAAGGATTCAAAGAGTAAGACACTAGGTTCAATCCCAAGCACTGCCTTCCCCCTCAAAAAAAAAAAAAAAGGATTTGAAGATAAATAAGTCATGACCACCAACCTCAGTTTCCACTCTAATGATGGAAGATTCACTTCTATATGTTTACACTTAATTTACAACTTTTTATTTTAAAAAAATACAATGGTTACAATGAATCATGAACTATAAGCAGCATTAATAACCCCAAGGGAAGGAGCAAATAACTCCTCCCACATATCTCTAACAGAATTAGCAAAAATCCCTGTCTGGAAGACAATGCCAAGGAGAACAAACACTAGGTAGTCCTGAGGAAACATCCTAGATGCCACTGTCAGGTTGGAATGTTGGCTAGAATGAATCTCTAGTATGTTTTATACCATCTATGGTCAAACCAAGGTTGGAAAGAATTTCAATAACTTAAAAAAGTCATTCCTTCTCACCATCTTCTCTCTTCACTCTAAAACAGAAGGATCACTCCTGTCATACTCTCTAATCCTCTTTTCAAGACTTATTTTCCTCACAATACTTACACTCATAACCCTTATTCCTACTTACATATTACACTGTATATGTCTATGGTCCTTTTCTACAGAATGCAAGCTTTATGAAGATAGGATCTTTTCCAATAATTCACTACCATATTCCCAGAGCCTAAACAGAACAGTAGTGCATGGCAAGTGCTCATTATATAGTGGTTAATGACTGAAGACTTTCCTTAGGCACTTTCTCCCATCCGATTCAAATAAACAAAGGTTGCTACTTTTTTAAATTAAGAGATGGTAAGTAAAACAAGTCCCAATATAATTGCTGAGTCATTAGAAGTCAATAAACTTTAGTATCAGGGCATGGACCTGTATATATTTACACTTAAGTGAAGTATTTCAAAAGGACAGATTAAAAAGGATGTGCTAATTCATGGTTTTAAATGTAATACTATGAAGAAGATACCATGTAACAAGTGCCATTACAAATCCCAGAGTTAGCTGGGATGTAGCTCAGTGGTAGAGCTCTTGCCTAGCACACAAGGCCCTGGATTCGATTTCCAGTATCACAAGGAAAAAAAAAAAGTTTACAAATACCAGATATAAAAGTTAAATGAGGCATAGTCCACAATTTTAACTATTAATTTTAACTATTTAACTCACAACTATTTCCTCATATCCATACACTCTTACAGAGATCCCATCTTCAGCTTTACTTTAACTCTGGGAAAGATTCTTGTGCTTTATAGTTTGTAAAACCCTTTTTTATATGTTAACTCCCTTAATTCTAATGAAAATTCTTGCTTTAATATTAATTTCCTTGTTTTATAGTCATGTAAACTGATGACTGTCAAGATTAAGGCCCTGAAAGAATTCAACCCAAATCAAGTTAATTGCCTTGCAAAACTTCAACCTGAGGGCCTTAGAGTCCAAACGGTATGCTTTTCTTTCATATATTCATTCATTTACTCAACAAATACTTAGCAAGCATCTACTGTACCCTAGGCGCTGGAGATGCAATAGTAAATAAAGCTCGGACCAAGCATGCTCCCGTCCTAACACCAAGTTGTTACCTGCTGTAAGATCCCGAACAAATTACTTCACCTCCCTATACCTCAGGTTTGTTATCTGCAAAATGGGGGGGGAGGGAATGTAATGCCTACCTGTCATGATGCAGTGCCTAGTGTTGGTGAACCACAGAAATAATCACTAATACAACTCACTACAGAGGAGTCATGGCTTCTGTTTAGAATAAGACAGCTAAGTCACCCCCACTAAGGGCCCAATCTCTGCCAGCCCAAGCCTCCATGTCTTAGGGCACTGTGCCCGCGCTCAGGCACCTCGCTGGCCACACTGGTATTCTCCCTCCAAACGTCGGGCACCCATCCCTCATACAATGCAAGGGGATTCCCCCAGCAGCTATAGCTGCCAGAGGCGCGCACACACCCCCAAACCCCGCTGCCCCAAAGGCCGGACAGGAGGAGCCGGCCAACGGTCCAAGCCAGGAGATCCACTGCCTCCGTCCACTGGGAAAAAAGGCCCGAGTGGGATCTCCAGGCTCCAGTATTCCTCATTCTGTGTTCACCTCACTGTAAAAGGTCATAAATGCTTCCTCTGTGCTGCCTCCGCCGGCCGAAGCCCCGCTCTCTCCAGAAGCCGCCATTTCCCCGGCCCAGCCACCACGTGACCCTTCTGCGCAGGCGCTGCCTCACGTGATTCTCACAAGCCCGCCTCTCTGGCCCCACCTCCCCCACCCAGTCTCGATCCTTAAAGGGCTCCATCCCTTAAGTGCGCATTGTTTGAATTATGGTGAAACACACACAAGATATAGTCGGCTATTTTTAAGTGAACATTTCTGTGGGTGTTAGTACATTGACAGTGTTGTGCAACCACCATCTCTATCTACTTTCAAAATAATCACCTCAAAAGGAGATTTGGTGTCCATTAAGCAGTTACTCTCCATTCCCCTCCTCCCCAGTTCTTGACTGCAACTGATGTGTTCTGTCTCGATGAATTTACCTATTCATATCTATGGATATTTCACATAGATGGGAATCATACAATATGTGATTGCTCTGTATATGTTCCTTTCATTTAGCATAATATTTTCAAAGCTTATTCAAAGTCTGTTATGTATCAGAATTTCATTTATGGCTGCATCATATTCCACTATAGCATTTTTGTTTATCCGTTCACCAGTTCATGGACATTTGGATGTTCCCACCTTTTGGCTCTCGTGAAATATTGCTGCTTTAAACAGGTATGTACACTATTTGAACACTTGTCTTTTTTTTTTTTTTTTTGGTTGGGGGATTGAATCCAGGGGTGTTCTACTAGTGAGCTTCACCCCCAGCCATCCCTTTCTAATTTTGAGAAATTTTGAGACAGGGTCTTACTAAGTTGACGAGGCTGGCCTCTAACTTGTGATCCTCCTGCCCTAGCTTCCTGAGATTACAGACATGCACCACCATGTACACCAAGTACACCAGGCTGTGTACTTATTTTCAATTAGGGGATGGATATATACCTAGAAGGAAATTGTTCAGTTATATAACTCTATATTTTTGTAGTTCTGGGGATTTTTTTTTATTTCTTCTGATGCTGGGGATTTATCCAGGGACCTGATAAGTGTGAGGCAAGCACTCTACCAACTGAGCTATATCCCAGGGATTTAACCCATGGCCTCATGCATGCTAGGCAAGCACTCTATCACTGAGCCACATCCCAGTCTGATAATTTTATGTTCAATTTTTTGAGCCACCACTAAGAGCTTTTCCATAGCAGCTGGTCCATTTTACATTCCCACTAGCAATGTATGAGAGTTCCAATTTCTCCACATTCTCACCAACAGTTGTTATTTTCCTTTATTTATCCTTTATTATGGTATCCCAGTGCCTAGATGGATCTTTTGCACAAGCTCAGCAAGATCTTCCATTGGTCGTTCAGCCTAGGAGATGATCAAAAAGGAGCAGTATCACCAGGAACAGTGGCACATGCCTGTAATACCAGCCGCTCCGGAGGCTAAGGCGGGAGGATCACGAGTTCAAAGCCAGCCTCAGCAACAGCAAGCAATGCGCAACTCAGTGAGACCCTGTCTCTAAACAAAATACAAAATAGGGCTGGGGATGTGTCTCAGTGGTCAAGTGCTCCTGAGTTTAATTCCCTGTACCAAAAAAAAAAAAAAAAAAAAAAGCAGTATCTGAGAACTAGAGAGTTATGAACTGGAATGACACATGACACTCATCTGGAAATACACACAATTATTATTATAACTAGATAGTGGTCTCACAAGATGTATTTCCTCCAGGAGCAGTGGTATACACCTGTAATCCCAAGCTTCTGAGGAGACTGAGGCAGAAAGAGTCCCAGGTTCATGGCCAGCTTAAGCAATTTAGCCAACTTGAGCAATGATCCTGTCTCAAAATTAAAAAATAATAATAATAATAATTAATTTTTTAAAAAAGGGCTGGGGATATAGCACAGAGGCAGGGTAGATGCCTTTCTGTGTGAGGCCCTGCCCCCCACACACACACACATTATTATTTCCAACCTTCCTTCTCTGCATGTTTTCTTAAATTATCTGTAATATACACTTGAAAATATGCCCAACAGCTATTTCCTCCCATTAAAGGCATACAAACCAGGGCTATCGTTTTTCCAACCAAAAGATGGCCAATAAAAACCAGTTCTATTTCATAGAAAACAGGTTTTTTTCACAATAATGAATAAGATAAATAATCTGACCCGACACTTTCATTTTTCTCTTCTTCTAAAGGAAAAAGAAACTGGGCCCAGAGAGAGAAAAAGACATAGGCAAAGGCTATGAACTTCATGAAGGTAAAGACTCCTGTTGTCTTGTTCACGTTATTAGATGGAAGGAATGTCAAGGCAAAGCCTTCTTTAGACTCATGTTAATGTTCTTTTCTATTCTTAAACCACATTACCAAAAAGTTCAGTTATCAAGCCTGATCAACAGCATATTAACACAGTTCACAAATATTAATTCACTACCTACTTAAGGCCCTGATGACTTCACAAGTTTAAATGTGGAAGTAGAGACAGAGAGCACAAAATAGGGGGATGTGATTGAATCGCTGGTCATAGAATGACTGAGGAGGTCAGGAAAGATTTCCAAGAAGGTGAAATTTAAGATGGGACTTGTGACTGAAATGTCAATGCAACAAGAGAACACTGAAACCTCCTACGAGATAAACATGATTTCTTGTGTATTAAATCGGGGCGTGTTGGAGATCGGTGTACTGGACCTCAGCATCCTAGAAATAGGTTCCAAACCCTGCTGCTCCCCATTTTATCGATGCCAGCAGGAAAAGAGGAAAAGGACGCTTCGAGTTTTTAGTAATATCGACTTTAGGACTGAAAGTACGTGGTAAGGGCAGATGCCACGCCTTAGTCCATTGGGTCCAAGAACCGAAATTTCGGCTTTAGTCACTATTACCCTCTTATCCAACCTGCTCTATCAGTGTTCTCCAGTCCTTTGGCATCTCAACCCTCGTTCGAGGTTGGCTAAAAATAGACCAGCCTCTCTCTGGATTTGCAGTTGCTCTTTCAGGAGCCCCGCCTCCTCTCTCTCCTGATTCGTTACCCCTATGTTCGTCCCGCCCCGTCACCGAATGGATTGGCTGTTTGGGCATCCTCGAGCTTAGCGCGTACAGAGAAGCGGCCAAGCCAGTGAGCGGAGAGGTGCGGCGCTAGTAACAATGGCAGGCACGGCGTTGGCGGCCCGGGCGCGGCTCGGCGTACTGGGAATGAGAGCCATGCAAACCCGAGGCTTTGGTTCGGACCAGGTACGCTGCGGCAGTTTCTGCTGCCCTATCCTGTGGGCGAATCATCTCTTCCTTTCTACATCTTTACCAATATCCGGGTCTCTCTCCGCAGTCCGAGGATGTTGACAGGAGCGCTGGAGCGATCCGGGAAGCCGGTGGGGCCTTCGGAAAGAGAGAGCGGGCTGAAGAGGAACGATACTTCCGGTGAGGCCCACGGGGTCCCAAGTTCAGCGCTAACAATCCCAGAGCCTTCCCATCCTTCTTAAGCCTCAGTCGTCCCACTCAACCCTACCTAGTGCCTTGGGGTGCCCCATCCTTCAACAGAAAACCCGGACCCCCAATTCATTACACCATGACAGTTGAGGTCCGGACTTTAGCCATCTAGAGCGCGCTCCGAGGACCTCTCGCAGCAGCACCAGGGCCCCAAGCCCAAGCCTTTCCCAACGGGTCTCCAGAATTCCTAGCTCAACTCTTCTTTTGCCATTTACCATCTCCTTGCCTTCGGTGATCCTCCTAACCCCGTGTGGTGCGAAACGCCTCCAGATTCTTAGCGCAGTGTCGAGATCCTACTGTTTATTACTTGTAGACCCTCCGAGCTGACCCCTTTAGGCTTCACCCACTTTTCATCCCCTCTCCCCTCCTCTAAATGCCTTAGCTTTGCAAACCCTTATGGGTTCTCTGAACCTTCAGTCCCACTCAGCCATTTCTAGACCCTGTGCGTCTCTATCTGCGCCTGATTGAGAGGGTTTTAGGAATTGGTAGCACCTGCTCATGGTTGGGCTCACCCATGCTGCAGATTTTTGCCCTTCTCAGCCCAGGCCAGACCCTGGGCTGGAAATTAGGTGTAAGGAGTGCACTGGGCTAATCTACTTTCTTTCCCAGCCCCTGCGTTATCTTTGACGTCTGTTCACACTGGGGAGAAGCAGCAAGGAATTAATCTTGCTTATTTTTCTGTTAGGTCTGTGCCTTGTCTTAAAAATTATCATTTAGGGTTTGGGGTTGTGGCTCAGTGACAGAGCGCTTGCCTCGCGTATGTGAGGCCCTGTGTTCGATCCTTAGCAACACATAAAAATAAATAAACAAAATAAAGGAATTAGGGCTGGGGTTGTGGCTCTGCAGTAGAGCCTTCGCCTAGCATGTACAGCGCCCTGGGTTCGATCCAACACCATATAAAAATAAATAAAATAAAGGTATTAAAAAATTATCATGGGGCCGGCACCGTGGCACATGCCTTGTCATCCCAGAAATTTGGGAGGCTGAGGCAGAAGGATGGAAAATTGGAGACCAGCTAGGAGTGGTGGTGCTCGCCTGTAATCCCAGCAGCTGCAGAGTCTGAGGCAGGAAGATCATGAATTCAGAGCCAGCCTCAGCAAAAGCGAGGCGCTAAGCAACTCAGTGAGACCCTGTCTCTGAATAAAATACACAAAAGGGCTGGGGATGTGGCTCAGTGGCCGAGGGCCCCTGAGTTCAAGCCCCGATACCAAAAATGAGTAGAATAATCACAACACCATACTAGAGAGCCAGGGTCCAGCCCTTAGAGACCATTTAATTGGGCCTCTACTTATTTATTTATTTATTTATTTATTTTAGTTGTAGATGGACACAATATCTTTATTTATGTATTTGCTTGTTTATTTTTATGAGGTGCTGAGGATCGGACCTGTGAGGCAAGTGCTCTATCACTGAGCTACAGCCCCAACCCTGGGCCTCTGCATTCTACAGTTAAGGAAAACAGGCCTAAATGTGGCCATACCAAAATTTTTATATTCTCCCTTCTTGAGAACTAATTGAACTGCTGAACACTTAAACATGCAAGAGATCCCCTCTTTTTTGGACTTTACAGTGAGCCATGCATTCTCTAGTCAAATTGGGATAATTAATGGATATTTATACCTTCTTTGTCACCCTCCTTTTGCTCCTTTTTTTCCTCCTGGGCAAGCTAGCCCACATCTATAATAATATAATCCCAGCTACTGGGTAGACTGAGGCATGAGGATAGAAAGTTGGAGGACAGTCTTGGCAACCCTGATTCAGAATATAATTTAAGGCCTGGGATTGAAGCTCAGAGGTAGAGCGCTTGCCTTTCATATATAAGACCTGGGATTGATCCTCAGCACCACATAAAAATAAATAAATAAAAACAAAATATGATTTAAAAGCATGGGGGGGGATATAGCTCAGGTGTAGAGTGCTTGCCTTCCATGTGGTAGGATCCTGGGTATGATCCCCAGTACCACAAGAAAGGGGGAAAAAAGGGCCTCTAACTCTCAGGGTTGTTTTTCTGATAAGGTATCAGAAACTAATGTTATACCTTTCTAGAATTCTCTAGTTAACAAAGAATTTGAAAAGAATAGTTCATAATGATGGCGTTTTAGGCATTAGCACCAGGAAAATTGAATCATTTTGATGATCCTCCTTAAGGTGGATGTACCTTAATTTAGGATGGGGTATTCTTTGACTAGTGGGGGTTATGGGTAGAAGAGGATGGTCAAGTCGACTCCTATGGGATTGGGATGCCTGTCTTTGTTTTTTGTTGTTTTGTTTTGTACTGGGGATTAAACCCAGGGATGCTTTATCATTGATCTACATCCCCAACCCTTTTTATTTTGAGACAGGGTCTTGCTAAGTTGTTGAAGCTGGTTTCGAATTTGCCATCCTCCTGTCTCCCAAGCCACTGGGAGGGTGTACAGGTGCACACCCCTATGTCCAGCTGGGACACCTGGTTTTTTACCTTAGGTATTAAAGGTTATGCTTAGAAATCTCTTTGGGGTAAAAAAATTGGAATCACACCTTGAAGCCACTGTGTCCTCACAGAGAGAAGACTAGAGAACAACTGGCAATCTTGAAGAAACATCATGAAGATGAGATCAGTCATCATAAGAAGGAGATTGAACGTCTGCAGAAAGAAATTGAGCGGCATAAGCAGAAGATTAAACATCTACACAACGATGATTAAGTGCACACAGTTCCCCATAGAATGGCATATATCATTGCCCACTTCTACATAAACATAATTCTGGTTTACTTAATTGTTCTGTGTGCTGCCAGTAGATAATAAATGGTCATTATCGAACTGTGTTTGATGCCTTCTATCTAGGAGACACGTGGTAGAGGGAAAGACTCCATGTATCTCCTAAAATGAATGAATGAATTAGATTGGCTCCTGCAACAGGGAGCTCACAGAAAATGTGAAGCTTTAAAAGTCAGGAGCAATGTAGAGAATGGAGAAGGATGATTATTTCAAAAGACGCAGCATCAGTAATAGAATACTACATTTATAAATGAATTAAAAGGATTCATGAACTAGTCATTCTTATTCTAATTTTGCAAATGGAGACAACTAAAATAATAACATGTACAGCATTGCCTGAAGTCACTTAGTACCTTGGATTTGAGACTTGTATCCAGTTTTTTTTTTGACTCCTTTCCAAGCCTTTTTGTTTGTTTGTTTTATGGTATTGAGGATCAAACCCAGGAACTTGCTCAGCTCTACCACTAAGCTTCATCCCTCAAATTAGATCATAAGGCTGAAAATATGCAAACTTGTAATTTATCTAAATAAAAAAAAATTTGAGATGACATTGGGCCACTAGTAAAACATTTTCAATTTACCAGTTCAATGCATCATTTACCCAGAATTATGAGTTTCTTGTTTCAAGACCATAGTACACAAAGACCTTTGGGGCCATTTGTGTGATAAAATGACAAAAGAAAAGTCATTGACCTAGCTTGTTCAGACAAGATATCAGATGGTTGTTTTCAAAACTTAAACTTGCACATGAACACTGAAATCTGCTGATGGGAGGTTTATAGATACTTGGGATGTGGGAATGCCAGCAATAACATGACCTCAAAGATGAACCACAAGAAACGATCACACTGAAATTGGGGATGTAGTGTTGGGTAAAGTGCTTGCCTAGCATGCTCAAGGCCCTGAATTCAATCCAGCACTGAAAAAAAAAATCCTAAGTTCCTACATTGTGCTTTTTATTTTTTTAACAACATTACAAAACCAAAAAGTTTAAAATATTAGATAAAAATCAGTTTATTGGCCTGGGGATATAGCTCAGTTGGTAGAGTGCTTGCCTTGTATGCACAAGACCCTGGGTTCAATCCCTAGCACCAAAAAAAAAAAAAAATTCTATTGATGATTGGACAAAGCAAGAAAAGTTGGAACTTTAAAGTGAAGATGAACATAACTTGAATTATTGAAAAGAGTAATTTTAGAGCAGACTAATTTAAAAATACTTAAAACTTTTGAAAATGGTAACTCTTGTCTTTTTATTATGACATACCTGTGCTTAATTTTTCTCATGTTGCAATAAAAGTAAGATATACATATTGAGTAACAATACATGTGAAAATCCTAAAATAATTTGTGTGACTTGGCCCAATAACCAAACAACACAGCACAGGTCATAAGATTCACCTAGGATACAGAAGCACCCCAGGTTGTTCTTTAGAATCAAGCAAAATTGAAAAACACTATAGCAATCCTTCCGAAACCAGCAGCATTACCTTGACCTGGGACTTTGTTAAAAATTCAAATTCTCAGCCCCAACTCCACCCCAAACTGGAGAGGGGAACCCAGAGATCAGATTTTTATTTTTAATGTTCTTTTTAAAAATTTATTTTTTAAACAGATACAACATTTTTTATATGTTTGTTTATCCATTTTTATGTGGTGCCGAGGATCAAACCCAGTTCCTCTCACATACTAGGCAAGTGCTCTACCACTGAGCCACAACCCCAGCCCCTTAAAAAGTGTATTTTTAGTTGTCATTGGATCTTTATTTTATTTTTTTATATATGGTGCTGAGAATCAAACACCAGTGCTTCACACATACTAGGCAAGTGCTCTACCACTGAGCCACAACCCCAGCCAGCAGAAATTAGTTTTAACAAACCTCCAGTTAGTTCTGATAGCCATTGATGTTTGAGGATCATTGTCATACAGGCAATTTCTCACAGAATCTGCTGACATGCTTGGGCAAACAACATTTTTATAAATGCAGATTACTAAGTATAGTTGGTCCTCAATATCTATGGGTTCTGCATTCCAGGATTCAACCAACTGTAGGAAAAAAACGTGGTGCATGCATGTAATGCCAGTAGTTTCGAGGCTGAGGCAGGAGGTTGCAGGAGATTGCAAGTTCAAAGCCATTTTTCAACAATTTAGTGAGACCTTAAGCAACTTAGTGAGACCCTGCCTCAAAATACAAAATAAAAAGAGCTAGGGATATGGCTCTGTGGTTAAGTGCCCCTGTGTTCAATCCCCAATGCCAAAATAAATAAATATAGGGAAAGAGAGGCTGGGGATATTCCTCAGTTGGTAGTGCTTGCCTCACATGCACATGGCCCTGGGTTCAATCCTCAGCACCACACACACACACACAAAAAAAAAAAAAGAAAGAAAGAGTGTATAGGCTATATACAAATACTACACCATTATATAAGGGACTTGAGCATTCAAGGATTTTGGGCCCTGGAACCAATTTCCCAATACTGAAAGGTGACTGTATAATAATAACAACACTATACATGTTTATTTTTTTTAAAGCCTATTACCAGGCAGTATTACCAGGCAGTCTCCCGTTTAAATACTAACCAGAACCCTGATTAACTTCTGAGATCAAGCACATTCAGGGTGATATGACCAGACTAGTTCTTCACTATTTATTTATTTATTTTGTAACTATAGATGAACAGAATGCCATTATTTGTTTATTTTTATGTGGTGCTAAGGATCAAACCCAGTGCCTCACACATACTAGGCAAGTGCTCTGCCACTGAGTCACAGCCCCAGCCCCGAGACTAGTTCTTAATATCAATGCTACTTTAAAATTAAAAAGATAAAAATACGGCCAAAATTGTTCTATGAAACATATTAACATTTTAAACAATATTGTATGTAATAAAACCTAGGAAAGGCTATACTGGTTATTTCATTAATTAAAATCCTTTGTATTTACATGTAACAAAACCCAGCACTGGCTGGCTTAAGAAGGAGAGAAAAAACAATTTATTGGAAGAATAGGGGCTATTATCTCACAGAATCTCAAAACTTGAACAAACCAGACTCAGGAAAGACAGAGATCAGAGTATTTCTGTGACCAACAGGACTAAATTCTTCTAAGAAGTTTCTAAACCATATATGTCAAAATCATTGGGATTTTTTTTTTTTAAGAATTCTAAGGAATTTTACACAATGAAGTTATTTAACAATTGCACAGAAATTTATATTTATGGAGCACTTTACAATTATTTGCTCATTAAATCTCAAGATATTTTGGGGAAATATGTACATTTTAGGGTAGGACAAAGGAAAGAAAAATAGGTTGAAAGGAGATTTAAGGAAGGACAAGGAAATGAAATTTCAAAGTACCATATATTTTTTTCCAGACCTGTCATTCCCAATTTTCTGGGAAATCTGTAAACCCAACTTTTGTGCTATTAATTAGCTCACCAACAATATATTAAACAGTTAAACAGGATATGATTTTTTTTCTGTATTAGGAGCTGAACCCAGGGGTCCTACACATGCTAGGCAAGAATTCTACCAGTGAATTACATCCCCAGCCCGAGATACAATATTTTGAGAAACTTATAATTTAAGGGACTCTCCAGCATTGTCTATTGATCAGATAATCCACTTCCGCCTAAGGATCCTAAGAATAACCAGACCACCATAAACCATCTTGAGATCAACAAACTAATATCATCTTTATATATATTCCCATACTTCTCCCCATGTTTCCTTTAGAAGAGAAGAGCACATCCCAGCAATTTGGGAGGCTGAGGCAGGAGGATTGGGCCTAGCAATTTAGCAAGACACTGTCTCAAAAAAAGGGCTGGAGATGTAGTTCAGTGGTAAAGTGTCCAGAGTTCACTTCCCAGTACTCAAAAGCATTAAAAAAAAAAAAAAAAAAAGAAGAAGAAGAAGAGGAGGAAAAAGGACCCCCTCAGTCTAGTTCCTGCCTCTTCTCAAGATCCTCTTCTAGAGATAAACTCTTTTCCCATGACAATTCCATTAGTTTAATCATATAAAATAAAAAGAGCTCAGGATGTAGCTCAGTGGTAGAGTTCCTCCTAAATTCAATCCCTAGTACAATAAAAAAATCTCCAAGATTGGGGCCTGGGTGTTGGTATTTTCAAAAAGCATCCTAGGTTTTCCCAATAAGTGACCAGAGTTAAGAACTACTTACTGTCGGGCTGGGGATATGGCTCAAGAGGTAGCGCACTTGCCTGGCATGTGTGGGGCGCTGGGTTCGATCCTCAGCACCACATAAAAATAAAAAATAAAGATGTTGTGTCCACCAAAAAAACTAATAAATAAATAAATTTATTAAAAAAAAAAAAAAAAAAGAACTACTTACTATCCAGGGGCTATGACTGTGGCTCAGCGGTAGAGCTGCTTGCCTAGCATGTGCGAGGCCCTTGGTTCAATCCTCAGCACCACATAAAAATAAAGATATTAAAAAAAAAAAGAACTACTGTTCAGCTGCATATCATTGAGCAGTTTGTTCACCCTGTAAGACCCCAGAATAAAGGGGCCAGGAAAGACTAAAATTTAGTCCATACACTGCTCGCCAAGCAGTATACTCTATTTTAGGAGTAGCATCTCTTCAGCTTGTCCAATTTTGCCTAATTCTCAGATACAGGACCCTTAGGTCATTCTCCTGTTCTTGAACATGCATTGGTTCATATCCTACAGAGTTTATTTTCAGTTTTTTTAAAATTACATTCAATAAATTTACTTTTAGCATCTACTATAGGCCAGGCACTGGGTATACGCTAGGAATACAATCACAAAATAATTATAGTTCCTTTCCTTATGGCATCCATAGCCTATTGGAAAAGACAAATAATTAAACAGAGAATTAAATAAAAATGTGAGAAGTGCTCCAATGGAAACAAATATGGAATACCAGGGAAGGACACAGGGCAGATGCAGTATCCAGACCTGGGGCTCAAAGGAACCTGATGGTAGGGGAGGTGTAACTGACCAAGGAAAAAAGAAGGGGATGGTGCTGGGCATAGTGGCACACACCTGTAATCCCAGTGGCTCTGGAGGCTGAGGCAGGAAGATCATGAGTTCAAAGCCAGCCTCAGCAACAGCAAGGCACTAAGCAACTCAGTGAGACCCTATCTTTGAATAAAATACAAAAAAGGGCTGGGGATGTAGCTCAGTGGTCGATCGCCCCTGAGTTTAATCCTCAGTACCAAAAAAAAAAACAAAAAAAAGAAGAAGAAGGGGATGGCACCAAGTGTGGTGGCAGTTTAGGAGGCTGAGGGAGGATCCAGAGTTCAAAGCCAGCCTTAGCAACTTTGCAAGTCCCTAAGCAACTTAGCAAGACCCCGTCTCAAAATAGATAATAAAAAGGACTGTGGATATAGCCCAGTGGTAAAGTACCCTTGGTTCTATCCAGTACAAAAAAAAAAAAAAAAAATGGTGAGAGTTATATGTGAGGTTGTATAACTAGTAGCAAAATTTCTACTTCTGGACATTCTATTCCATTTAGTTTTATGCAAACTAGCTGACTTTGGCCTGGTCTTATCCAGAAAAAAGAACATTGAAGTTAATGAGTGTTAGAGCTGGGTGCAGTGGAGCCAGTTGATATTCCCAGCTACCTGGGGGGCGTTGAAGCAGGAGGATTCCTTGAGCCCTAGAGTTTAGACGTGTTTCTTCAGGAAAAAAAGGAAAGAAAGAAAAAAGTTAATGAGTGTTTATTTTAACTACCAAATAAGGTAGTTAAAAGAGCCTTGAGAGTAAGATCAGAAATGCTGGTTCTGCTCCCCATTCTGCCACGGTTTTACACTTTGACCTTGAGCAAGGGTGTGTCAGAGAGGGTGAGCAAGAGCCCAAGAAAGTAGGGGGCTGGCACTGGAGTTGTACCTCAGTGGTAGAGCTCTTGCCTAACAGGTTCTAGGCCTTGAGTTGGATTCCCAGAACTACCAAAAAAAGAAAAAAGAAAAAAAAAAGGAAAGAAATAAAGAAAAAAGTGTAGCAGAGACAGGCATAGTGCCACACAAGAAAGGATTAAAAGTTCAAAGCCAGCTTCAGCAACTTAATGAGACCCTGTCTCAAAATAAAAAAATAAAAAGGGCTGGAGATGTGCCTCAGTGGTTAGTAAGAGTGCCTCTGGGTTCAATTCCCAGTATTTAAAAAAAAAAAAGAAGTGTACAAGAAAGTGAAGGTGAGGGACTGGGATATAGTTCAGTTGGTAGAGTGCTTATTTTGCATGCACAAGGCCCTGGGGTCTATCCCCAGCACCAAAAAAGAAAAAAGAAAAAAAAAAAAAATCAAGCCACTAGAGGGGTTTAATATAGTCTTGTGCTTAATTTTCACTTTTTTATTCCGTAGTACTGGGGATTGAACCCAGAGCCTTGTGCATATGAGGCAAGCCCTCTACCTACTGAGGTACATGCCCAGCCCTCTGTATAGTTGTTTTTAACCCTGGTTCCTACAGAGGCCAGCTAGGTAATATAAATGAGTCTAGTGTTCCAGTCTCCGTGGGAACTGAGAACTGGAGAAGACAAGCCCACTTACTCATTTTGGCTGATGGTTGGTGGTACTCAAACTCTGATGTCAGATCTTCCTGTTTTCTAAAAGACTTCATGAATTAGGAATTTTAATGTGAAGTATCCCAATTTTTAAATCTTAACAACTTATTCAATTTGTTGGACTAAAAAATATGTTAGCAGGCCAAATTATGATCCATTACATGGACAAGCAAAAAGATTTGTGTGTGGTAGTGACTTAGTCAGAGTATTTTCAGATGCTTTGTGTACCTGAGCTATTTATATTTGTTTCTGTGTCCTTGCCTGTTTGATCTTGGCTGTCAGATATCAAGCATGATTCAGCTCTATACTCTCCTCCCCCACATCCACCAAGCACCCATATAAGGCATTAATAAAGTCCCCAGAAGTAAACTTTTTTAAGTTTTATAAGCAGAATTGGGGTATAGCTTAGTGATAGGGTGCTTAGCATATTAAATCCCAAGCACTGAAAGAAATAAAAATAAAAATAAAATTTTATAATTTCCATCAGGAGTTTTGAATATATTTGTGCATAGCATTCAACTTATGAATTTACTTATAGGAATTTAATTAATCAGGGATATATTGTAATATTTTTATATAAGAATTTTATCTTTATGTAAAATAATGACAAAATTGGGAGAAAAAAATCTAAATATCTAGCAATAAGGATTAATGAACATATTATAATGCACATGAGCATTATACAACCATTAAAAATTAAGAGTCAGGGGGCTAGGGTTGTGGCTCAGAGGTACCAGGTTCAATCCTCAGTACCACATAAAAATAAAATAAAGATATTGTGTCCACCTATAACTAAAAAATAAATATTTTTTAAAAAATTAAGAGTCAGCAGATTGGGAGGATCCTGAGTTCAAAGCCAGCCTCAGCAGCAGTGAGGCACTAAACAACTCAGTAGTGAGAGCCTATCTCTAAATAAAATACAAAATAGGGCTGGGGATGTGACTCAGTGGTTGAGTGACCCTTGGGTACCAAAAAAAAATAAAAATAAAAATTAAGAGTCAGATGCAACTTATCAAGACCCTATTTTAGGATTAGGGATATAGCTCAATTGGTAGAGTGCTTGTCTCATGTGCACAAGGCCCTGAGTTCAATCCCCAGCACCACCAAAAACCCTCAGGATTCCCATTCCTGTGGGTCTTCCTTTCCTTTCAAGACCCTATCTCAAAATAAAATTAAAAGGTCTGGACATGTAGCTCAGTAGTAATCTCAGTAGTATATAACTCCTGAGTTCAATCCCCAGAACAAGAACAGGAGGGAAGGGGAAGCAAACACCATTACATTGATTCTGTCTTGGTAGTAAAATTAAGATTTGATAGGGGTAGGACTATGGCTCAATGGAAGAGCCCTCACCTAATACACGTGAAGCACGGGGTTGGGGCCTCAACACCAAATAAAAATAAATAAAATAAAGGTATTGTGCCTACCTACAGCTTTTAAAAATAGATTTGAAGGTCCCCACACAGTTAAAAATGTTCTCTTTGTTTAAATTAAAAACATAATAATCAGGGGTGGGACTGTGGCTCCGTGGCACATTTTCCTGGCATGTGTGAGGCATTGGTTTCAATTCTCAGCACCAGTGAGAACCATTAAAAAATTAAGAGTCAGGGGGCTGGGGAGGAGCAAATAATTGAGGCCCTGCGTTCAATAAATAAAACAAAGATCTATCAACAAGTAAGAAAAAATTTTTAGAAATCATAATAATCAGGGGCTGGGGATGTGGCTCAAGTAGTAGCACGCTTGCCTGGCATGCATGCAGCCTGGGTTCGATCCTCAGCACCACATACAAACAAAGATGTTGTGTCCACCGAAAAACTAAAAAATAAATATTAAAAAAAAAAAAAAAAGAAATCATAATAATCAGCCAGTGCGGTGGCACTTACCTGTAATCCCAGCTGCTCCTAAAGCTGAAGGAGGAGGATGCCGAGTTCAAAACCACCCTCTGCAAAAGCGAAATGCTAAACAACTCAGTGGGACCCTGTTTTCAAATAAAATACAAAAAATAGGGCTGGGGATGTGGCTCAGTGGTCGAGTGCCTCTGACTTCAATCCCTGATACCCCCCCAAAAAGTAATAATCTTATCATTTAAATTAAAGAAGTATATAGTCTTGAAACTTCTCCATTTCCCTCTGCTCCAAATTTAATCCACAACATCTGCAAACTTCACATTTTTCCAGATTTGTTTCCTCTGTGTAAACCACATGTACATCAATGGAATCATCCTATATGAATCATTGTGGAACTTTTTTTCCTTTTAACCTAACACTAAATCCTGCACACTTGAGCTGGGGGGTATAACTCAGTTGGTAGAGTGCTTGTTTAGCATGCATAAGGCCCTGGGTTCAATCCCCAGTACCACAAAAAACAAACAAACAAACAAATAAACAAAAAACAACTGCACACAGAATTTCTATTTCAGTCTATATACAGCTACCTTCTATTTCTTTGTGTAATAAATCAATTTATCACTCTAACCATACCCCTTTGATGAGCATTCTGGTCACTGCCAGTTCTTCACATTTACAATAATAGAGCAATGAACAGCAATAAATACTAGCTAAGGGCAGAAAACTTGAAAGAAAAAAATTAAAAACAGAAAAAAAAAGGGGTTGGGGTGGTGGCTCAGCGATGGAGTGCCCTGGGTTCGATCCTCAGCACCACATAAAAACAAATAAGTAAAATAAATGTATTGTGTCCAACTACAACTAAAATGTAAAATATTAAAAAAGGGAAATATTTTGGGTTTTTAATCTTTATATATTTGTGTATTTTCCAAGATTTCTGCAATAGTTATGTCATTTACAACTTGGAAGGGAAATATAAAGCTAAAACCAAATATCTACTTAAAAGAAGAAGAACAAAGTAAGAATTAAAAAGTCTTGGGGGCTGGGGTTGTGGCTCAGTGTTAGAGTGCTTGCCTAGCATGTATGAGGCACTGGGTTCAATTCTCAGCACCACATAAATGTGAAATAAAGATATTATGTCTAACCAAAACTTAAAAATAAATATTAAAAAAAAAAAAAGTAAGTCTTGGGGTCTGGGATTGTGGGTCAGTGATAGAGCACTTGCCTAATAAGTGTTGAGGCACTGGGTTCAATTCTCAGGACCACATAAAAATAAATAAACAAAATAAAGGTTTGTGTACATATACAACTAAAAAAAATTGTTTTAAAGTAGTCTTGAAATCAGACAGACGTTATTACCCTATGTATTATTACGTGTACAGCCAGAGAAATGAGAAATTGTGCTCCATTTGTGCATAATGAGTTGAAATGCATTCTGCTGCCATTTATAACTGATTAGAACAACAAACAAACAAAAGCAGTCCTGAATTGAAGGGCAGTCTTGGATGCTTCCGGCAGAGGCGGGGCTGCGAAGGCAGAGGGAGAGGCGAGTTGCCAAGGTCTGCACCAATCAGAGTCCGGTTGATGGGCAGACCCTGGAGAAGCTGGAGACACTCCCCGTCCCTCAAATAGACACAGAGATCGCTTGGGTAAGTAAGCAGCCTGGAAACCCTGCTGGAGCCTATCCTGCGCATCGCTGAAGATTGCTATTGGCTGCTAGAAAAACCCATCCCACCTTCATCCTCATTGGTCCCCGCGGTTTACGTAAGAGAAGCCTGTTGCTGAGCAAAAAGTAAGTGCAGTTGCTTTCGTTGAGAAGACATTAGGACTGAAAACCTGCTGGGCGTCCTTGAGTCAAAACAAAACAAAACAAAAAAGCTACAAGTTTATTCAGCTCCTGCTAAATGCCAGGATCCATATTCCAAACTTTAAAATATTAATAGTTATCTTGATTACCCACTGGCTGTCAGTCACTGAGCTAGATCCTTAAAGAGTCACAACACTATAAATAATAATTACGACTTATGGAGCACTTAAATCCGAGTCAAACCTTAGCTCTCATCTGTACAATACCCCCGTGGAGACAAATTTTATCGCCCTGTTTGACACAACAGGAAACAGGTTCAGAGAGGTGGAGTGACTTGTCCAGGTTCACACATCTAGAACAGGTTAGAACTGGGAAAATTTAGACTCCAATACCTTGATT
Organism: Callospermophilus lateralis; assembly: GCF_048772815.1. Taxonomy (NCBI): domain Eukaryota; kingdom Metazoa; phylum Chordata; class Mammalia; order Rodentia; family Sciuridae; genus Callospermophilus; species Callospermophilus lateralis. The sequence goes on along the minus strand of NC_135311.1, from coordinate 124,142,572 downwards.
TCAAATCCAGCCTTCGGTGGGGGCAGGATACGGAAGTTTTTGAGGGGTAGGAGAAGTGGGACATTCTATAGCCAGAGCAAGGAACAGGCCTCATGGTTGCTCTCTGAGAATTGAGATGTTTAGAGCTTTTGGGAGTGGCGGCTGGGGGGAGGGGCGGGACAACAGAGCACGAGACAAGTTGTTCTTTCCGGAAACGTGAGGTTCTTAGGGCACCCTATTAAGGCATAGGTGCCCTTGGACCTCAAGATTCTAGTCTCGTCTCTGTGGGCAACTTTTCTTTCGTTCTTTCTTTTTGTGGTGCTGGGGATTGAACTTAGGGCCTCATAGATGCAATGCAAGTAGTCTACCACTGAGCTACATTCCCAGCCCTGCGTGCAGGTTTCTCGGGGAGCTTGGGCAAATTCTTCCTTCTCTCTGGACCTGAGGCTTATTGCTTATAGGATGAGGGAGTAAGCCAAACAATGGGAAGTCCGCTTAGGCTGCAGTCTTTTAGGAGAGTGGTCCTTAACACTGCATGGTGGTAGTATTTCCAAGGGCTCAGAAGGCTGAGGCAGGAGGATGGCAAGTTCGAGGCCAGCCCTGGCAATTTAACGAGACCAAATCGGGAGGGAGGGTTCTGGGGATGTAGCTCATTGTTAGAGTACCCTGGGTTCAATATTCCCCAGTAACATGCCAAAACAATAGAGAGATCCTTGCTGGCAGCAGGAGACTCTTCAGTAACCACACGAGCTTTTCTTAGCTATTGCCTGGCTTCTTTTCAAGAACTGAAGACCTTGACCAGGGACCTAACAAACGTATAAACTGAAACTGGTTTGGGGCTGCAGGCGCCCCCCACACACACACACACGATTTTTCTTTTCTGGCTAAGCTGTAGCAGGGTCCGGCCTGCAGGGGGCGCTGAGGGCTCACTCCGCCGACAAAACTAACCGAGCTTTTCAGCAAATTGCCTAAAAGCATCCAGTGGGTTAGTTTTCACATTTTCTTTCTTAAGAGGATTGAGCTTTCCCAAACTTGAAGATTTCTGTCTTGAAGATATGCTCGAAGAAAGCGAGTTATATGCATGGCCCAACACCCGCCCTCTCCACAGTGGATCTTAAAGATTGGTGCTCATTTCTGTTCCTTTGTTTTACAGATGAATATGTTTATTCCAAGATGAGGTGGTGGGGATCGCTTTGGGCGAAAAGACTGAAAACTAACACTTGAGTTGCTTGACTCCTGAGAAGTGCTTTTAGGAGACTGTTGGCTCTGTTCCCTAGAGTCTGTAACCACGACTTGCCTCCTGATGTGCAACTCTGAGGGACAGTTTCAATGTTGGTTGTCGGCTTAACAGCTCAGGACCTATCATCTCCATGCAGGAAGGACCTCACTCAGCACCTCACACAGTGCCTGCTTAATGAGTAATTGAATGAATGTTTGAATAAGCTTTGGCAGGTGTGTCCCCTTTGGCTTTATCAAACTCATTGGAGTAGGGTTTTTTTCTCTGAAAGCTCTCCCCTGGCAGAAATTGTGTTCTGAGATTGGAATCTGGGGAAGGAAAACAATACGAAGAGCTCAGAAAATGACTTCTGGGTGATAAATCATGACCCCTGGAATGGTCACAGTACAAGGTCATTACTCTCCAGAATTGGAGAGAGAAAATTAATTCAGCAAAACTAAATACAGAACAGATGAGAATCCCATTAGGTTCATAATCTGAAACAGGATCTGAAGCTGAAGAAATCTCAAAAACATTTCAAATCTAATCTAGATGTGGCTTCAGGACTGAAATGTGATTGAGGAATAAAAATAGCTTTGGCCAATCAGTGGCCTTAACATAGCTGATGCAAGAGTCAAGAGAGTATGGCAACAAGAGGAGGAAATCTTGAGTGAACCAAAAATATAAGGTGTGGGGGAGGGGAGGAATGTGCCCCTGCCATTATCACCAGCCCCCCTCCAAGCCCCAGCAAACTGATAATTCAAGGCTGGATTTCCAGAGCCCAGCACAACACCTGGTACACACTAGATGGTCAATAAATATTTACTGAATAAAGGAGGGAGGGAAAGAGCAGGTTTGCTCTGAGTAGAGCTGGTTCAGTGATTCATCTTTTCGCTGGTTCTTTTGCTTAGATTTCAGCTGCCCTGGCCATCTTCAGATGATAATTTAGCTTCTCATGAAGACTCTCTGGAAAAGGGATGTGCTGGCCCATCAGTTATAGGCCACTTGACAGTTATGTTTCTCACTCTCAATTAATATATCTGCTTTAAGCATCAGTTACATGTGCCAGCATGCTTCTTACATATTCACAGTCTTCTGTCATCACCAGTGTGGTGGAGTTTCTGCTATAGAGTCATCCTGAGTTTGAATACCTACTCAACATTAATTATCTGATCTTAACCAACATACCTCTTGAGCTCAGTTTCCTCATCTTTCAAATGGGGACATAATGCCTTGTTACATAGAACAATGGATATATGCTGGACTTTTGCTGAAGCTCAGTAAATATTAATACTTGTGCCTCTTCCTCTTTCCTTCCTTGGAGACTGGGTTACAAAACATCACCGAATTTAGAATATCAATCCTGTTGCTTTTCCTTTTCACAAAATCCCTGACTTTGAAAATAAAACTTTGGGAACAATTCAGTCTTTCCCCTGCAGATTCTATAAGAGTAAATCACATATATTAAGAAATATTTATTGGGGGTGCTACAAATATAGCCCAGTGGTAGAATGCTTGCTTGCTTTTGAGTCCCTGGTCTTATCCTCAGCACCACTGCCTGGCACATGCCTGTAATCCCAGCAATTCAGGAGGCTAAGCAGAAGGATTGCAAGTTGGAGGCCAGTCTGGGCAATTTAGTGAGAACTTGTCGCAAAATAGAAAACACAAAGGGCTGGGGATGTAGCTCAGTGGTATAGCAGCCCTGGGTTCAACCTTCAGTTCCACCAAGAAAAAGAAAAACTCACTTTATGTTATTGAGGTGGTGTGGTGGTGAGGTGGTGAAATACTACCACCATGCAGTGTTAAGGACCACTCTCTTAAAAGAGACAATTCAACACAGTTCCTATCTTAAAGGAATTCTAATACAGCCTGGTACGGTCAAAAGTCGATACTGTGTGAAGTTAACAAAACAAGCAATTTTACCTTGCTGAGGTGAAGTTCCCTCACTTTGTATAAATGGTCAGTGATATTCCATTGTTAGTGGAGGAAAGGGGCAAGACATATAGACATGATAATGAGTCAAGTTTGGAGACCAACAGTATAAAAAGTTAAAAAAAATGGGCTGACAATCTAGCTCAGTGGTGAAGTACTTGCCTAGCATACAGGATGCCCTGGGTTTGATCCTCAGCACTGCCACCAAAAGAAAAGAAAACAAAAAGAGAGATAGAAAAAGGTGTTGAGGAGTGGGTGGACTACTTTCAGCTGAGCTGAAGAAGCAAGGAAATGGCATTTGAACAAAGGCTTCGTTCAGGCCACAAACAGGAATGAAGGCATTGAATGCCAGGTACACTTTCAATGGGCAGAGATTTGCAAAGAGAAGTATTTAAAAGAAAGGTTTGAAGGCCAAACAAGGAGCATGGGTGTGGCAGATGAGAAAGCCGAAAAAGTAAGGTAAGGCATATCTTGGCAGGCCTTGATGTCAATCTTGGGGGGAGGGGGGTCTTTATTCTGTAGCTGATGAGAAACCAGTAAAGCTTTTTGATCAGGACATTTAACATTACAGAGTGATTGTGTGTGTGTTTTGCTGGAAATGGAACCCAGGGCCTTTTGCTTCTAAGGGAGTTCTCTACCACTGGGCTACCTCCTCAGTTCACACAGTACTTAATTCATAGGAAGATTAAGTGACTACAGGCATACTATTGGCAGGACATTGTGCTAGGTGGCATAGAACAGGAGAAAAAGATGTAAAAAGATGGACCCTGCCCTCCAAGAGCTTATAATTAAAAGGTCAGATAAGACATATACACAGAAAATTACAATGCAAAGTAAAGTGTGAAAAGTGATGAGAGACCCAACCCAAGTGCAGAGGGAGTTTAGGAGAAGGTGAGATTATTTTCTTTCTCCCAAGAAGCTGGAATCAAGAGAACACATCAGAGCTCATCTTGGAATCTTAAGCCTAAGGGGACCTGGGAGGCCTAGTTCACTCTGGCCCCTGCCAGGATTTCCAGTCCGAATAAATAAGAGCTTTCCAAATTGAAATAAAGAGAAGGGTTCAAAAGAAAACAGTGAAGGAAGAAACTGTGAAAAGTGAATAGGAGATTTGGCCTTGAGGTGCTAAGGTGCTGGTAGAGGCAACTTCCTTGCAAAAGGAGAGTTGAAAGCCAGGAAATGGATGAGATCAGAGAAGTGTGGAGAGAAGAGTGATAAAAACTGAAACTAGGGGAGCACCCACGTTTTAGGGAGTGGGAAGATAAAGAGGAGTCAGAGAAGGAGTGGCCAGAGGGAGAAGTGAGAATAAACCCAGCAGAACACCTTGTTACAAAGTTTCGAGAAAGAGGGTGGCAAGTGTGGAAAACAGGACTGGAGGCACCTAAGGAGAAGAGGGGGGAAATGAGAGCAACAGGGATCGAGATTAGACGTGAGGTTGCCAGTGGCATTTTAGTGCCTGAAGGCTTTTCCAGAGACTCCACGAATAAGGTGGATTCCCTGTGTCTGGTACAATTGGAGGTGGAGTCCTCCCTGGGGTCTGGGGGAAGAGAGTGGCGTCCTTTGGCCCCAAATATCTGATATTCGACGCTGTAATTAGCACCGCTGGAATCGACGACGAGCCAAACCTCTCCCAACTCTAACCCGTCGCTCCAGGAACTGAAAAGCCAAAGAACTCATTTGAGAGGGATTTCACACCTGGCTGTCTGGTCCAGCCCGGTAAAGTCCCGTTTCATCATGCAACCCTAATGACTCTGTTGGCTGTCAGTCTTGTCTGGTATTGCCAGTGATCTGACTAACCCCTCTTTCAAAAGTTTGCAGCATTCGTCCGAGGCCGACTACAGCTCCCAGAGTTCCTGGGCGCTGCCCGATGCCGATTGGAGGAACAGTTAGCTCCAGAGGGAGGTGTTGCCCCCGCCTTCCCGAGAAACAGGCATCTGATTGGCTGTGCCGCGGGGCTTTTGTGTCCCCGCCCTCCCCCGGGGACCGCAGCGAGCTGAGAGGCGCTGCTGGTGTCAGAACCAGGCGAGCGCTTGCAGTTCCGCGGAGGGGATGCTGAGGAGTGCTGGGTCCGCGAGCAGCGCTGGCGATTGCGGACTTCCGAGGCACCTCAGGCCGTGAGAACCCCTGCATCTCGACCAAATCCAGGCCCCCAAGGCCATTCACTGTTCCAGAAGCCAGCCTGGGAGAAGAGTCCAGCACAGCAGTAGCCGTCTCCGGATCCCGAGCGTTCTGGAATCCCGAGAGACACCCTGGGGTTCTCGAACCTCCCCCCCCAGCAACTCCCAGCTCCAGCTTCCTGCGTGCGTCCGTCCGTCCGTCCGAGACACCCCACCCGTGTTCTAATCTCGGCGAGCCGCGACTGAGTGCTGGTGCACACACCATGATCGTTGCGGACACCGAGTGCCGCGCGGAGCTCCAGGGCTATCTGCCGTTCTCCCAGGGCGGCGTAGGCGCCCCGGGGACCGGAGAGGTAAGCTGCCGTGGATCGACGACACTCTTCCCTGAGCCGCGTCCAAGCCTCAGGCTAGCCCGAGCTAAGTCAGTGCGCCCCCCGGGCTCAAAAGGGGGAGTGGAGCGTGTAAACCTGGACTAGGGTTGCATCAACCGGCAGCCTTGGGCCTCCCCTCCCCTCCCCTCGTCCCTCCCTTCCTCCCTTCTCCACTCCCCCTACCCCCCGGGGCTGCGGAGCCCTCCCTGGCTTCATCGGACTCCTTGGCCAATGAGAGGGAAGCCTTCTCGAGGCTCTCCCGGGTTTGGGTTCTTGTCGAGAGAGTCTTCAAGTCCAGGCAAATCCCTGCCGCTGCAGCCCCGCCACTCCTCCTCCCCGCCCCCTTCGGCAGATTCCCTGTCTCTCGGCGGTGGCAGGCCAGCAGAGGACTTTCTGGGATGTCCTGGCCCCGAGCCTTGGGGAATGGGACACCTGGGTCTGGCCGGCTAAGGTCTACTTCCTTCCCCTGCCCTCATCACACCTCGGATTTGAAACGGGGTGCGGGTGCTCTGGGGGGTTGGCTGGCGGCGGCAGCAGCAGCTAAAGCTGGGAAAAGGGTTCCCGAAGAAGACTGTTGCTAATTAGGCTGCTCCCTGCTAAGTGGTCTGGGGTCCTCGAAGTTTGTTTAGCAGGGACTCTCCTCCTACCCCCACAGAGCTTGGAGGGGCTTTGTAGGGAGGCAAGAATAAGGTCGGACCTAATTTAACATCTCACCCGCGACCAGATAATGAACATGTTATCATTTATTAAGCACCTATTAGATGCCAGGCTTGAAGCTTTGAGTCTTCTGACTAAAACAGCAAAACAAGCTATACTATAGCCCCTTTTTCCAGGGTGAGAAGGGGCTTGAGAGGCTTCTTTCACTAACCCCATAGAGTACCTCATTCTTTGGCCTAGGATTTTGGAGTGGGCTGGGCACTACAGGGAATTTTGCTTGGTTCTTCAGTTTCCAAATCTGGGGTATCATGGAGGTGTTTTGCTAGGAGTTGGTAGAGTTCTAGTCTTAAAGGGGGTGACCTGGGGAAAATCTCTGCTCTGTGTGTCATGATTTCTGAATGGTTTGCTACCATTTTTTCTTTTAGTTACTTTACCCTTTCATACCATGATTTAGGAGCCCCATTTAGAGGAATGACCTCTTTTGCCTCTTCACAGCTGAGTTACTTTAATGTTCATGAAAAAAATGGAAATAATGTTATTATTGAGATCACCTGGGTACTAGAATAGGCCAGTGATGGGCTGGACTTGTGGCTCAGTGGCAGAGCACTTGCTTTGCCTTGCACAAATGAGGCACTGGATTTGATCCTCAGCACCACATAAAAATAGGTAAATAAATAAAATGAATGTATTGTGTCCATCTACAACTAAAAAATTAAAAAAAAAAAAAACAAAAAAAAAACCAACCCGAATGGTCCAGTCTGGTCCCAGCCCTCCACTTAATTCTCTGTGTTCTTTTTGCCAAATGATGGCTCTCTGATTGCAGTTTCTTTTCATGCGGATTGATGGTATCTCTAAGAGGTTGTTGGGGAAAATTAACTCAGAATGAGATTGTTGGGAGAATTAACTCAGAATATGAGCAAAGGACCAAGTATAGTACTTGAACATAGTAAGTGCACCCCAAATCCTGGGCTACTGTCAGAATGTGGTCACACATTCCCCATTCTTCAGAGTGACTTGTAAGGGGCTTCCTGAGCCTGCTGCCTCCTGCCTGAGGACAGTGCTTAGAGAGTGGTCTAGGAAGAAAAGAAATAGTACCTTAGGTACTCTTAGTCTGAGTAGACATTGAGGGGGTGGCCTTTAGAGGAAATCCCTTTTCAGCAGTGGGAAAAGCTGCTGATGCCTGTAGTTTTTGTTGTTGTTTTGGGGTTTTTTTGGGGGGGGGGTGTACCAGGGATTGAACTCAGGGGCACTTGACCACTGAGCCACATTCCCAGCCCTATTTTATATTTTATTTAAAGACAGGGTCTCACTGAGTTGCTTAGCTGAGGCTGGCTTTGATCTTCCTGTCTCAGCCTCCCCAGCTGCTGGGATTACAGGTGTGTGCCACAGCACCCAGCTTCTATGTATTCTTCTCCCTTGAGAAAAGAGGACTTGAGAAGGTGTCTGTTTTTAGTAGAATCTTTAGAATACAGCAGTGTGCTGATCTTACACAGCCTGATGCTCAAGGCCTAAGGAACAGCCCCTTAACTTACTTCACCACACACCCCTTTCAGGGTGCGAAGACCTTCATATATGAGACTCTCCAAAAACTTCCCAGTGCTTCACTCTAATACTAGTAATACAAAGCTCTGTTAGGCTCTAGAATAACTTCCTCAAACATCACTTCCTCTGAGGAAGCTTTTCCTCCCCCACCAAATGAAGTCCCTTTGCACAGCCTTTTCCAGTCCTCTTCTCCATTATAGGAGCTTTGGGTGCAATTATGTGGAACAGTTAAGTGTTTCATAACTGCAGGTCTCATCCCCAGCCTGCTCTGTGCATCTCATAAATGCTTGCAATTATCTGCCCCTTTTTGGCTTAGCTGACCTTCTTGAACTGTTCAGGCTTTGAAGTCAGATCCGAGTTGTACCCAGCTGGGAAAGGGCCTTTCTGAGCCTCAGTAACCTGTCTCTAAAGAAAAAACAAGAACATCTATTTCCCTCTGGGTGCTTGGGAGGTATCCGTGAGCTCAGGTGTGTCAAACACTTAGCTTGGCGCCCAGAACAGGGTGGGTATGCAAGTGTGTGACACCACTCATGCACACACCCCACAGCTGGATGGAGGTTGGGTTGCTTGTGCTGTCTTCCTCTCAGGTGTAAAAAGAGGGAAATATCTGACTTCAGCTGACTGGGGGTGGGGAGGGAGTGTTTGCCCCTTCCCTGCTGGTAGAAACTTAGCATATATAAGAATCTGTAGCTGAATCTCAATGCTCCCAGGGTCTGCATAACCAAGAACAAAGGCTGGCCCACTCCAAGAGGACAATGCAGGTAGTGGATAGAACCCTGGGAAGCCCGACTGAGCTGCATTTAAATATCCAGGCCTGGGGCCACTTCCAGGAGCTGTATGGTAGAATATAAAGGCCCTTTGATGCCATAGGTATTACTTGGGTTCACATTGCAAATTGAACATTTGTCCTCTGGTGCTTAACATTTGGACCTTTAATCTTTCCTTGTGTGCAAAATAAAGTCCCCTTTACCCTCAGATTGATGAAGATTAGATGGAACCTGCATTATACATAGCTGAACAAATACAGAAGTTAACATCTAGTGAGTGATTACATTAGGAGCCAGGCACTGAGGTCTGAGCTGATTATCCTCTTTTTCACAACTGGTCTGAGGACCTCCTGTTGAGTGGTCTCCCAGAGTGCTGTTTGACTTCAATGTTCCTGTTGCCCCCTGTGATGCCCAGAGTTAGAACTATAAACTATAATAGCCCCTATTGGTTCTCCTTCTGCTCCACATTGGCTGTGTTACTTTGGGCAAGTGACCTGCCCCCACTAGGTTTCCCTTTCTCCATCTATAAAGTGCAGGTAGAATCAGGCCCTTATCAGGTGTGCTGAATGTGTGTTCTTCAGTATGGAAGTCCCTAGCCATGTGTGGTTATTTAAATTTAAATAAAAGTAAACATTTCAGGACTTTTGTTCTAGTCATGTTTGGAATGCTAAGCCACAGTGACTAGCTACCCTATTTATTTATGCAGATGTAATGCATTCCTTCAAAAACATTGGGTCATCACAGAAAATCCCATTGGCCTATTCCGTGCCACACACTGGGGTAACAACAGTGAACTAGATCTAGTGTGTGCCTTGAGGTGAGAAACTTTATGACAGGTGCTGTGATTAGGGGTAGCCTGTCCCTGGGTCTGGGGGTAGACAAAAGGAGCTTTTCTCTCTTAGTGAACCTCAAGTGCAAAAGTCTTGTAACTATTGAGACCTTGAGAAATTTAGAGAATGGGGAATATTGTTCCTGTACTTTAGGAAACTGATCTGTTTGCCAGATCTCCTACCTCTTTCCTGACTGAATGACCAAAAGTGACTTGTCCTCTCTGAGCCTTCTTACTCTGTAAAATGGGGACCCAAAAATGGCTTTATGTCTAGGAAGTGCCTCTGAAGTCAATGCTAAAATAATGGCAAGCAGTATTGTTACCTACTATTCTTCTTCTTCATCATCATTATTATTATTGACTCCCTATTCCAGGGAATGGAGGGCTGATTTGGAGGTGTCATCTCTTGGCAGTGAATGCTGTCCTGCCTGTGTCCCTTGGCCTTCCCCTGCTGTCAAAGTTGGGGAGGCCTTCAGGGATTAGAGCTGTAGAGCCCAATCTCTCTGTCTTGCTTTAAGGACTTCACCTCTGTCTGGAGTGCTGGTCCCTTGTGTCTTTACAGGCCCTGCTGCCTTCTCATTGATTAGATATGAGCACAAAGGTCACCTCCCCAGTGGCTCTTTCTGCCTACTTAGACTAAAATATTCCACACTGTCCCACCTTGTCATTGCAATCATTGTTCTAAGATTTCATTCACGTCTCTGATTCGAAATCTGTTCATTCGTCCACGAGATTCAAAATTATACAAAGCCTGAGACTTTGTATTTTCACTGCTGTATTCTTGCTGCCTATAGTATAGTCACCAAAACTATTTGTCATATGAACAAATTAATTTCAGTCCCACCTGGAAAACACTTAGCATGATGCTTTATGCTTGACACACTGATGAATAAAAGGTGCAAACAATGGTCTGCACCCTGACTGTACATTTTGCTGGGATCCCACCTCATACCAATGCAATTAGAACTACTAGAGGTGGGACCTTAGCATTGATAATTTTTTTAATTTTTTTTTTTCAGTTGGAGATGGACATAATACTTTTATTTATTTATTTATTTGTTTGTTTGTTTATTTGTTTATTTATTATGTGGTGCTGAGGATTGAACCCAGAACTGCACATATGCCAGATGAGCACTCTTCCACTAAGCCAAAACCCCAACCCCTTGGCATTTGATATTTTTGAAAAAGCTTCTTAAGGGATTCTGATGTACTGTTTGGACTAAGAAACCCTTCTTTGGGATAGCAGTGAGGTTAAAGACATCTGATTTTTATTAAGTGCTTATGGTGATAGAGGTGCTGTGGTAAGCCTTGTGGCATTCTCTCATTTAATTGCCATGGTGACATAGTGAAAGTAGGTACTAATGCTATTATTTGGTGAGGAAACTGAGGCTCACAAATGAAGCTGTCATTTGAGCTCTGGCAATTTATGTCCAAAGCCCCTGAGTTTTACATGTACTCTATACTGTACATTATCTATCATTGCCATCATCATCATTATTCATAAAAATGTTGATGGATCCGGACCCATCATTTAAAGATCTAGGGGTACACCTTCTTCCTTGTCAGAATTTGGAGTGAGTTAGTTAAATATGGAGTTTCCCCAGGTTCTACCCAGCACCTCTTGGAGGCCCTCTATGACCCCATCTCAATTCTGCCCTCCCTTCTGTGGTTCTCTATCTCTCCTCAGGTTCCCTGAGGGGGAGGCTCAGTTTGTGGAGTCAGCAGTCCTTATCTCCCAGACAGAGCTGTTGGGCTTTTTCTCTCTAGTGAGGGAGGAGGGAAGCTGGAAAGGGAGTGCTTGGGGTTGATGATAGTCAGTGTGCTGGCCTTGGACACCTGGCCTAATAGTTCCTAGAAGTTCAGCTGAAAGGGACCTGAACAGTCAGCTCAGCCCCTTTCTTTGTTTAGGATTAAGGCCCAGAGAGTGTACACAACTTTCCCAGAGCCATACAGCAAATTAGTGGCATAATTGGAGGCCACATCTGGGACTTCCTGGTCTAATAGTGTTTCTCCTTTGTGGTTCTCCAGACTTCAGGGGGCTTTTGACCAACTGAAAAAAAAGGTTCAAGTATAGTTTTTAGTTCCTGACACCTAAGATATTAAATCTAGAACTTAACGGAGAAGGGAGGATTGGGGAACTTTCCCTCTCCAATAAAAGCATAACTTTTTTAATATTTATTTTTTAGTTTTAGGTGGACACAGTATCTTTATTTTATGTGGGTGCTGAGGACCGAACCCAGTGCCTCATGTATGCTAGGCGAGTGCTCTACCACTCTACCACTAAACCACAACCCCAGCCCATGAAGGCATTACTTTTTATTTGGGTAAATTTTTTTCCAAAGCCTGTGATTAGTCCTCCTTAAATTAACAAAATAAATATCCTTCTTGAACCCCATCTCTAGGACTAGGAGAAGCGGATTTAGTGAGTGTGTGATTCTGGTGGATTAATTTTCTTTCTTTCCTTTTTTGATACTAGTAGTGATTGAACCCAGAGGCACTTTGCCACCAAGCTACATCCCTGGCCCTTTTTACGTTTTATTTTGAGACAAGGTCTTGCTGAATTGCTTAGACTCTCACTAACTTGCTCAGGCTGGCCTTGAATTTACAATCCTCCTGCCTCAGCCTGCCGAGTTGCTAGGATTACAGGCGTGCACCACCATGCCTGGCTGATTCTGGTGGTTTCTACAGAGGCTTAAATACCATCATAGCAGAATAGTCACCACCATCTGCCTTGTATCACCTGCCCTGATTCCCTCCATGCCTCTCTGCTTTTTCTGTTTTCATTCACAGAGCATGGTGAATGACCCAGCACTCCTTTCCACAAAATATGATCTGGGAGAAGAACACTTAAAACAGATCATCAGAGGGCAGTGTTTTTAGAAGCAAAAGCACTGGGGATTTTGGGGTCCCAGATGAGGGTCAGAAAAATGTTTCTAGTCCCTGAAGGACTATGAAAGAGCTCTGTAAGCTGGGCCATGCACATTTGTAATCCCAGTGACTTGGGAGGCTGAGGAAGGAGGATTGCAAGTTCCAAGCCAACCTTTGCAATTTAGAGAGTCTCTCAGCAATTTAGTGAGACCCTAAAAAATAAAATAAAAATTAAAAAGGGCTAGGGTGTAGCTCAGTGGTAAAGCACTCCTGGGATCAATTCCTAGTATTCCCAATAAAGCTCTGCAAAAGGAACAGCCAGAGGGAGGGTGGTGAGCCTGGCCCACTAACTGATTTAGAAGACCATGGAAGGGGTGAAAATAATTGATCAGATTTACACTCAGAAAGTTAGTCTGGGGCTGGGGTTGTGGCTTAGTGGTAGAGTGCTTGCCTAGCATGTGTAAGGCACTGGGTTTGATTCTCAGCACCTCATATTAATAAGTTCATTAAATAAGGGTCCATCAACAACTTAAAATATATATATTAAAAAAATAAAAAAGAAAATCTGGCTGCCGAATAGAGGATCACTAGGGGCAGGTGGGCTATGGAGGTCAGGAGACAATTGGTGGGGTTGTGGGTGATAGTAGATGATAGTTGTATATGAGGTGGTGGTAGTAGTCAAATGATCATGAGAGAGACTGAAACTGCTTCATAGGCATCAAGGGTATTTGATTACTGGCTTTGGGATACACACTATGGGGAGTTTTGTATGTGTTCTTGGGGCTGCTAAGATGGTGGTGTCCCGAGATGTCCAACATGGTGGTTGTATATTTCTTTTCTCTGGATCCCTCCCACCAAGCAATGCTGGGGCTCCTGGGTCCCTGCCCAGTTCTTAAACAATTCAGCCTGGGATGAGCCCTCTTTCCTGTTTACCTGTTCACCATCCAGTAAATGGGTACAAATTTCCCACCTGATACCTCCATGCAGAGTAGACCAGAAAGATGGTTTTAGGAGGAGGTTGGAGAGATAACAATCCTCTTCTTTGTCCTCCCTTCTTACAACTAACCTCTATGTGTTTCTTCCCAGGAACAGAAGGAGAGCCGGTCTCGTCGAGGCCGAGGGCCCAGCGCCTTCATCCCAGTGGAGGAGGTAAGCTTGGAAGGGGTTAGAAATTGCTGGTACCTGGAAAGAAAAGACATGAGACATTGGGGGGGTCAGGGTCTTTTCCTATCCCTTAACTTGCAGCTTTGAATCTACACACAAAACAGCTCTGTGGAGCAGGCACTACCAATACCATTTTCCTGAGGAAGAAAGTAATATAACTTATTCAAACTTTAGCTTCCCAGATCAATGCTTCTGTTTTCTTAATGAAATAGAACTACCTCTGTGTATCTTCTCACCCTTGATTGTATGTCTGTTACAAAAAATGATTTGTTTTTAAAGTAATGTATGTTCATTATTTTAAAACTTCCAGTATGTCAGAAACCTCTAGTGTCTTGTAATTACACCCCCCACACAAGTCATTATATTTGTTAACCATTTACCATTTGCTACTGTTTTCTGGATTTTTTTCCCCCAGTATTGGGGATTGAACTCAGGGGTACTCTACTGCTGAACTGCCCCCCGCCTTTTGTGGTGCTGGGGATTGAACCCAGGGCCTTGTGCATGTGAGGCAGGCACTCTACCAACTGAGTTATATCCCCAGCCCTGACCTGCCCTTTTTTATTTTGAGACAGGATCTTGCTAAGTTGTAGAGGCTTATCTTGAACTTGAAATCATCTTACCTCAGCCATCTTAGTCACTAAAATTACAGGCATGTGCCACCCCATCCAGCTTAGGCTTTTTTTTTTTTTCTTCCATACAGATAGTTACTTTTGTACAGAAAACCAAGATCATAGCTTTCAGTTTGTTTTTCATTTGTTTTGTTTTTTCACTTTATAATACAACAGAGACATCTTTCACCTACAGAGTTCGTTCATTCATTCATTTTTTATTTATACTTATTAATTTGTAGTGTTGAGATTGAACCCAGGGCCTCATGAATGCTAAACAAACTATACCACTGAACTGTACCCCAGCCCCCACCCATTCATTTATATAACAGATATCTGTTGAATTATTAATCTGTGATGCATCATCTTACAAACTGTGGCTAGGAAATAAAATAGGCAAAAATCTGTCTACACAGAGCTTACATTCTAGTGTGTATGTGTGGTGGAATTACCCTCAAAACACAGAAAAATTTAAAAATTGAGTGCTCATTTTTCTTCAGCGTTCAGTACAGAGGAATAAGTTTTTATTTAAAAATAAAATAATAATAAGTTTTTTATTTAATAAATAAATAATAATAAGTTTTTATTTAATAAATAAGTTTTTATTTTTTGTCCTCTTGCTCTTCCAAATGTGTGGGCCAAATGGTTAAGGACCTGTTAACAAACCCCTAAGTGCTGTATTTCCCCCTCCTTTGTAAATGTAACGTGAGCAACCACACAATGATTATTTATATCTGTAGCCTCTTTTATAATAAAGGAACAAAATAGGCTATGGAGTTCATCTGGGTTTGAATCCTGGTTCTGTCATTTACCAGATCTGTGATTTCAAGAAACAAACAAAACCTCTCTGATTTTCTCATCTGTCAGTGGGGGAAAATAATAGGATTCACCTCACAGAAATATTCTGAAAATTCGAAGAGAGAATGCAGGGAAAGCTCCAAATTGGACTTGGCATGGACAGAGTGCCCAGGAAATGTGAACTGTTTTGCACCTCTCCACCCTTGGCTGGGTACATTTGCCAGGTTCAGACAGAAACTCCATGAAGGCAGGAGAAACGACTATTGTTGTTCCGGGATGGAACCCAGTGCCTTGTGCATGCCACTTAGCTACAACCTCGCCTCCAAAACCATACTTGTAATCTGTGTTCCTGAGTGTTCCTGTTTAAAAATGGGGAAGGGGCTAATGTGTAGCTCTCCGTGTTAAAGCTTTTTCCCAGCATGTCTGAGGTACTGGGTTTGATCCCTGGCACCACAAAAATAAGAGAAAATATAACTTCGATTTTATCATTGTTGTGAGGATTATTTTTCTTAGATTTTTTGGTACTGGGGATCAAACCCAAGTCCTCAGGCATGCCAGGCAAGCACTCTGTCACTGAGCTATACCTCCAGCCCAGTTGTTGTAAGGATTAAGTAAGTTCATAGTACTTCAACAGTACTTGGCAGATAATGACCATTAAATAAGTCTTGTCTATTATTATATAAAGTACCAAATAAGTATTTAATCAATTAAATATTTTTTCTTCCACATTCCCTCTTTGGATATGATGGTGGTTTTCAGTCTTTTGCTATTATAAATGCACCACAAAGATATGTTGGTCTCAGATGGGAAAGACAGGAGGGAAACCATGTTCTCTTTATTTGGCAGGTTCTTCGGGAGGGGGCTGAGAGCCTTGAGCAGCACCTGGGACTGGAGGCGCTGATGTCCTCAGGGCGGGTGGATAACCTGGCGGTGGTGATGGGCCTGCACCCTGACTACCTCAGCAGCTTTTGGCGCTTACACTATCTGCTGCTGCACACAGATGGGCCCCTGGCCAGTTCCTGGCGCCACTACATTGCCATCATGGTGAGCCTGTCTGGGGCCAGATACTTGTAGGGATGTCCTCATGGGGCTTCTGTACTTGAATCTCTTTGCTGGGGACTTCTTGAGTTTATATCATAGATGACGAAGGAAAATATCACTTTGTCCAACTATCCATACACTTTAGGCTTTGAATAGATGCATCTTTAGACACATCTTTAGTGTCTACTTCGTCTACTAGTGTCTGTAGATTGAGTAACTGAGGTACAAAGGGGTCAGGAGACTTACAAGATGGTGGTAGAGCATGACCTGAATTTCCTGCCTCTTAGGCAACAATAAGCCCTATACTATCTCTTTCTAAGGGGGACCCACCCTGAGCACAGCACAGAAGGACAAGGGTGACCCAGACTTTATCAACCTTCTCCACAGGCTGCTGCTCGCCACCAGTGTTCTTACCTGGTGGGCTCCCACATGGCTGAATTTCTGCAGACTGGTGGTGACCCTGAGTGGCTGCTGGGTCTCCATCGGGCCCCGGAGAAGCTGCGAAAACTTAGCGAAATCAACAAGTTACTGGCACATCGGCCGTGGCTCATCACCAAGGAGCACATCCAGGTGCAGTGGGCCGAGAGGCATGGCCCTGAGGGAGCCCAGTGGCCAGGCTGGGGCTGGGCAGGAAACCCAGGGGCGGACACTGAGCAGATCTGACCTTCTTTCCCCTCCAGGCCTTGCTGAAGACTGGGGAACACAGCTGGTCTCTGGCCGAACTCATCCAAGCCCTGGTCCTACTCACTCACTGCCACTCACTGGCCTCCTTCGTGTTTGGCTGTGGCATCCTTCCTGAGGGAGATCCAGAGGGAAGTCCTGCCCCTCAGGCACCATCACCCCCCAGTGAGCAAAGCAGCCCTCCAAGTGGGGACCCACTGAACAATTCTGGGGTAAGTTACAGTTCTGGGTCTTAGTGGGGCAGAAAGCTGTTGTGGCCTCTGGTCCTTGAATGGAAGCCACAACTTTCTTAACTCCTCATGCTGAAAGGCCACAGAAAAGTTATTGTTTGGCCTTTTTTTTGGTGGGGGGAGCTACCTGGGATTGAACTCAGGGACACTGAACCACTGAGCCACATCCCTAACCCTATTTTGTATTTTATTTAGAGACAGAGTCTCACTGAGTTGCTTAGCACCTCATTTTTGCTGAGGCTGGCTTTGAACTTATGATCCTCCTTCCTCAGCCTTGCAAGCCACTGGGATTACAACTGTGTTCTACCATGCCCAGCAAATTATTTGACTTTGAAGCTCAGCTTCCTAGTCTGTTAAATGAGAATAAAGACCCCCTACTTACAGTGGGTTGTGAGGATTCAGTGAAATATCATGTGACTGGACTTTTTTGTGGGTATTAACACTTTAAAAATACAAAGTTTGATGGGCTGGGGGTATAGCTCAGTTGGTAGCGTGCTTGTCTTACATGCACAAGGCCCTGGGTTCAGTCCCCAGAACCACCAAAAAAAAAAACAAAACAAAACCCTGAGCCAGGCATAGTGGTACACCCGTGTAATCCCAGCTACTTGGGAAGCTGAGGCTGGAGGATTACAATTTCAAGACTAACCTGGAAATTTAGCAAGACTCTGTCTTAAAATCAAGAAGGGCTGGGAATGTGTGAGGCTCTGAGTTCCATCTCCAGCATCACCAAAAAAAGAAGAAGAAGAAGAAAACAAGAAAGAAAACAGATGCTTTGAAAATTACCTCTGAGGGAAGTAGCTGCTTAGGGAAAATACGTGTCTCTGCTGTAGCTTCATAAACTTCCCCTTGGGAAGCACAGACCACGTGAGTTGTCTAGCTCAGTGGCTGGTGCGGAGGCTGCCCTAGTCCATTATGATCATCCAGGCAGTCCTGGTATGTGGGAAGGGTGAGTAGTTTTCCACAGGGCGAGGGAGGAGAAATGGTGACTACTGGATCCATCTTCAGGGTTTTGAGGCTGCCCGGGATGTAGAAGCTCTAATGGAACGCATGAGGCAGCTACAGGAGAGCCTGTTGCGGGATGAAGGAGCCTCCCAGGAGGAGATGGAGAGCCGTTTTGAGCTGGAGAAGTCGGAGAGCCTGCTGGTGACTCCCTCAGGTAGAGGATCACAGTAGCCCAGGGTCCATGGGCTGCCCCTTCTTTCACCATCTGGTGGGAGTGGACTCTTCCATTTATCGTGTTTCCTGAACTCTAGAGGCTGCCACCCTTCAGCCTCCTTGCCAAGAGGTTCTAAGAATGGGCCTTGGGTTCAGACCTGCCTTTGAGTGTCATCACTTTAGCCTTTCTGTGTGACCACTGACTAGTCATTTCCTGTTGCCGGTCTTCAGGTTTGTTGTGTAGAGTAACTGAAACAAAGTGCTAAGCCCAGAGCCTGGCCTAGGGTGAGCAGCCCCATGGAACTGCCACCATTAGTGTTACTGGGGGCCTTACCTCTTCCTCCCCCAGGCCTGGCTCCAGCTGAAGTCCTGCTCCCACTCACTAGCGACGGACTCTCTCTGGCTCTCTGCTCTGCCTCCCCATGCCCCCCTTTGATGATTAATCAGGAGTGGAGCCCTTTGTGCTCCGTGTCTCGACCTCACGGTGACCTCTTTCTGACATGGTCCTCAGCTGACATCCTGGAGCCCTCTCCGCACCCAGACATGCTGTGCTTTGTGGAAGACCCCACTTTTGGATATGAAGACTTCACTCGGCGAGGGGCTCAGGCCCCACCCACCTTCCGTGCTCAGGTAATGCCCTCCCTACTGGTCATGGTTGTTGCTTCAGATTATGAACAGGCAGGGGACAGATGGTTTGAGTGGTTATAGAGTTGAGGACATTCTCCTCTCAAGATCCCATAAAGGCAGTGGGGACTCCATGTATCCTGGAGGGACCCATCTATTCCCCAAGCTTAGGGAGTCCTGATCACAGGGAGAAAGTCATCACTGAGGTATATCCACCTTGGTTTCTCAGGCCTAGAGCAAGCAGCATGTTAGGTTTGTGGCGTAGGAAGTAAACATTATGGAGAGGCAAGGTGTGCTCTAGAGGTCTAGAGGACAGTCTCTGGCCAACGTTGTGCTCCAAAGTCTCATTTATCAACTGAACTCTTCCCATATTCCTCAGGATTATACCTGGGAAGACCATGGCTACTCACTGATCCAGCGGCTGTATCCTGAGGGTGGGCAGCTGCTGGATGAGAAGTTCCAGGCAGCCTATAGCCTCACCTACAACACCATCGCCATGCACAGTGGCGTGGACACCTCCATGCTCCGCAGGGCCATCTGGAACTACATCCACTGCGTCTTCGGCATCAGGTGAGCACACATCCTTCCATCAGGGCATGCACACACAAGTCTGAGCTCACTCTTATTGCTTTTGTTATTGTTGCCTTTCCTTTCTGCTTACTATTTTTCAAAGCCAATTTATTTCTTAACTAATTTTAAGAGATAATAGGAGTGCTCATTTTCTTTCTTGAACCTTGTAAATGAAACTCTTAATCTTACCTGCTGAGACAACTATACATAAACATGTTACATATATAGCATACACATATATGTCCATGTCACTAGAGAGAGTTAAGTTTATATTTCCATTCTGAATAGCAGATTTTCTCATAGCGAATAAAGACAACATAAATACCCATCAATAGGGGACTTTAAATAATGATATGGCCATTTAGTGAAATATTGTGCAGCAATTAAGGGTTGGGGATATAACCCAATGGTGTAAGGCCCTGGGTTTAATCCCAGCACTGGGGAAAAAAAACAACAAAACAAAACAAAAACAGAAATATGCAACTATTATAATATTATAATATGAATATAGAGATCTATTTATATTGCCATGGGAAAACATTCAAAATGTTTTGAAAGAAAAGAAGCTTACCATCCAAAATCTTCTTTTTGTTCCTTTTTTTCTGAACGCTTGCTTGTTCATGGAAAATGTTATTTAACGGTGGTTATCTGTATAGTACACCATGCTAAATGGCATTTGTTGCTTACTAAATATTTTCTGATTTTTTTTAATTTTTTTTTTTTTTTTGAGAGAGAGAGAGAATTTCTTTTTTAATATTTATTTTTTAGTTTTCGGCGGACACAACATCTTTGTTTGTTTGTGGTGCTGAGGATCGAACCCGGGCCGCACATATGCCAGGCGAGCTCGCTACCGTTTGAGCCACATCCCCAGCCTTGATTTTTTTTTTTTTTTTTTTTTTTTTTTTAAATGGTGCTGGGTTTTGAACTCAAGGCCTTGTGCCTACTAGGCAAGTGCTTTATCATTGAGCTACATCTCTGGTCCTCTTTTCTGCCTTTTGAGTAGGTGTTGTTTTGTTTTGTTTTTTTTAAACAAATGGCATAATAGTCAATATATTCTGCAGTTTGATTTTTTTCATACCTAATAATGTAGTATGAACCACATTTCTTATCAGTATGAATAAATTTCTTAATGTTTTTTAACCAGTGCATTGTATTCTGTAATGGATATATTATAATTATTCATTCATTTCCCTGTTGTTGGATATTTAGGTTGTTGGCAGTTTTTCTTTTTTGCGGGTGCTAGGGATTGAATCAAGGACCTTGTCATTGCAAGGCAAGCATTCTACCAACTGAGCTACATCCCCAGCCCTGTTTGCAGTTTTTCAATGTTAAAAATACCATGTGCACTGACTAGCCTTTATAAGTAAGCTCTTTTTTTTTTTTTTTTTTTTGGTATTAGAGACCAAACCCAGGGACACTCAACCACAAAGTCGCATCCCCAATCGTTTTCATTTTTTACTTTGAGATAGCGTCTCACTATATTGCTTAGGGCCTCACTAGGTTGAAGCTGGCGCCAAACTTTCAATCCTGCTGCCTCAGCCTCCCGAATCACTGGGATTACAGGTGTGAACCACCACTCCTGGCTACACAAGTTCTTGTAGATAAATCCTAAATAGGATATTACTTGTCATATTTAAACCTAGAACAATCATTTTGTTATTAAAAAAAAAAAAAAGCCAGTGCTGTAGCACACACCTATAATGTGTAAAACACTTGCCTAGCCTGCTCAAAGTCTGAGTTCAATTCCTAGTACTGCCAAGAAAACAAACAAACAAACAAAAAGTCACTCTGATAGCATGATGAAAAAAAAAAATCAACAAGAAATTAAGGAAATAAGAAATTTCCCAAAAATCTGCTACCCCAGTTCAACCTCATCCATATCCCAAGATGTTTTTCTGCTATTTTTTCTTTCTTATGTAGTTGCTTTTATATAGTTCAAATTATAGTGGCTACTTCACTTGAAAAAATATACTGGGTATTTGTAAAGAGAAATAAGACCTTGATTTCTAGAAAATTTAGAAAACATAAGGCCCAGGAAGTAGCTCAGTGGTAGAGCATTTGCTTAGCATGAATGGGGCTCAGGGTAATTCCCAGCACTGGAGGGAAAAAAAAATATCCATGACACCACCTGCTTTTATTACCATAAGATACTTTCTGTTTTTTTTTTTCCGATGCACAAATAACCAAGATATATATAATTTTACAAAAACAAGATCTGCTGCCATTTTCTTGCCTACTCCTTTTACATATTTTACTCATATTAAAAACATTAGTGTAGTTCAGTAAACATATGATTTTTTTTCTTGCTTTTCTCATTTAATTGTATGAGTATCAAAAAATTATCCCCAGAGGCTGCAGTTGTAGCTCAGTGACCGAGCACTTGCCTAGCATGTGTGAGGTACTGGGTTTGATCCTCAGCACCACATAAAGGCATTGTGTCCATTTACAACTTAAAAAAAAAAAAAAAAAAAAAAACAGGTTCTGCTGTACATGTTGCTTGTAGAAAAATTGTTTTTCTTGGGGCTAGGGCTATAGCTCAGTGGCAAAGCACTTGCCTCACACGTGTGAGGGACTGGGTTCAATCCTCAGCACCACATATAAATAAGTCAAAGAAATAAAAGTTCATTGACAACTGAAAAAAAA